>NC_135657.1:66108925-66446629 GCF_964188315.1 Podarcis muralis
ACGGGTTAGCCTTCATAAGCAGAGATGTAATGGAAGCCTTTATGGTGGGGCAACCTTGACAGGCAGTTCAATCACATCTTGCTGCTGCTGTTGTTGTTGTTTTCCTGCTTAGAGCACATGGGAAGGATCTCTTTGCCAGAGCTATACGTTTGGATTAGGTTTGGCTGAGTGCTACCTATTGACAGAAATGTTTGCAGAGCTTCTCCAAGTTCAAATAGAAATATAGAATGTGTGTGGGACAGGAATTGGTGTTCAGCTTTGAGGGGGTTTGGGGAAGGGCGTTTTTTATTGTTTGACATTCTCCTTGGAAGGGCTGTGCCCTAACAGCCTTAGCAGATCACCTTCCACTGACAGGGAGGGACCTTTCAGAACATAAATACATATCCCCTTCATTTTTCCCACCTCTGAGACCCCAGGGAATGAACATGGATCTTCTGCAATGCAGATTGTGTTCTTTATCACTGGGCTATGGTCCGCTCCCCAATTATTCGCATTATGCCACAATTTAAATGCAAGACAGGGAATGTGCGGTAACGGTAAATATGATTTTAAAAGAAAGGACACTTGAGAGATACAGAAAATGTGTGCACATTTTACCTGGGACCTTCACAGAGTTGTAAACTGATAAACATTTCTCATAAGTTATGGATGAACTGAAATCAAGAAATTATTAAAAATGCATAAGTGGGATACATGTGGAAATAGAACTATTCACTATGAATGTTTACTTTTTAGCAAGTACAAAGACAGGCAATTTCATTCTCCCAGCATCATTTCCACCAGCAAAATGTCAAAGAATATATAATTTGTTCCAGTATTTCATTCATATATATATACACATATACATATATATATATAATATCTCACAGATTACGAATAGAGAGTGCTCAAAACCAATTATAGAATACCTTTCCTTCATCCAAATTGAGAACTAGCAAACTAATACTAAGAGCTGCCCAATCCATGTTTACTTGGAGTTAAACACAGAGCAAAGTTAAATGGCTGGCTGTTTATGCTAGTGCCAATTAAATTTTCCCCCATAAAGCTATGGCATTTAGTACAATAATCTGTTTTATTATTTGTTAGATTTAATATACATTGAACAGTAAGCCAGACGAACATGAGAAAAAGTGATTAATATTATATCACTGATAACCTAGCTAAATACAAAAGGGGTTGTATATTTTACTAAACACAGGCACATCAGGAACTGGCTGGAAGATAAGGAGTGGTGGGAGGCTCAAGCTGGAGAACTCATAGGGAAGCATCAGAAGATTAAGGCTCAGAGGCAGGGGAGGAGTAGTGGGCAATGGCATGCGGTCATTGGACTAAGAGGACTAGGCTAGTCCCCTAAATGTTACCTGGTGCCTCCTCCCCAAAGCCCAGGAAGCTTCTGCTCTGATTAGGGAGGGAAGTTTGAGGCTCTGATGGGTCCAAGATCCATCCTGCCATCTTCCCAAAGCCCATCCAGCTTTTAGGAGGCGGCAGGAGGGCTCTAGCGTGCTGTCAGAGCCATGGCACCTCCTTCACAAAGCCCATGAAGTGTCTGACCAGCTTAGGGAGGGAGGCGCGATGGTCATGTGCATGACATCAGGATGTCACAATGTCACACGCATGACATCGCCCCCCCCCATCACAAGCTGGCACCTCTGACCCAAACTTCCCCTATAAAAAATTCACTGGTGGTGGGACAATGAAGACGGATCAGAGGAGGAATGGGGGCAGAATGGTTGGATGATCAACATGCAACAGGAAATAGTGATAGAGAGGAAGATGAGGCAGAAAACACTACAGACATACAACATGCAGCTGATGGGGGCTGGGGGCTGGGGCTGCAACAGATTCACAGGAACCTGCCAGTCTTACTGTATTCAGCTCTCCTTCCCCCTTGTCTCCAAGAGCTAGAAGAGTTTTGGATGTAGTGGAGCAACAAGCACAAAAAGCACAGGGGCCCCTGCCTGATGGAGTTTAAGACTCCAGGGAAAACAGTCAGATAGAGAGGAGACTTAGGGGGAAGTGGGAGGCCCAGATTGTCATTCTGGCAACTGCTTTACCGGGGCCAGTCTCACCATAAATTTCTCTGTTTGTATTCAGTTTTTAAAAATAAAGAGTCAACTTTGCTGCTCGTCTCTGAATCTCCATGCTGACCTGTAGCTGAACCAGCCCTGACACATATAGGATTGGGCACATAGAAACAGTTGGCATGGTTCTTGGATCTTGGCCTAAATATTTCAGCAAAAAAATAGTTATAAAATTCCAAAAAAATATGCAGCCTATGAACAGCCCAGTCATGGACTGCAGATCCAGAAAACCATTCTGTTGGTCTGTGTTTTCTGGCCTTATCAGTTCCATCAACCAGCTTACTGTGACTGCAGGTTCAAAACCTGAAATGAGCTTTATGAAACCAAATGGAAACACTCAATAATATGTTATTGTTACAAATAATAGTCTATTGAAATGAGGGCTGGCTGTACAGAAGCACTGCTTGGTAAAGTAATAATGGGTCTTTGTAGTAATTATATTATTATTAAAGGTAAAGGTACCCCTGCCCGTACGGGCCAGTCTTGACAGACTCTAGGGTTGTGCGCCCATCTCACTCAAGAGGCCGAGGGCCAGCGCTGTCCGGAGACACTTCCGGGTCACGTGGCCAGTGTGACAATGCTGCATCTGGCGAGCCAGCGCAGCACACGGAAACGCCGTTTACCTTCCCACCAGTAAGCGGTCCCTATTTATCTACTTGCACCTGGGGGTGCTTTCGAACTGCTAGATTGGCAGGCGGGGATTCGAACCGCCGACCTTTTGATCGGCAAGCCCTAGGCGCTGAGGCTTTCACCCACAGCGCCACCCGCGTCCCTTATATTATTATTATTATTATTATTATTATTATTATTATTATTATTATTACCCTGCCCATCTGGCTGGGTTTCCCCAGCCACTCTGGGTGGCTCCCAATCGAATATTAAAAACACAATACAGCATTAAACATTAAAAACTTCCCTAAACAGGGCTGCCTTCAGATGTCTTTTAAAAGCATCACTGCAACAATATTCCATAGAATTCTGTGAAAATATTACAAGGTAGCACAACCCTCCCCAATGTGGCACCTTCCAGATAGTGTTTGAGTCTAAAACCCATCAACCCTAGCCAGTGGTCAGGGTTTATGTGACTTGCATCCAAAGCACCTGGAGGGCACCAGGTAGGCCGTACTGGACAAATGTCTGAATCTTTGAGCACAATGTGAATACCTCCATATTAAATAGGCAGAGTGTACTGGAAAAACCAAAACACAAAAATGTCACTTAGACTACAATCCCATGCACACTTATCTGGGATGAAGTCCCCTTGAACTGTAAATATTGCACTGTTAGACTTGGATTCTATCTATATACAAAAAAGCACTACCTGAATAGCTTATAAACTTTCTTTATTCGGAACTATGCACAACCTCCAAGTCTCATGAAGTAAATAATTATCAATGCATTGCATTTAATTTCAAGAAGAGAACAGAACACAGTCTTAATTTTATTCCTCTCTCCCTCCAAGGATTTCCTTCATTACCAGATATTAATTCTTTGAATTTTCTCTTTTGCATTGCAGACAACTTGACATGCATGATTTGCCCTCTTACCCAAGAGATATCAAAAGCAAGTAAACTAAAATGTCCTTTCCCCAATAGTTTCCAGCACTGCTTCATAATACAAGAAAGAGCACACAGATGAGCCTTAAAATTGAATTTCTCAATTAAGATTAAGGCTGCAACCCTTGACTACCACAGAGTAAATGTCATTGAACAGAGTGGGACATGTGTAAAGATGCATAGGGCTACATTGTCCATTTGAATGGTAAGTATTGCTGGTGTTGGCTCATAGGCTGCCAGCTCCTTTCTCAGTCACATGAAGACAGAGTGGCCCTCCCTTCAAATACTGCAGTATGACAAAGCCAGTTCTGGCCATAGACGGGGGCTTTCTTAGTCATGGCTCCCCAGTTGTGGAATTCCCTCCTACAGGAGATCTCATTGGCATCTTCTGCTCACCAACTGAAAAATCTGTCCACTTCATTCAGTATATGGGAGTATATGAGCACACAGTTGTTTGTTGCTTTGTGACTATGTATCCTGATAACTGATAATTCTTATGGTATTATGTTTTTATTGCTGGTGCATTATTTTTGTACTTTGTTGTCAAATGTTCACTGCTTTGAAAATTCTTATTGAAGGCAGCTTACAAATATGTTAATAAAGGATAATGATAATATTTCAAAGATATGGAGACTGTCAGGTTTGTTTTAATCTTGTAGAACATGCAGACATTATATGGGAAGTATACAACTGCAAAAAGTGTCTGATACTGCTCCACAAGTAACATCACCTGTGACATAGACAGTTCCATCTCTCAAGAGTAGCTGATAAACTATTTGGCTATGAAACATAGCCTTTTCTTGAACAGCCCCACTCATCTTACCAAACTGTGCCACCCTACATGAATATATGATATAGTATGAAGCTGGTTGAATCTATCATTGAGGTATGGGCAGTCTCAAAGTTTCTCATGTAAACTGTGACAATTTCATAAATGTCTCATATGAAAGAAATAATGAATCTCTGAGTGCTATGCTTTGTGAGACTTTAAATGAACAATGAGATTCTGTGCCCTTTAAGCCAAAAATGGGTTATGTCATAACCCTTGCACAAATGGTATCTAAGACATACTTGTTGTATAGAGAATCGAGTTCTGTTCTATGTGGTTAAATGTGTCGTTGTTTTACCATTTATGCAATAAAAGACAATTAAAAATGCTGTAAGACATGAATAATAGTACTGTCTCTTCTGAAGATTAGATGTCTCTGACGATATTGCTAGATTGCACAAACATAATATTATACATATGCCGTCCTTTATATGCAAGTTTATAATACCTTAGCAACCACAAATAATACATCTACAGCTAGTACTGTGCTCATATACACTATGGATTTAGTTCAATGTAGAATTATTCCAATTAATCATGAGAGGTAACTGTACTTGTATTGATGTATGAAGTACGGTACTTTAGAAACTCCATATGAAACAAAATTGATTACTGTTTTCACCACACAGATTACCAGTAACCAAATATGTCCAATTTTAGTTTCATGAGCCCCAGCTCTGCTGCTTAGCCCAAGAAAACTTCAACAATAATTGGTTTTCAAATTCTTTAGGACATTATGAATTTAAAGCAAGTTAGTTGTCATGACTTCCCCAAGGAATCATGGGAATGTCAAAGGAAACTTGGCTCCATTGTAAAAGCTGTTCCCGGGATGAAAGCTGTGGCAAGCCAAGTATAAGAACTTGTGTAAGGCAATGGCAATTAAATAAAGTTTTAAAAGTAACTTTTAAGTTACTAAGGTAGAGAAATGTGCCTTAAAATATTTTCAGATGAAAGCATTTTCCAGATACGAAATGTTTTTCAGTGAATGTTCAGATTATATGTCACCATGAAGAAAGACCAGGAAAGTATGAGTTATATTTGCATTTTTTAGAAAAGGTTATACAGTACACTATAACTAATTATATCTTTAAAAATTACATTTCTACATACTATTGAAAATAAAATCTTGTGGTTACCATGAAAAAGAGAATAAAAAAAAGGGGGGGGAATGTTTCCCATAACATTTTGTATGAGGTGAATTACCTACAGTATATGGTAGTTTCCAATGGTCTGGAGGAGACATGCTTGGTGTGGGAATAGTCAGGCACCCAAATAAACCAAAGTGCTATTAGCCAGAGACATATTTACATAATGCTATATGTGGGCGTCAAAATGAATTCTAGTAAACAGTGCTGCCACAGGAACACAGGAAGCTGCCTCATACTGCCAGACGAATGGCTCTCATAGCTCAGTATAGCCTACATGAGCGATGGGCAATATTTTGCCCACCAGATGTTGCTGGCTTTCCCATCAGCCCTAGCCAACATGGCTAATGGCCAGGGATGATGGGAACTGGAGTCCAACAATAACTGAAGGGCCCATCTCTTCAGTTTCGTCTTTCCTGGTCTACACCAACAGAGAGGGTTTCAGCTGGGACCTGTCCCAGCCCTGCCTGGAAGTACCAGGGATTTGAACCCAGGACCTTCTGCATGCAAAGGATGTGCTCTACCTCACAGAACCACACCCTTTTTTTATTTCTGCCAATTGATCGAGGGAAGAAGAAGAAAAACTGGCCAGCCCTGCTGTTGTGCCTTTAACAGCACAGCTGTTGGAGAAATCAACAGTGGAATATTTTCAGAGTATGCAAAGAAACAGTATCACCATTTCAGACTCTACAATCAGCAGGAGGTGAGCCCTTGCTGGTAGCGTCTGAGGGTTGCCCAATTGGTGTTGACCCATAATATGGTATTTTCAGTGGCAGTTTCCCAAGTTCTAGCCCAACACTTCAACCACGACACTACACTGGCATTCACTTGAGCTTTTTATGGCTAAAGAACACTGTTTCTGGCAAACGTGAGATCACTGGCTGATAGAATGTTTAACTGCTTTGGGATGTTTTTGACTGTTTTTAGAATTTTATTAAAAATATATAACCAATGCTGTGTTTGCTGCCCTAAGGTCCTTCAGAAGGAAGAGTGGGGTATAAACTGAATAACAAGAATCAATTACTGTATTTGATGTCAACATAACAAGCTGCTGTGGCACAGGCACAGAAACTACTTGATAAAATGATAACCCTGCCTGCAAATAGGGGTTTCGCAGATACAACTATAGGTGTGGATCTTTTAATTGCCTTTTAACTTTGTCAGTGGACTCATGAAAGTGACAATATCACAAAGTTTCTACTGATCCACTTGCCCACATAATTTTGGTCCTCCCCTTCAAAACTATAAGACAGTTTCAACAATTGTAAAATATTTCTGAACCTAGTCATGTAGAGCTAAGTTTTCTTCTTCAAAGATGACAAAGCAAGCAGCTACTTACTTGCCTGACTCATAGTAATCACAGTCATTTTGTTAAAGGCTGTTACTTCCAAGAGTACTCTTACGTAAGAGCTTTCACAAAATTGCATTCAAAGAGGGATACACAAAGTAAACTGCAGAAAACTTGCAGTGTGCATAGCGATTAAAAATACCACTCACCACCTACATAACATTTGGCCAGTGACAATGTTCTTATTGGTAAACACTATCATATTATGTCTTTTACATTTATATTTTACTTGTATTTTCTTCATTAATATAAAATGGCCCAGCTAAATCCCTCTACTTTCCCTTAAACTTTGATCAGCCACAGAATTACTTTTGGGCAAGATAGGGGAGCAGATTATCATGTTTCAACTCCAGGTAGCTTTGTATGACACTGATTATTTTGATACAGTCTGCTTCACCCTGACTATGGGGCTAAAATTGTTGGGTCACCCTCTTTAATCACCTTCATCAGGAGATGGAGGCAAGCAGGGGCACCAACTCCTAGAAGCCCAACCCTTTTGGATCCCTCCAATATGGGTGGGGGCAATGGTTTAAAAAAATGAGGGCACAAGCATGGATCTGAGCATCACACAGCTTCAGTGACTGGCTCCTCCTTCTCCTCCTCCTGCCACAGAAGGGAAGGAATGGGGAAGCCAGTGGTGGTGGCAGGAGAAAGAGCCACCTGCCATTGAAGCTGCACTGCTGCCACATTCAGCTCTGCCCCCTGGCTCCTCTGATGTCTTGATGCAACATTGGGATGTTGCATCTGGGATGTTGCTCCCCCACCCAATCTCTCTCACAAGTTGGCACCTCTGGATGTAAAGAACAACAACCACTGGAGCTCTTTGTGGTTTTCAAAACCACCAGCCATAGTATCCATCTGACTGTGTTGCCAGAGTGGAGCCTGGAAGCACAGTATTACAGTGACAACAATCCTTTCTGGAAGAGTCCAGGACTCCATTGAAGGACTACTATGTCAACTCATGGCCACCAGCACTGGAGGTGTCACAGAGTTTCACTCAAAGAGGTTATCCAGATGTTTAGGCTGAGGTATCTCCAGTATGCAGATGGTACACAGATTTACTAAATACAGGGATGCAACAGAGACCAGGTGCCTGGATGCTATTCCAGAATAGGCAGCCAAACTGAAATCTTAATCAAAATAAGATAGAAATACTGTGAGTTAAACTAGATTGAGGTTTGCAATTGGTTTTGGATGCACTATTGTGCAGTTTAGAGGTACTCTAGGATCCAGTGTTATCTATGGAGGCACAGGCAATCTCAGTAGGTAGGTGTGTCTTTTACCAGGTTAGGTTGGTTCAATAACTGCAACCAGATCTGGATAAAAAAGAGCCTGGTCACAATTACTAATTTTGTATCAACAGCCTTCACTACTCATTTTTTGTTTCTGGATTCAATTTAAAGTTGCTCTGATTTCGCTATGGAGTGTTTTAAGTGTTAAGACTGGGGGCCTGAGGCAGTGTGTTCCACTGCTGTAGTCTTGAATGAAAAAATAAACAACAGCATTTCATATTCCACTCTGGTCCACAATATCACCTCTCTTCAAGATAGCCTCTCACTTTAACAACTTTGAGAAATTAGGAGGAAATTTTAATATGCTGATTCAATTAATAGCATTAGCTATCAGCAGGTTAAGCTTATTACCTTCTGTTATTTCTCATATAGGTTTCAGAAGAAAATGAGCTGTCAGAAATGGTTTTCAATGACACACATGAAAGCTGGTTGGCATGTGGGTATGTGTTAACAAGAAAATGGAAGAAAGAACAGAATGCAACTAAGACAAGCATGTGGATTATTCTTCAAATTTTAAAGCATTGTACAGTGCATAATACTGTTCCTCATCCTACCATGACAAAGGAAAGAGAGAGAAAAAACCCACTTTGTATATTATATCAGATATTTACCTCCACAGTAATTACTTACATATTTTGAAAGGGAAAATTAACACATTGCCTCCAGGCTGAACACAAATATATATATTGCTGGAGAACCTGTGTTGCTGGGGAACCTGTGATCATTCATATATTTATGGACTTTGAATCCCATAAGCCAAAGCCAGCATGATCAATGGTCAGGAAGGATGGGAGTTGGAATCCAGCAACACCTGGAAGGTGACAGGTTTCTCAAACCCACTAAACAGAGTTGCTCATAAGTTTGTCACACTGTCTTGAGTGAGTAATACTTCTGAGCAACCATGTGCATCACTGCAACGAATCAAACTGTAAAATGCATTTTTAAAAAACAACAAAGTATTTCTTCAATTTTATATTTAAACCTGGTGTTGTTTTTAGCATGAACCTGTTTCCCCAACAAACTGAATATGAAGTGAATGTGCAACAATGATTAATAGTGGTAGGAACATACAGATAATATTGACAAGATCTCTCCTCCTGGACATAGACCTCCACATACAACCTCCACACAATAAGTCTCTTACAAATTAACACCTCTCATCAAGCTTTTCTTGTGCAAGTCCAGTACCTGATAAGCATAATAGACAAAGTATCTCATAAGGTTCACAAGATTACCGCTATCCAAACCCAAGCCATTTAAGGGCTATTCCACACATTATATGGCATCACTCTCAGGCTTGTCACCAAGTGTACATTCAACAGGAAGCTGCAGCCAGTCATGGTTTTCATAGGAGAACAGCTGTATGCATGGCATTTGCCTTATTCATACTTCCCCAACCCAATATGAACTCACATGTGGGATCTTGCACACTGATCATAGTGCTGAGACTACTCATGAGTGAGCATTTGAAAGCCAATGCATAATGACAGGAATTGGGGAATAAAATTTGGCGGTCACTGAAAGCCAATTGCAGTTCCTAACTCCATCAGATCCAACATTGCAATGATAAGCTTTATTTAGTGTGAAAGGAACATCCCTCAATCATTGTTCATGAAATCTGCTTCAATACATGAACATATCTGTAAGATATTTACTTATCCTGCATTATAAACAGTCTAACCATCCAGGCTGTCATTATGTCCTATAATTTAAAATACCAAATCTTTTCTCTCTCTCTACGGATGAGCGCCATGTAACATTTACATTTGATTCATTCCAGGGCCCAGCAGAGCTAAAGTAATAACAGTAAGGCATATTTCATAAGCTCTAGTATTAGGATGGTTGTATTTTTTATTCTCACACTCAGTCCTGTAATCTATGTTCCTTCATAGACCCCAAGAAATGGTAAATGTATATCTATCTGCCTTTTGCCATCTCACTCCCAAGCTAATGTTGATGCAGAAGTTTATAATCAACCTCTAGGATACACTGAATACTCTTGTGGCTACCTTTAAATACATTGTTGTAGCTGTATTGGGTCAAGTCAACAAAGGGCACAAACCTTTCAATATCAGACACTGGGGACAGCAAGGAGGATAAAGCTGTTGCCCTCATCATGCTTATGAAGTTCCCAGAAGCATTTATCTAGCCATTGCTGGAAACAGGATGCAGGACCAGGTGAATCTTTGGTCTGGTCCAGCTGGGCAGTTTCTGTATTCTGACCTTTGGCATAGAAAGCCTAAAACTATTGTTCCATTTAGCTTTGGGGGAGGAACTCCAGTGATAATGTTAAACAGCTTACGTTCCAACAATTTTGTTTACATTTAACAGGGATGGGGGAGGGTTTCTTTCAAACAACTTGCACAAGAATAAATCGAACACACAGGATCAGATACTTCTGTGAAGAACAGGGTTTAGACAAGCAGAATGCTTCCTGCTACACACAAAGGTGATAGATTCACTGAAACATCACAGATGTGTAGGCTCTGCGACGGTCAGTGAATCTTTCCCATGTACTGATTTTGTTCCCAGAATGGTAATTTTATTTTCCCATGCAGTCTTCTTAAGCACCTGTCTTTTGGGGAAACTGGTGGTACTCTGCCAGTTGGAAGAGTGTACTGTAACCGTTTTCTCCCTTTTCAAGGTTAACTGCTTTAACACTGCAATCCTGTGAATGCCTACTCAGAAGTAAGTCCCACTGAGCTCAATGGGATTTGCTCCCAGGTCAAGAGTGTATAGGATTGCACCCTTAAGGCCCCATTCCAAACCTGTTCTACCATAGACAACTCATTCAAGGTACATTCAGAAATGTGGCATCTTCTGAGGTTGACTAACTGCATAACAGCAACATCCATTCAGGGTGTTCAGAAAAACTCCATCTGTGAAGTTAGACATGCATAAAATAGGCACTGCAACAGATTTTCTAGTTAGTATCTCATCTTCAATATGTGGCCACCATAGAGTTGAACAGTTTACAATTTACTCTCTTTTGTTTGTTTGGAAACAACATAATTTTAGCACTGCTTGGAAACAATGAAAGCTTTTACCACATACTTCAAAACAATCATCCTGCTGAATTCATACACACCCTTTGTCTCTTATCTGATTATCTTGGCTCAAGTTCATAACCATGCCTAAAACAGTGCTCATTCCATTTAATTAAGGAAACCTCTAGTCTCTACCTCATACCTTTCTTGAGATGAGTTAACTTTTCATCCCTCACTGCAAAGCTACATGCTTCTCATCAGCCACTCCATCCATTGTAATTACCTATGAACTGCCTTCCTTTCAACAAACAAAAACCATGCTCAGTCTTTCAAAGTTCCCAAATCTCTTTGAGATCTCTTGAGCCTTCAAGGAGAAAGGGCGGGTGTGTGTGTCAATTTTTAAGGTTAGCAGTCGCATCTTATGCATGTTCACTTAGAACTACGTCCCAATCGATTCCATTCTCAAATAAACCAGCACAGAACTGCAGCCTCAAACAAGTTTACCCCGTGCCCACGTGAATGTCACTCAGGGAGTCCCTGTTACAACACAAGCCGCAATGCCTATACGCACATGCCAGGGAGCAAACTCCATTGAAAACAAGGATGCTTACTTCTGAGTAGCCATGCCCTGAGCTCACTCCTGCAGCCCATTCCTCTCTAACCTCTTCTCCCCTCACGAACGACAAACAGCCATCGGATTTGGCCTCTTGCTTCTTGGGGTTTGTTTATACTTTTGTTTTATTGGAGAGAGGATTCAGACAGGGGGGAAAAAGGGAAATCAAGGAGACCAGCGACTCACGTACCAGTTGCATGCCACAGATGAAGATCAGCGTGCACCTGCCGCTGCAATAACCCATGTTTTTTTCCTCTCTCTCTCCGTCTCTCGGAGGCCCCTCGCCACAGCTCCGCTGTCCCACGCAGAGCCCGGCCGTATCCAATCAGATGCCGGAAGAAGCCAAGCAAGCCGGAGCAGCACTCGGGGGGCTCCCGCCTGCAGCCGCCGCCGCCGCCGCTGCCACCACCAGCGCGTCCCGAGAAGTGACAGGCATTAGGACCGCGTGAGCAGCACCCCCTGCGCGGACAGCAGCCGCCTTTGCAGCCTTCACTCCCCTTGTGCCAAGATGCCTCCGCCAAGAGCGGCGCGGGCGGCGGCGGCGGCGTCCCGGAAGCCGGCGGGAGCGGCGGCGCTCCCCGAAGGCATTCGGCGGGCCCTGCAAGTTTGCCAGCCGCCTGCGCTCAGCCCGCGAGCCATCCAGCCCACTCGGGCAGAGAGGCGGGCGAAAGGGGGCTCAGCTCATTCCGGCGGGCGGCACTTCTCGCTGCTGCTGCTGCTGTTGTTGTCGTCCCCCCTCAGACGGGCGGCCGAGAAGCCTCCGAGGCTCCGCGCTCGGCCAGGTATTATTCCCCTCGCGAGGGCTCGAGTCCACCTCCAGTCAATGGCAGAGCGGTTATTCCCAATGCAGCACAGCAACAGAAGGAGGAGGAGGAGGAGGAGGCAGGGAGCTGGCGGCGGCTGCCGCTGCTCACAAGCATGACAGGCGCTGTCTCTCCATGTAAGCAAGGCAACGGCGGCCGCCGCTCCAGCCCAGCTTGGAGAAGGCGGGGAGGGGGCGGCGGCGGCGGGTGGGGTGGGGAGCGGGAAAGGAGCGGAGGAGGACCTCCCAATCCCCTTATGACTTTGGCTCTGCTCGAGACTTCGGGGTCGTCTCCCTTGTCAGAGGCAGGCGCGCGCGCGCCAACACAGCCTCCGCTCACGCTTTCGCCTTCCTCTCTCTCTTTCTTTCTCTCCGCCCCGGGTTTCCCCCCCACCCCCACCCCGCCAGCGTCGCTGAGGAAACAACGAACTTGAGGGAGATGTTCTGCCGCTTTTGAAGGGTGTTTTCCCCCCCTCAAACAAGAGGTGGCGGGCAGCGGGAGGAGAGGACGTTTGAGAGACGACGACCCACACAGACAGCCGGTGGCATCCTTGTTCTCGGCTCGCCAGCCCCGGCAACTGTACTGTGTTGGCGGGAAGAGACTCTGCCCGCCCCCGCCCAGCGGTCACGCCTACGCGCGCCCACCCGGTGCACGTGAGGACGCTGCTTTGGTTCCGAGCGTTCTCTCGCTGTCTGGGGGAAATGGGGGCGGCGGGGGGGCGCCTCTGGAGGAAGGTGCGGAGAAACTGGCTGAGCAGCGCGGAGTTCTCTGCTGCCGCCTGCTGGGCCTTGGGCGAGGAAGCAGCAGCCGCCGCCGCCGCAGTGGCCACAGCAAAACAAAACACGAAAGCAGTAGCAGCCGCAGAGGAGTCCAACTTTTCCATTTTCGTTTTTTTGGCCTGAGCACGTCTCTGTCATTCTTGCCCTCCTGAAGGAGGAAAGCTGGGCTAAGTTTTGAATAAGGAGGGATTCCCCATAAGGGTTGCCCTTTCGTTCACCTGTGAAAGGCTCGAGAGAAATGTAGGTCCCCATAGATGACAATGAGGCGCCCAACACATCGTGTCAAATTGTGGGGCTCCTCGACCCCAGGCTATGGGGGCGAGCCAAATAGACATGCAGGTACCCCAAAACGAGGCGTTCTGCAATGTGCTGCAGTCTTTTTAATGAAGCGTGAGGGTATATGTATATGCCTCTGACTAAAATTAAGTTTTACAGAGTTGACTTTTTAAGTCTACATTTTCTATTAACCTCAGTGAAAGTTTAAATACCAAGACCTCAAGAAATGAATAGGTAGGTTGGACCTACCAAGGCCCCCTGAATTCCCCCTTCCCACACCAAATTGCAAAGGGGATACAGACACAGCTGTCATTTTTGTTTTTCTGAGGAGAAGAAAAGGAAGGCTAGCCTGGTTCATTTTTGTGGGGACTTTGAAAGAAGCCACTTCAAGCATTGGGTTTAAAAACAAAACAAAAACAAAACAATTAAATTTCAGAGATGGTATTATTCCACCTACACAGTCAAGTGCACAGTTCGATAATTGATTGCAATTGCTTTAAGAGGAGATGAATGGAAGATACTGTTATGTATTTATATTTTGATTTATGATTTGGTTTCCATGAAACATCTTGACATGATAATAACATCATCAACACCAAAAAAAGATACTACAGCTGCTTTTTTTGAAAAGGATCTTACAGCTGCTTACATAACATCAATAACCTCAGCTTTCAGGTACAATATAAATACTGACAGCATGGGAGGACTAGTTCTTTCTTGCCCTCCTTGCAGGATGCTTGGAGGCACTTGATTTGCTACCGTGGGAAATAGGATGTTAGACTAGATCAGGGGAGGCCAACATGGTGCCTTGCAGAAGGTTTTGGACTTCAGCTCCATTAATTCCTGACTGTTGGTCACATTGACTGAGGTTTTTGGAAACTGGAATCCAACAGCTTCTGGAGAGCACCCTTTTAGCTACACCTGGACTAGATGTCCTTTTCTTATGTTCATATTAATGCATAGAGAAAAGCAACAAACGAAATCATAGGAACCCCTGCTGCTGCCAAAAAAAAGCAATGAAATGATTTATGGCTGTTTTTAAGGGTTTTTTGAGAGTGCTGTGTTTAATCTGTACTTTAATAAATTTGTTTTAATTGCTTTAATTCTATTAGAGTTTAATTACTTTTTATCTATTATCTTCTAAATGTTTTTAGCATTTTGTATTTTGTCTATGTTATCATTTGTGTAAGCTGCCTTGAGTCCCAGTCTCAGGAAAAGACAGGATACTACTACTACTACTACTACTACTACTACTAGTAATAATAATAATAATAGATTATAGTATTCTGAAACCTCTCTCTCCATTTTTTCCACACCACACAATTTCATACAAATCTGCACTCCATTTTTCTAAACTAAAAAGCCCTAAATAAGCAACATTTCCCCAGAGGGGAGCTTCTGAAACCTCTTGTCCATTTTGGTTGCCCTTCTCCAGCTCACCAGTATCCTTTGTGAGTCACAACAACCAACAAAGCTGGCATAGGCCCAGGTATCGTTCTGTGGTGATTACTGGTTTTACATTGAATGCACCGATATACAACAGAGCAGATTACATAGTTCACTTGCGCATAAGTGCACATGTAGTATCTTGAGAAAACTAACCCATAAAATAGTACCAGGAGTTGCATGAACTAGAGCCATTTGGTGATTTGTATGAATGGATAGCCATTTCTAGGCATTCTTTCATTCTGTTCATCCTCACCATCAAAAGTATTGCCTGAGTAAGTTTTGCAGTTTTCGTTAAGAGTAGCCACTACAGTTAGTGATGACTTACTGTTACATTTGTTAAACCTCCACCTGGTCAAAGGATGATGAAAACCCAATGAAAGGGTGACCACCCCATATAGTTATTCCTGTTGTCAGTGGGAGACAGAGTTCAATTCCAAATCAAAATGCTACTGGAAAATATATAGCTTCTCCCTTTTATAAATACACATTCTCTTTTATATTTATACAAAAGGAGCCAGTACAATACTGCTTTTTAAGGACACTCTAATTCTGCCCATGGTTCTGCACTGACAGAGATAAAAGATGCCTGTTCATTCATTTAACAGTCATCTTAGAGACTCCAGGTGGATGATCCACCTCAGCAGCTGAGCAGGCCTCTGCAGATGGATCTATTTTAAGAAAAAGGATGCCCGAGTTATCAGAAAATTACTGAGGCAAAATCATCCTTTCGTATAGTAACATGTTAAAAATATCTACCTCACAATAACGTCCCCACTCACTCCATTAATATTTTCTTTTATTAAAAATAAATGGATGAACAACAACCAACCAAATATGTTATATCATGTATTGTTATACAAGTGTGTGTGTGTGTGTAGATGTTAAATTGTAAGCAAGCAAGCAAGCAAGCACAATTGTGAGAGATTGCAGAATTGTGTTTCCTGCTTACATGGCATAATTCCCATGCTTTTTGGCATGTAAATGAATTTATAAGTGTCTTACTAAGCAACCCTAAGCGGGAGGGAAGTGGTTAATGATATTTCTTGTCAAAAGACCTTCCAGCTTACACCAGAAAGGGTGAGAGGTGGGAAGCAATGTATTTTAGCCCTGATAGGGTTTTAAAGTAAACATTGCAATGGGTTGGTGAGGGGAGATTACCCACACTAACAGCAGGCTGTCATCTCTCAAGGGAATAGAGGGGCTCTGGATCCACCGTGTCCATGGAATGCTCCATCTGGGGGCCTAATGGCAGGTTTCTCTGGGTGTGGTGGGGGCCTCTACGTACAAGTACTTCATTGCCTGTTGGCAGAGCTCCACCAGTAGAGAGCTTCTGCAGCCACACCCTGAATCAGTAAATTTGGAGGGGTGGGGTCAGGATTTAGACAACACAACAGAGCTGTATGTGTTTTAAATTGAATTAATTTTGAGCTGTCAAATGAAAGCAAAGAAACTCACAGAACCTAGATGGTGTCCACTCATTTTTTTTACCTTCATTTTCTGACAGAGATGGGGTACATGTGCACAGTAGAGCTTTTGCATATGCAAACATCCCTGCTCAAATTTAAGATGTCTTTGTTTGAGCTCCTGTCCTCCATACCCAAGGAGCAAAAACTTATCTTGGGGCCAAGGAAGGGGTTGCAGGTGGAAGAAGGCTCCCTTAAAGACGGGAGAGGACTGCCAGACCTCTCCTTCTCCCAACTCTTTGGAAAGTGGAGGGAGCATTGAAATGGTGCTCATACATTTTCAGGGTAAGCTCACTCATCTTTAATCACTTTAGCAACGTTTTTGTTTTTGTCTGTTTCGTGCAGGTAAGAGTAGGAGGGAGGAATTTGGTTCAGTTCACATTTCAGTGGGACCCTACCTAATTTGAACTTTGCAAAAACAGTACATGAACAAAACAAAAAAATTGAAATTCTCCAGATTCTTGCACTTCTCCAAATTTTGTGATGCACCACTCCAAACTAAAAATAAGTATATTAGGGGGAAGCATGCATAAACAACACTTTCATTCACAAAATGCATTATATTATGCAAAATGCTTGCAAAATATGTACATTAGGCAGAAACTGAATAAAAAAATGTGTGTATTAGGATACACATGAAATAAAGTGATAAGTGTGAGAAGTTTTTTTTATTAAAAAAATGTGCAAAGTGATGCAGAAGTGTGGCAAACTAAATTTAATCTTGGGAAAATGAGAAACTGAAATGGGCAGATTTGTCCATCCTTAGTTCCAGGTCAGCCTTCCAATTTCCTTTGTTCTATCTGCTACTTCTCCCCTCCGCTTCCCACCCTTTGAATCTTCAGCTCTCTTCCCCACATTCATTCATTCCATCCATACACCTTCCTCCTTTTATTCCACATGTCAGTGCTCCTTTTGTGCTTATATTCTCCTGGCCTTTTCATTCTAGGCTGCTCTGCTTTAGGCTGCTCTCTTCTGTCTTTCCTGCCTTTGACTGAAGCTATCGCCTTTCTTTCCTGCATCATCAAGGCATGAAAGTAATTCATGACACCTTACTCAAGAGGAAATTCAACACATCATTGGGCTACTGCTTAATCACAATAGGAAATATTTCCTTATATTTTCATTTGGAAGATTAGAACCAATTCTGTGCAAGCTTACAAAAAATCCCCATCTTTGGTTAAAGACCATACCAAGATGATGTCAGCCCAAAGCAAGCACCATTCAGGCAGTTGAAATGAATTACATTTTGCAGCATTAGCTATTATAGACTGCAGATGGAGAATACTGCATCTGCAGTGGCCAAGAGGGTGTTTTGCATATCAACACAAGTAATTCAGGCATGTCTCTCACCTATTCATGCATCTTGATTCCTGGGTAGACAGTTCCAAGATAGATACTTGCCCACATGATTAATTTTAGTATGAATCATAGCTTGTTTGGTAGTTCATTGCATGTCTATTACATGTCAAGAATTCCCTGCAGAGCCTTCTTTGTCCCCTCAAAAACTGTTTGAGAGGATTGGGAGACCCCACCAGAACAGTATGGGAGGTGGTATAGGAGGCAGTGATGGCCACCAACCTAGATCGTTCTAAAAGAGAATTAAATAAATTCATGGAGGAGAGGGCTATTGAAGGCCATGACAACTATGCTGTGCCTCCACAGTTGGAGTCAGGTTTGCTTCTGAATACAGCAGGGGAGAGTGCTCTTGTGCTTGAATTGTGCTTGGGGGCTTCCCACAGGTTGGCCATCTCTGAGAACAAGATGGGCAATTGGCCTGATCCAACAGGCTCTTATAATGTTCTTAAAGGGGAATTGAGAAAAACCCCTCCCCAGCTTCCTCTAGCAAAAACGTCCATGAATATGAGTTACCTCCATGAAAGGAAAACAATGCTTTTATTCATGAAAAGCACCCTCTGCATGCAATTATATATCTGTATTTCTATCTGTCTATAGTTATTATTATATGTGGGTTAAAATCAAGAGGAAAATGTGATTAAAATATTATGAAAAATTACTGGAAATTCACATTTATGTCACCAGCAACTATTCCAATACATTCTGTTATATTATTGTATTCAGCTATGCAGTCATGTATGACTGTAATAGTCTTAAATTATCTTTGAACCTCATTGCTACGATGAAGACTGTGTCAAATGCCTTTTTCCTCGTCCTGAAGGATTTCAAAGCTTGATTGCCCAAATGACAGTTTACTTATTTTACTGTCACATGCTTTTGTGAAATGCCATAACAAGTTGATTACAGGGTTCACATTTTGCATAGTGACAAAATCGTCTGTCATATAATAGTCTGATGTCTCAAATCCATTTAACTAAGTAACAGATCCTGCTGAAAAAATAATGATGATATTCAGTGCATTAAAATGGCTTTATGAATATGGAAGTTCCCTATGAAATACCTTGTTTAACTAAACAGCAAGATGTATTAAGTGATGCTTACTCATTAAATCACTCATCAATTGGTTGGGGGGGGGAGTTAAAAAAAAAACCTTATGAAAGGAGTTTAACCTGGTGACAAAACAAGCTGCAAAGTGGAGTTTTCTTGACTTCTGTTTGTAGGAAGTGGCTTGCAAAAATTCCAACAGTTAAATCAACATATGGTACTTCTTTGGTTCTGACAACTGCAAACATGCTGGAGACCTTTTGTGCTCTTCAACATCACTGATGCCTTAACTACTTAGCCAGTAATGTGAAAGAAAACAGATTTGTTGCTCAGTTCACCCACCTTCTATGGGAAACAGTCACCAACAGAAAAATTCTATTCAGCACTTGAAACTCCCACTGTTCTAGGTGCATTTTGCGGCAGGGAATTTCATTAGCACAAGCAGTTTCTGAACTCTGGGCACAGTGCTGCGCCTAAGGTTTCAGATTAAAACTGCAGAGTAGAAGGAAAGGAGGGCCCTTTTTCTGCCTCCCCACTTCCAACCACTCTCTGAAGACTGGAGAAGAGACCTTCTTAAGAATATTAGGAAGGTGGGCAGGCGAAGCATGGCTTTGTTTTTTGCAGTCTTCAGATGAGAACTAGACCATGTGAAAAATGAATATAAGATTTAACTACAGTTCATTCACTTACAGCTTTGTATTCTTGTTATAAAGAAGTGTGCCTAGGTTGTTGTGCCCACAACCTAGGTTTAAGGTGCCATTTAGCTCCTAGCTTTCATATCTCAGTTTCTAACACTGGCTCTTTATCATGAGTGGATTGATATAGTAACCAGATGGTCATATTTGGCTGATAAATTGGAAAAATGTTTGATGGTGGGTGGATTGTGGGTTTCTTTATCATTTTTCAAAATGCGGTTTACTCTATCCTAAGATTCAAAGAGAGTTACAATTACAGATAGAGGACTAAAGGAAGCCAGATGGCATTTACACTGCTGGAGTACATCCACAAAAACTCCTGCTAGTGTAGATGTCTTGCTGATAGACAGGATACTGAACCCACTCCCCACCCCACCCCTGCACATTGATCGGGGGGAACTACACCTAGCACAGGTGTAGTAATGTTAGGAGGGAGAAAATACATGCATTAACCACACAGAGGGACGGAGGGAGCTCTGTTAACTCAAGTAGTGTCCCACCAATGAACTATGAAGAGCTCCCAAACATCCAGAAATTGTGATAGTAGCAATCAAGAGGACAACTGGTAGTTCTAATGGAGTTTGTGCTGGATGAGAAGGGTGCTGTCTTCTCAATCTTCTAGCCAAAGGGTGGGTGTTCACTTTCTTTCCTTTCCTTTGATAGGCTTTTTTCGGGTTTGATGCAGCACAAAGGATTGGGAGGCATGACTTCTGAATCCTTAATGGTTGGTAAGGTTCTGAAAGGGAGATGCAGTCCTTTAAATGTGTCTGGGCTACTTCTTGAAAGAAAGGAGTAGACAGAAACATAGATGGATATTATTATTTCAAATTAGAAAGCATATACTTGCAGAATGGGTATTCTGTTTGTTAATTTGAAATATGGGTCTACCTATTACTCAAGATATATATGAGCAGATTCAGTGCATTCATGCCAACGATTTTCTGACATGACAGCAATACAAAAATGAAGCAATTTACCGGTTCCCTTTACAGCTTAGAAGATTGTTTAACCAGTTAGGCATCAACTGGAGGAAATTTACTTTCTTGATGGTAACCCAGTTTTTTTAAAAAATAAATATTTTTTTCCATTATTTGAGTGAACAGTAAATCTGTAGATGTCATCAAGGTTCTAGATTTCAAGTAGTGTCCAACAGCCTGATCCTATGCATAGTTAGAATTTCCGACCAACTGCCAGGGATAATAATAATAATAATAATAATAATAATAATAATAATAATTTATTATTTATACCCTGCCCATCTGGCTGAGTTTCCCCAGCCACTCTGGGCGGCTCCCAATCAGTGTTAAAAACAGTACAGCGTTACATATTAAAAACTTCCCTGAACAGGGCTGCCTTAAGATGTCTTCTGAATGTCAGGTAATTATTTATCTCTTTGACATCTGATGGGAGGGCGTTCCACAGGGCGGGCGCCACTACCGAGAAGGCCCTCTGTCTGGTTCCCTGTAGCCTCACTTCTCACAATGAGGGAACGACCAGAAGGCCCTCGGCGCTGGATCTCAGTGTCCGGGCTGAACAATGGGGGTGGAGACGCTCCTTCAGGTATACAGGACCGAGGCCGTTTAGGGCTTTAAAGGTCAGCACCAACACTTTGAATCGTGCTTGGAAATGTACTTTTACCTAGAACCAACCCTTTTGGTCCTGCTCTATGGCAAGGTGATGTTAAGGAACCATGCTAACCACAAGCCCCTGAGAAGGAGGCTACCTGCCTCCAGCCCAGTCCAAGTTGCAACAGGTGGAGCAGGTAGATAGAGCGAAGAGGCTGGGGGCAGCAGGACCAACACTGGAAAAGGAAACTGATAATCTCCATTGCAGTAATGTCATCAGCACAAATCTATCCATTACCATTCTGGGAAGCATTGTGATTGGGGATGCATACCTACATTTAATCCCTGTCCAAACATTACTCATGTATGGGACATAAGTGTGCAGTATTAGAAGCCAGGAGCTAGAGTTGGAAGGGACCACTAGGAACATCTAAGCCAACCTCCCCCCCCCCCCACAATGCAGGAATATTTAGCCCAACATGGGGCTCAAACCCATTACCCTATGCTTAAGAGACTCATGCACTACTGACTGAGCTATTTCAGTGTCATTAAACAAGCAAAACAGAAACAAATCAATAACCTCCCTCTCGCAACCCCATTTGAAAGACCATAGAATGTTCAGTTGCCAAAGGCTTGGTTATAGAGAAACACCTTTGCCTGCTGCTCTATGCTCTGGGGAGGAAAATAAAGGATCGTGGGACTCAGGTGGGGGCTATTTGTTCCTCAAAAAGTAGATGGCTACAAACAGAGAAGAATGCTTAAGGTGAATTACTGGCCACATACACAGTGTTGACAAGAGACATTCAGTTCCTGGGGCCACAATCTGAACTTCCTTAACACAGGATTCCTGCCAGGGCAAGGCTGCACCTCATGAGCAATGGGGGAAATGTTTTCAGCAGATATTGTGAACTTAATTATGAGGGCTTTAAATTAATTCAGTCCTGAATAGAGATAGTAGCCTGAATTTACTGGTGAGCACTAAAGATAGGAACTTGAGTGCTACAAGAGAAACTGTGGGAGTTGTGTTGGTGCCTAGCAAACCCCACAGTAAAATAGCCTGAGAGATATTGGAGCAGACTATTCACATAATCCACAGAGTATGGGTGGCAGAACGCCTAGTAAATATATATTTACTTGAAGCAAAAACAAATAGTAATGAGGAACTATGCTGATACCTGCAGAAAGGTAGGACGTGAAGAAGCTGGGAAAGCAGTCATAAAAACAGCAAAAAGTATGCCATGTGGTCAAGGTAGTGGCAATTAGTAGAGAAATTGATTAGACATGTCAAGTAATCTGTCACCAACCAGCGAATTACTTGTTTAGCCTAGCAAAATGAGAAAACTCGATCCTGTGCATTTTCACTCAGAAGAAATTCCTGCTATGTTCAGTGTCACTTATTTCCATGGAACTGTGCACAGAATTTTATCCTGAGACTGTCCCTACAGTCCAATAGTATTGTGAATTATTTTCCTGTACTGAAGCTAAATGACTGGTGATTTGAAAGCAATGATGCCATGACAATTGTTGCTTCTCTTCTAAATAGCTAAAACTCCATGAAGACATCTTGCTTTTTTAAAAACAAACAAATACAAATCCTCCTTTACAGTGTCAAATGCAGCCTAATGCCAATTGTATATATGATGGTTGGTTTATTTTATAATTTCTATTCTACCTCACCATAACCTCAAGTTTCCTGGGTGTCAGAGTTTTGAACAAGGTTCTGCCAAGGTTCTGCAGCACATTTCCCTGGAGCAGTTTTAACGCATGCTGTTTTGGGGCCTTTTGCTACCTCTCTTTTCCAAACAACTCAAACACCAGCACACACAGAGACATAGCCAGAAGAAATCTAGTCAGAACTTCTCTGTATGCATATAGCAACTCTCTTGTGCTCTCTTTGTGTGATAAAGGAACTGTCCAAGGTCCTGTAATGGGCCAATCCTACACCTGCTACACCTGCTGCCTGCTGCTTTTCTCTCTGAAGCATGCTGCAGATCTATTTATTAGGGACTTGTGATACCTGTGCACCTGCATTCCACACATCACTCCCAATCGCAGCAGACCTGATAATCTAGGGCAAGGAATGCATTTTCAAGTAACAACTTTTTGTGACTTCAGTGCTTAGAAAATTTGATATCCCTGCAGCAGAAGTGCTACCCTAAATGTCTAGTACCCCTGCAACAAATGAATAATTATGCACATTGCCTGGAAAGGCTAATATTAAAAATTATACCCCTGCCCTGTAATCCATTTGCCTGAACTTTAGTTGTGTGGTTAGAGGCAGGCATTCTGAACAAGCCCAGAGGCATTGCTTTCATCATTGCTATACTCACTCTATGGTTGAACCAGACCACTAAAAATGGGATGAAGCCCTAGTGCAAATTAGCTAGTTTGCTATTAACATTTTAACAGTCAGATATATCTGGAGAAAAATAAATAAATTTTGGGTGGTTCTATTTTTCTTGTCATTTTGAATCTGACATATATTTTCCCCTTTCCATCCTCAGGGCTAAATGTTCCCCAGTTTTTCCTGATCTAAGCACTCTGTGAAAGAAAATGCTTAAAAGCTTTACCATCTTGCTGTCAAAAATTGATGATCTATCTTGACCCTCTAGGGGAAGTTAGCCATCTTAAAAGGATGCCAATGGATATATTAGAAGCACTCTTCGGGATATAAAAGGCTAGCTATCTATTATTCTTGCCAATTATCAAATAAAATGTATGACATGGGAAAGTACATCATAGATTGAAGCATTGGCCACTGAAAGTTCTGATATTGCCAGCATCTTTAAGTGTCCTTTGGTTAAGTGTCTTTATATGTAGATTTTTAAAAAGAAAATAAAAATATAACCACTTGCATTTATATGGATAAATGGAATTCAGTGTGGGAACTAAGCTACCAAATAGCACCAGATGGTCCATCTTTCTCTGTGCTAGCTTCTGGCTCCTTGCAACATTCAAAATGTTGGGATACTACACCTGTCCCTGGCAACAGCTTCTGGTCATCACAACATCAAGGGCCCATTTCCTGATTAGCATGCAGTGGTTCCATAGCTCTGCTTGTGTCTGACTGTTCCTAATCTTTTGGCAAACATGAAGGTCTCAACGCAGAGACTGTGTTGGAAAACCAACTCTACAGTAATCGTTATTTGTTAAGGTTTGCCTGGTTCATTATAAGTTGCATACCAAGGTGCCTGCAATTTCTATTTTGTTTGCAGCAACCATGGATCACTTTCCCCATAAAATAACACATACTGGCCAACAAAATAAATAATAATAACTAAAAATGGCATAATCTAAAGGCAACATGTGAAATATCAATTCAGTTAAAAAGCAGTCTTTTGAAAATTAAAATAACATAGCTTGCTGTTGGAAGGCAGCTAACCAATAGGCCTTATAGATGTCATTGGAAAGGCTGTTTTGGGTTTAGATGCTGCTACTCAAACACCCCAAGTTGCTTTCAAGCAGATTTAACTTCACACAGAGAAGTTTTAGCTTGATTACCTGATGCCCCCCCCGGGGGGGGGGGGAGCATGTCCAGATGACCTCCTCACTCAATAACAATAAAATGCCTTAGTGGGAGACTGACATGCACAGCTCCCTGCCCCCATGTTCAGCTGACTTGAGAAAGAGCTCTGCACTTGAGTTGATGTGGAGCCTTTTCACATGCCAGCAAAACACATGGGCAGCAGGAAAGCATAGACACTGTGCACATCAGCTATTGGGGGGGGGGGTCAGGGCTAGCCTGTGGGCACGTTCTCCCCATATATGAGGGTGGTATGTGTAACCTCTAGGCTTGGAAACAGGATTCTCCAATTGCTTACCTTAGAAGGAGGTTAGCACTACAGTCCCAGGACCTCAACTCACTAGTGAAGGAATAGGGGTGCGGGTGGAGCGGACCGCCCCTGGCAGTGTGATCCCGGTGGGGTGCCATCGTGGCTGCCCCCCGCCATAGCTGGGCGCCCCACCCCCACAGGCAGTGCACCATGTCCCCAGGACGCACATCAGCCACGCCCCCGCCTGCTCTCCGCCCGCCTGTGCCGGAGCATGAAGCTCCACCACTGCCTCAACTCCCTTCCTTTCTGGTTGTAGCAGTGCCACTCTAGCGGCAAGCCAGTGCAGGGGAAGAATGGAGGCATTTCCCCACTCTCCGCTCTGCTACCAGGCTCCCCCCACCTGGTGAGATGTAGATCCCCCCAATCAATACTGTCAGTGTAGTAGTCCGTGGAAAAACTCCATTTCCCAAAGTCTACCAAGGGCTTTTGTCTCCACTTGCTCCAGAGCTGTGCTAACCCTTTAAAGACTTATCATTTCCACCCGGTTTCCCCTCACCCACAAGATTGGACCCCATTTTATGTGTTTCAATAACCCAAGTCCATTGCTGGTTTCTTTTTATATGCTTTCCTGCTGTTGTTTAATTGGTTTTAGGTTGCATTTCTTGTTTTAATGGCAGTGTTTACTTTTAGACTGTGCACCACTTAAGAGATGTACAAAATGTTAAGCAGTTTAATACATGCTTGCAAACAAGCAAACAAGCAAATAAATGGGCTATGGAGGCATGAGGGAGGGGGTTGATGGGTGGAGTGGGACTCACTGGAGGACATGACTTTTCCACAATGTTGAGGGGAGGAAGCCAGGGATAATTCACCTATCTTCTAGTCTAGGAATGGGAAGGAGTATGTTTTCCTGAGAGGTATATGACATTTTCCCCTTGCTGCAGCATGTTTTCTTTTCATTGTCCTTTGTTGAGAGCCAGTGCAATTGAATCTTATTGAATTTCCAGGCTTCAATACAAAAGGAAGCCTCAGAATCATGTTCTCTCTGCAAGCTGATGGATAAAATAAATTACTTTGTTGTGTGAATTCATCCTTGGATAGCAGAAGATGAGCGTGATACATTCTTAACATTTTAGATTGTGATGCTTCATTTATCTGTTTTCCTGTAACTGTGGGCATATTTTTTGAGATGCCTTTCTTGGGTGAATTTGATTCAGTACTATTTGCCACACAGGCCCTGCTAGTCTCCCTCTCCCCTGCCCCATGGCAGAGGAAGTATAAAGTGGACAAAGACTGGATTTATTAGTCATAATGACACCCTTTCAACTACACACTGGTTAGAACAGCTAAGCAACCACAGATAGAAGAAGGAACCACAGTTTATATAGGTGGAGCCCAGCAGTAAAATACGCCCTTTATTTCAGAACATGCAAACTACAGATGGAAAGAATCAGTGTGACTCAAAAATGTTTCAGAGGAAAAGAATGACCTCAGGCTTCATTGTTTACTCACCATTTATTCGGCTTTGGGCTATGCGTTGAAACCTAATATCATACTTACACTTTCAATTGGTTCTGCATTCTTTCTTTTCATCTTTTAAGGAATATACCACACGGAGAACGAAGCTGGCAATTTTATATGAAAGGACTGTTTTTGTAGCTTAACCATTTAATTAGTCTTTTGTGAGATATTTTTGCATAGTAGAATTGTATGCAAAAAAAGAGCATCTCACAGAGCTGTTGTCAGAATTATTGAGGTCGTGAATATGAAATGCTCCTCCATTCTTCAGGTGCTGGGTTGCTCTTTTGTTTTTCAGTCTGGTGGCACTGTTATTTTTTGCCAAATCAGTTTTCAGCAAGGTCTCAGTCATTCAAGATTTGAGGTAGCTGACCAGGCATATATTATGGATACCTGGATAGCGAGCTGGATGGAGTTCACACAACACAGCTGTGCCTCCATGCAGCACCAATTAAGCTTGGGGAGGCTGGAGGAAATTGCAGTGGTCCATTTAGGTTCTATCTCTCTTAGCAGTGAACCTCTATGCTTCAAGGAGTGGCACCAGATGTTGGGTCACCAATACAGATTGGGGATGCTGCTGGTGGAAGACGCACCTTACTGCCTAGCAGCCTCTGCAACTCAGTTGAAAGAAGTGGTTTTCAAGTGGGGGGGGGGGCAGTGTTGGAGAAACATACATACACACCAAAGCCACCTCAGGACTTCATGGCCTATACAACAGCTATACACATAGAACAGGACATAACCTCAATTTAGTACTTCCCTTAGAGTGCAAGAAGCATGATATGGAGATAGTGAGTGGCTTGTCATGGTCATAATATTTTCTGCTGAAGTTTGGTCTTACCAGTTGTCTTCCCGGTAGAGTTGTGGGACCCACATTAAGATGATCAGCCCCCAGGACTTACTGGAATTTGAGGGATTCCTGAATGTGCTGGAG
The DNA here is from genome assembly GCF_964188315.1 of Podarcis muralis. NCBI lineage: Eukaryota > Metazoa > Chordata > Lepidosauria > Squamata > Lacertidae > Podarcis > Podarcis muralis. Next base: position 66,136,432 of record NC_135657.1, read on the forward strand.
GCACATAGCTTGAGGCAAGCACCAAAGCTCCTGAGTTTTCAGCACCTCCTGAAAACATATTTGTTTGCTCAGGTCATTTCTAGTCATTGATCGGAATGCTATTGAGAACTGACCATGGACTGTGTCCAGCAGTTTTCACTGCATTTCTTGAAATTTAATTGTGTGTTTTTGTTGTGTGTTGTAAACCACCCTGAGTGGTATCAAAATATTTTAAATAAATAAATAAATGATATTCTGAAGTGCTATGCAAATTCCCAGCATCTGATAAAATAAAACCATGTTCCAATTTTCTGTAGGTCTATTTGCATGCAGGTCTATTTTACTCTCTCCTCCTGTTACTGAATGTCTTTGTTGACTTAGGTCAGAAAAGTACAATCTACAATGAGAGAGAAGGGGGAATGTGGTTAGGTAACCTGAACATTTTAACCTGGAGAGAGCTCACAAATGTCCCTTAATCCTTGGACCTGCACTGTGGCTTGGACCTGCATTGTTGCTTCCTCTTTCTTTAGGGAGGCATCAGTGATATCCATCCCCTCAGACATATCTGCATGTCCAATAACCAACACAGGAACTAAGGGAGCAAGAGAGCAAATAATGAATTTGGAAACACAGAGGTACCCAACAACCTACATAGCTATTATATATACATCCCCACCACTTGGTGAGCATTTTGCTGATTTGTTATTGTTCTGACTGTGGGGATAGGGTTTAATCAAACAAGGCTAGATTGATCTCAAAATACAGGCACGAGTCCTAGAAAGAAAAACTATATCAGAAATTGAGTAGTGGGATTTATATCATGAAATAACGGGTTTTTTTTATAAACTGATACTGCAGCTTGCCACCTGCCGGGTAGATGACAAAACAGTATTACAAATACTGTATATATTTATCCCATGGAGTATTTAAATTTGCAAAGTGTTGGGAGAAGAGACACAGAAGCTTCCTTAGTAATGAGTATTCTAATATGTCTTCTCAAAGCTTTGTAAATAATGCAGTGGTATAATATTTTGTTGTTAGACATGATCATTATTTTCCAATAAAGAAGAACATTTTTTTCAGCTGCCATAGAAAGTGCCTTTAGTCATTAGTTGTCTTCAAGCCCATTTCTTACAACACATGCATCATTTTAACATGATGTAAAAATCTAGAGTGTCTCAGGAAAAGCAGAGAGAGATGCAACGTTATTTCATCTCTGACATTTCAAAAAAGACAATGCACCTGCTAAATTAATAGCGAGCTTTCATATTCTTGTGACCTATTAACAATGCAATCCTGTAAGCATTTTCTTAGTTCAATGGGACTTACACCCAGGCCAGTGAGTATAGAATTACAGGCTCAGGCATATCACTCTCAGCTGTAATTCTCAAATGAGGTGGTCTACCCAGGTCTGAGCTGTTGCTCTTCATATTGTAAATGGAGGCTTGTGTGGTGGAATCCTTCCAGATCTTTTGGGACTGATGAATTCTTTACCCCTAATTTAAGCTAGTCATAAGAACGTACAAAGAGCCTTGCATTGTGCTAGTTATTTACATTTAATATGTTTGATGCTGTTGGTAAATTCATGAATAACTCATTGAGGGTGGGGTTTAATGGTCCAAATCACACATTTCAATGTTTGGGGACAGAGACAGACATATTGTTATGCCCCATCAGATTTATTTTATGTAAGACATTTTTGGGGAACTATTTTAAAATCTTCATAAAGTCCCAAATCACTTTGAAATCTGCTAATGCTGCAAATTAGAAGTAAATGCCTCAAATATAAGTGGCAATTATATTTTGAATTGTTTTTCTCTATTTTAATATTTCAGATACAATGAGAGTTTTCATATCCAATCATTATTTATAAATTCAGGTATAATCTTCCAATACTTCCTCAAAAATTTAACTATCTGGATTTTTAAAAACCTTTTCTCACCCTAAGCTCCATGAATGGGAAAATATGTCCTGTTTAATGTTCTTATGAGCCTATAAATTTTTCCACAAATGATCACATGTTTATTTATAGTGTATGTTGTTTTTCAGACGGCGTGACTTTAAAAGTGGCTCTCCTGAACAAACCTGATAATTACAGAAATATTGGGTGCAAGTAATGTGATAGATGCATATTTTGATTTATGTGATGAATTAGAGTAACCCTTTAACAAAATCTTGCCCAAGTTAATTCAAATTGGTGTAGATCTGAAAATAATGAATATGTCGCATGGCTTGAAATCCAGCTTAATTACTGCAAACAAAGGGTAATGATAAATTAAAATGATGAAGTGGCACTGGAGTCAGTGATAGGTCAATCTTCTTTAACACCTTCATTAACAATATAGAAGTGAGAGTAGAAGACTCGGGTACTAATGAAACCACAATATTTGCTAAATTTAAGCCTGCATACACTAGTGAGAAGAGGTAAGAGACAAACACCAAGAGAACTAGAATATTGGCATAATTGACATTTATCTTGGAGAACTGACCATTAATCAGAAATTCAGAATAATCATACAGGACAGCTTCCCCACTAACAGAATTAAATGGATAATGATCAAACGTAATAATCTCCTTTAATCAAAGAATTCCAACTAATCATGTTGGACGCCCACAAGAATGTTAACGCCATCCCATCATAGGCATGAATGGCTGCCCTGCCAGCTTGCACATGGAAGAGGAAGTCTACAGGTGTAGGAGCTTCTCACCTCACTAGCAAATATATTTGTATTTAGCAAACCCTGACAGTGGGGTATAAACTAAATTTATGATATGATACTAAAATATGTCATTTATTTATTTTTGAAATCTTTGTTTCAGCCCACAGAGAGTCCCCAAGGCAGCTCCTGTAATAATACCATTGAAGAAGAATCTAAATGGGGTTATAATTAAACAATAAAACTACAAATGACAACTGGAGGGCAAAAATTAATAAGCATCGAGAGTTAGCAGAAATAAAATGTTACTTAGCCAGTTCCCTCAAAGGCTATAATGAAATAAAAATAGCTTAGGACTGATTTCAAGAAGACACTGGGTTGTGTATAAAGAAATTACTCACCCTAAACAGCCCAGTGCCACATTTAATTTTTGCACTCTCCAGTGTCATTGAGCAGTTTATTGGAGGGATTGTTTAACCGTACTTGCGGGAGGCAGTAAGATCAACTTGTGAGGCGGACTGTTCCACAATTGGGTTGAATGGAGGTAATTCCCAAAGATAAAACCAATTTGTGCTCAAGGTGCTGGGGAAAGTAGCTGTGTGATGGCTAAACTACAGTTCCCAGTATTCTTGTAGGCAAAGGAGTGCTTTTAAAGTGTGCTGTGTTTTCATAGCCTGAGTGTCAAGTTGCTCCTGGGTAAAAAAACCAACAATGGGTTATTTTAACAATGTTAATCAATGGGAGCAGGGGAAGTCTAGAAAAAAGCCTTTATTGCAAGGCGCTTATAAGAAGGGTACATTTTAATGGGGATTTGGAAAAGAAGGTGGAGCACCTTCAAACTTATTCTACTTTTAAAAAATTACTTAAAACGTTTAGAAAAAGTTTCATACTGCATAGTGCATATATATCTGATAAGGCAGTGTTCCCCAACCTTAGGCCTCCAGCTGTTTTTGGACTACAACTCCCATCATCTCTCGCTAGCAAGACCAGTGGTCAAGGATGATGGGAATTGTAGTCGAAAAACAGCTGGAGGCCCAAGGTTGGGGAACACTGTGATAAGGCATGACATGGGACGCGGGTGGTGCTGTGGGTTAAACCACAGAGCCTAGGACTTGCTGATCAGAAGGTTGGCGGTTCGAATCCCCATGACGGGATGAACTCCTGTTGCTCAGTGCCTGCTCCTGCCAACCTAGTTGTTCAAAAGCACATCAAAAGTGCAAGTGGATAAATAGGTACCACTCCAGCGGGAAGGTAAATGGCATTTTTGTGTGTTGCTCTGGTTCACCAGAAGCGGCTTAGTAATGCTGGCCACATGACCCGGAAGCTGTACGCCAGCTCCCTCGGCCAATAAAGCAAGATGAGTGCCGCAACCCCAGAGTCGGTCACGACTGGACCTAATGGTCAGGGGTCCCTTTACCTTTTAAGGCATGAAATACCATCTTCTGGCATTTCTCATTGCATATATGTTATGGATAATGGGACTTGAGGAGTTCATGTGCTTAACAACTGGTCATTGCACATATTCACCATACTTTATGCAGAATGTGCACATAATGTATCTGTGTAGAAGGAAGTATGCACATTTTCTGGTCATTATGCATAATCTCCAGTAAGCATTGAGGAATGTGCATATCTCCTGCATGCAGTATATTTTTAGACAGTATGAATACTCTCTAAGAAACATGCCCTTTGTTTCTGTCACTCATTCAGAAGTGGGTAGCCTAATTTCCTGCAGGCAGTGTCTAATTTTATGTGGTGTGTGGTCTCCTTCTCACCAACCAACAAAGCAGCAGGGGGGAGGCATCATTGCAGCCTTTGGTCACCCTTCTCCCACTGCTTAGTTGAGCAGCATGGGTAGAACTTTAACTCTTTGTTTCCCTGGTTTAATAGTCCTTCCTCCTGCATCCCTCCCCATGCTGCTCAACTGATTTTTCAGAGAACACCTATGCAGCAGGAAAAAGGGGACTGCAGCCACTAAAATGCGCTGGGGATCTTCAGAATTATAGGAAGGTTTAACCTTACAATCATCTGCCCACCATACAGTCTCAGTGGATTGTTGAGGAATGACTGGGCAGTGAGGGAAAAGAGGCTGAAGCCATACCCTCTTTCCCCCACTGCTCAACTGATTGACAGAAGAGGGTAGCACGAGTCACAATAAATTAGAGAATGAGGTACCCTAGACCTGAATGACGGGGGGGGGGGGGTTTGTTTGTTTTGTTTTTTGGAGAATAAGCACATTGCCCAGAGAATATACAAAATGCAGTCAGATACACACTTTGTCCAAAGGTCGGTTAGAGATTATGCAGAATGTTCAGGGAATGTACAACTTGTTGAGGTATACACATTTGTCAAGAGTACGCATGTTGACCAGGAAATGTGCACAATTCACTCTTCATGGACTGTTCATGGCATGTGCAAATTCTACATGAAGTATGGGGAATGTGAACAATGGCCAGTTATGTATATTAACCAGTCAGCCTTCATCACCCCAAACATATATATTCCATGTACTGTATACAGAAAGAAACCTCAAAGAACTCTTAATGGCCAATCTGCATTCTCTACCCCTCTTGCTTTTTCTTGCTGAACTGAAGGATGACTGACAGATATTTATGGGAATAGGATCAAACTAGCATGAGTAGGTTTGCAGCTGACTGTCAGGTTTGCACTGATGCAGAACTGTGTAGAGATTTTGATGACAGGATGTTGCCATAGAGTAACCACTGGCTAAATAGGGATTGCAGAACAGAATTACTTGTGTGGCTGCCTGTTCATATTTGCAGTGTTCAACTAGCCCTGATAGCAGCTAGGGTTAGGAGGTGTAGTAAAAAGCAGAGTCCTTGTTCCTTGAAGAGCTCTCAGGTAGTCTCTGGCAGTGGTAGCATATCGTGCTTGCAGTGATATGTCACTGTTGCAAATGTGAAAAAGGTGTATCTTCCCAGTTTCCTATCTTGGTCCCTCAGATGCATGATATCAGGGTGGGGAACTGCTGGCCTATGAGCCTGATCAGGCCCAGCATAATATATGATGTCAGCTGTGGGGCTGGTAAGGATGCGACTAGAAAGGAACTGTCAGGAGCTTAAAGTGAGCGCCTACAAATTGCTGTTTGTTCTGATTCAGCAGTAAACAGTGGGTTTCCTGAGAAAAGCGCTGGGACCAAAAATAAAAAAACATACCTCTCAGACACATACATGGAAAGCATGGACCTTTGCCTGGAAAGTATGGCACAGAAGGAAGGCTGGATAGCCCTTACACAAGCTTTCCAGGTGCCCAACTAAATTGCCCTAAGAAACATGTGAGATGAATATTCTGTTATACTCAGGACGTTGAATTAGTGCATTGCCTTGGGCTCAGCATTTTACAAAAGGGAATGCCTGCTGGATAGGACAGAGGGACATGATCATTAATGAAAGAATGTACTATACCTTCTGGTCAGCAGATCAGCCAAATCTTTGATTGCTTCTTTCAGTTTGATTTGCAGAAATGTATTTTTAATTCAACCTTTCCCCAAGCCTTATTATTTACTTAGGTTTCAATCCTGTATGCACTTTTCTGGGACTAATTAAATTCAAGGAGACTTGCTTCTGAGTAGCTATGCATATGAATTGTGCTGTTAGTAATAGTAGTAGAGCAGTGGGAGTAGCAGGACTCCTACGTAGAACCATCAGTGTAAATGGCACTTTACATCAGGGTTAGGGAACCTCTTGTCTGCGGCAAGTTCCCATCTGGCTTGTGGCCAACTGCATCACCTGCTTCTCAGCCCTGTCATTCCCAAGCTCCTGATGGAGGGAAAGATCACTCTTACAGAATAACAAAAAAAGGAGATGTGAAATAGTCAGAGATGGAAAGAACAAGAGAAAGTGGGAGGGTGAAAAGAGAAGCAAAGAAATAAACCAGCGGAAAAGTAAGCAGAATACAAGAGGCAAGAGTAATAAGGTGCCAATTGTTCTGACTTGTTTCATCATTGCATGTGAGCATATGCCTGGGCACATGACTCTTGGTGCTGTGAGTTTTTTGAGCTGATAGCCACAACAGTAATGCCTTGAGAGTGGAAAATTATATTATCTAAATATATTACTAAAGACTGCATTATATGTGAGCTTTGCTAGCAAAGCTTTAGGGAGGTGGAAAAAAACACGAAGAGTGACTAGGATTTGGATGTGGTTTTATGACACATAAATTGCAAAAGCCTATGGGGCTTTTGTGTCCAAAACTGCTGAAATTGAATTTAAGCTTGAGCAGATAACTCTGTTAAGTAAATAAGTTATGCCATAATGGTCCATTAGCATAGAACAATATGTTGCCTTTTAGATAACTTTCATTTTCCTAATTAGAAAATTGCAGGCATATGAAATTCTTCAGAATGACATCAGCATGCATTTGTTTATAGTCACTTCTTTGAACGCTGTTTGGATATGGCCCTATCAAGCTGTGCTGAAACTACAACAGTCACATCACAAATATTATCTGTCTGCCTGAATACAAAGTGCAGACCACCACAAATCCAACACGAGTTTGTTTGGCTTCGCTACTTTGTTCTTTTTTTTCCCTTGCAACAGATAGCTACACCTTGAAAACTTACCATTGAATGAAGTTACACCAGGGGATGTTATCCCTGTAAATGACCAAAACCAGACAGCTATATATTGCTCAGATATAGGGAGCAGTGGATGTCAGTAGCTGCTCTCTAGAGACCCCAATTTTTACAGCCTCATTAGCAGTGCCTTAATTAGATGTCAAGCAGGTTAGAATTGACTTCTTAAGCTGATGTGAAAGGCAGTGAAGGGCAACCGATGTGTTCTGAAAATGTCACGTTCCTAACTCATATGATATACCAGTTAGAAAGGACTGGAATTCCGGTGGGCAGGAAGGAGATAAGACAACAGACTTGGTGTATAATTAGCCAAAACAGTTTTTTGAACATCTGCAGGTATATTGGTTTGGTTCAAGAAAGAAATAGTAGCAGCAGTGTTGGAGAGCTAGCCTAGCTTTCCATGTCATGAGTGCCCTGGTGCTGCTGGCTCATTCTTTAGCCTCCTTTCTGTGGTGCAACTGTGTTGACACATACAAATGACACAATAACACTAATGACTATGGCTATACAAACAGCTCCAAGGTGAAGGCAGCAGTTTATGCAAATCCATTTTCTGCTTATTGGCTTGCTTCACACATGCAAGAGTGTGGGCTCCCAGAGATGAGATCACAGCTACTTCACTCCTTCTCAGTCATTTTGCTTCTGCCCCACACTCAGCTAATCCACAGCTTGGCTCAGCGTGTCATCTAAACATGAGCTGGTGGTTTAGCAGTCCCAAGCTTTAAGCTAAGAACAAAACTTGGTTAGCTCAGCAAAATCACTGCATGGAGGGAGCAGAGAAATCCTCCTGGGAACCCACACACTCATGCATTCATGCTAAGCCATGGTTTGGTTCAGCATGATGCGAACTAGACCACTGAAATTCAGAATTTGAATATAATACTTCTACAAAATTTCCCTGAAATATATACAGTGATTTCAAGACAGTTAAACTGCACGTTCTCATTTGTTTTCTAGTCCATTGGCTTCTTATTTTGATCCTTTGTAGATGCAAACCAGACTTTAAGCAGTGGAAATCTCCTTTATTGCTACATGGTCGACTTGACTTTCTTAGTTTATTTCATACTGGGAAAAGTCAACTTGCCTATCAAGGTCTCAACTTGGAATTCTCATATGAACAACAGTGACCTCATGTGGCTATTGCTTTAGGGGTGAATGCTTATCACATACAGATCAAAAGGAAACGCTCCATCTTTACAAGCTGTCCATAGAAGAATTTATAAGAGGATTGTTGTGATAATAGTCTTCGCTCTGAAATAATGTTTACTGTGCCAGTGTTGCTGCTTTTTGTATAAGGACTGTCTTAGAAGAATCTTGGTGACAGCGGATGGTCAGCAAGAATCCCCAGCCTTCACAACTGCTGTGCTCTCCATGACATGTATTACATTTGTTTGGTATGATCATTAGTAGCCTTTTGAGATCTCCACTAGGCATACAAAGAGTGTTCACTTTACACAGTATCGAGATACTATAGCCCGATGCAGCTAAAATAAGTCATGGCCCAGCTCTATTGAAAACAATTCATTACTAATTTGACCCATTGCTTTCAGCAAGACGTAGTCCTTAGTCATCATGATCTCTAAGTTGAAATGTGTTTAAATTTTAACTATTTTCCGTATCCCCCTATGTGTAAATATCTTTGCTTCCATGGAGGCTATTTCCTGGAGTATAAAATTGTAGAGCTGGAAGATCCTTGAAGGCCATTTAATTCATAGGAAGCTATAAAGTTGACAAGTATTGATATAGTGTGGTATTGAATTCCACCCAGGATTTTTAACTACTGATTTTATTTATATTTTGAATGTTTTTAGGTCAACTTCCTTTTGACTTGACTTTTATTGATTATATATATATATATATATATATATATATATATATATATATATATAAAGGTAAAGGTACCCCTGCCCGTACGGGCCAGTCTTGCCAGACTCTGGGGTTGTGCGCCCATCTCACTCTAGAGGCCGGGGGCCAGCGCTGTCCGGAGACACTTCCGGGTCACGTGGCCAGCGTGACATCGCTGCTCTGGCGAGCCAGAACCGCACACGGAAACGCCGTTTACCTTCCCGCTAGAAAGCGGTCCCTATTTATCTACTTGCACCCGGGGGTGCTTTCGAACTGCTAGGTTGGCAGGCGCTGGGACCGAGCAACGGGAGCGCACCCCGCCGTGGGGATTCGAACCGCCGACCTTTCGATCGGCAAGCCCTAGGCGCTGAGGCTTTTACCCACAGCGCCACCCGCGTCCCATATATATATATATAATATTTCATGCAAACTGCTGAGATGTTTTTATAATTATATGTTATACAAATTCTGTTAAATAAAAATAAAATACATTTATAACAAAGGTCTTCCTTATGCTTCATGCTATTTAATACTTATCTACACTGCACAGCACAGAAATACAAGGATGCAGCTCTTTAAAAAGTTTTAGGCTGCCTGGGAGTACATCCCATTGAACTTAAAAGGACTTACTTCTGAGCAGAAATGCATAAGATTTCAATGCTAATCTATGTGCAAATAGGGTCTGATTTAGCCCATCTAAAAGCAAATGACAGATGTTTCATTGGTATAAATGGAAGAGCAGAATGGGACCCTTCCGTTATAAATTTGTGGCAATATAATGTAGTCTGGGTAATGATTTGGAACTTACCTGGTTGCTGCTAAAGCTCAGAAAACAACTGGTTTTCCCGAAGCTCATTGTAGCTGAACATGAAATTTCTTGTAATCCTGTAGCAAACTGACACCACACAAGTATCAGTAATGACTGGGCTATCAAAGAAATAACCATCTTCTGAACTTTTGTTCTGAGAATGAAGAAAGAATAGAGCTGGTATACAGTGGAGGGAAGATAACAACTTTTCTTTCCTTTTCTGTTTTTCTAACTAATTTGGCGATCTATGAAATTACTAAGAGGAAATTGGCGAGTTCTTTTTTCTTCTCTTTAATGAGAAAGAAAAAGCAACTGCAAGCAATTCTGATGCGTCAGTTCTTTGGTTGTATAAAAATGTGTGTGTGTGTGTGTGTGTGTGTGTGCGCGCACACCCCACTATTCCACACCATTTCTAACTTTTGTCATGGGATGAGGCGGGGGAGGGGGAGAATTAACTAAATATTTTTATTTATTAAATCTTCCAAGAGCAGCACACCCTTGGAAAATGAATAAGAACATAAGAACATATTGATAAGAACATAAAAAGAGTCTGCTGGATGAGGCAAGTCCAGCTTCCTATATTTACAGGGACCAACCATATTTTGTGGGAGGCACACTTGCAGGGCCTGAGTGCCATAGCATTCTCCACTCCCATCCATTCCAGAAAGTGGTATTCTGAGGCATGCTGCCTCTGGCAGTGGAGCAGGAATAGGACCATCAGGGTTAGTAGCCAGTGAGAACCTCATTCTCCATGAATTTGTATTTAGAAATTAAATTTAAAGGGAGATTTATTACAAATATATATATCTGTAAACAGTGTGTGTGTGTGTGTGTGTGTGTGTGTGTGTGTGTGTGTGTGTGTGTATACTAAAAAGGAGACTATGGCACTTTAAGCATGAAGATGTACTTAACAGACTAGAAGGCTGCAGGCCAAGGATAGGCTGGTTAGTTCAAATCAATAAATGCAACATGGTATGTCACCCCATCCTGCTACCTGTTAGGCAACACTGTACTTTAGTCTTAGAAATTCGCAGTGCTGTAGCAATGGCGGAACCACAACTGGCTTTCCACAACTTTCCTTTCCATGTAACTTTTTAAGATATAAGGAGGTTTGTAGGGTCTAAGCATTATGCTGCCCTGGCTTCTTGGCCCATAGGTCCCTTGTGGGATACTTTTCACAACAGCTTCCACAAGCCATACTGATATAAGACTGAATGAGCTATATATCTTTTCTACTTCAAATCAGAATTTTAGGACTTCCATTTGCAATTGAATGTAAGTTCCTTTCATGTGCTGTTTGACTAAAGGATTGTCCCATACCCTCCAACATTTTTTGATGGAAATAGGGATGTCCCATTCTGTAATGATATTTTTACTATTTATACCCCACCCATCTGACTGGTTTGCCCCAGACACTCTGGGCAGCTTCCAACATATATAATAACATAACAACATTAAACATTTAAAAAAACTTCCCTATACAGGATTGCCTTCATATGGTTCGGGAGTCAGATAACTCCATACCCTCCAACATTTTCTCATTTAAAATAGGGACAGCCTAAGGAAAAGTGGTACATTCTGGGATCAAATCAGAAACCAGGACGGCTTATCTAAATCAGGAATGTCCCTGGAAAACAGGGACACTTGGAGGGTCCGTTGTCCACGTGGGTCAGTGGGGCCGCATTACATACTCTGCCCTTGAAATCATGTTGTTTTGTCCTGCCACTACCCCTGCCCCCAATGTCCATGTATCAGCAATCACAAATTTCAGCTCCCGTAAGCACTTTCTGCCTGCAGGTGACCATGCCTATGTATGGACCTCAGAGGACCTTGGGAGAGGCCCAGTTCTAGCAGTGTGGCTTCACTGTTCCTTGATGATGTGGATCCCCCTTCACATGTATAACACATAGAGGGGGTTTTATAAATGCAAGACTGACTTGACCGAAAGTACTATCCCATGATGTAACTCAGTCCTTCTGGAAGCAGTGTCCTGCCAGCATCAGATAGCATTGTGCTAGCACAATAATATTGCTGTGCCACACCCACCCTGTGGAACGCCCTTCCATCAGATGTGAAAGAGATAAACCTATAAACAATTGCACAACTCTCCAAAGATCTGAAGGCAGCCCTGTCTTGGCACGTTTTTAAACGTTTGACATTTCTCTGTGCTTTTCTTATGCTGGAAGCCATCCAGAGTGGCTGGGGCAACCCAGTCAGAGAAGTGGGGTATGTATGTATAAATAAATGTTATACACCTGTTTTCACAGGTGCACCTTTGAGTGATGCCAGTACAAGGGAATTATGATCCTATCCTCACCCAGTAGGTGTATCCTAAGGTCAGAATTGCATGGAGAACTTGTTCACAATCCCGTTGGGAAGAGTGACTGGTTTTTGAGTAGCACAAATGGGAGTAGGCACACAAGACTAAAAAAGAGAGAGAGCTCATCCCACAAAGACTGATGCCATCAGAAGGCAAACATATGGAGATTATTTCCCTGTCTCATTTTTATTTTCTTGTATATAGATAGTATATTGCTATAATCAGCTGCTTTTATAGTCAGGAGTCATGGCAACCGGTCCCTTGCTGGGCTGTGAGCACATTCCACAGTCTACAAAGTACTAAGATTTTCTTCTTTCATATTTATCAAATAGCGTGAGCCATTGCTACGCTATAATGGTAAGCATGCTGAATGCACAAGGAGGTAAGTTGCATGAGACAGTAAATTAATGCTCCATCCATTCACAGTTCTTCTCAGGATTCAGACAACTTGGTAACTGCAGATTTGTACATGTGGCTTTTCACCAAGGTTAGTACAAAGTGTGTGAACTAGTCCTTTTATTTACAGGTTGACCCTTGCCAATCAACCCTGCTTCAAAGGTTGTGATTGTATTTTGACACCAAATGTTATAAAGATGATGTGGAGCACAGTTTTCAGATTTATATTCCCAAAAGTCAAAGATATCAGATAAGTCATATATCAAGTTCAGTTTTAATTAAGGGAAAAACTCATTATCACTGATAATGGAGGAATTTGCTAATAGCTGCTTTGGATGATCATATCTTGGTTTATTAAGCTGAAATGTGCATGAGCCTTTTTCTTGTGTCCTGAGCTCCTTTACTCTTCCTTTTGTATGAACCATGAATAAACCAGGAAGCTCTAATTCACTATCACTTTTGCCCAACTAGGAAATTGGTTACAAGCTTCAGAACAAGCCAGGATATTAAACTGGGTTTGAAGTTGGCTTAATATCCTAGCTTGTTCTGAAGTTGCTAACCATAGTTCCCTGGTTTGGATGAAATGGGAAACTGTGGAAAGACAACAGTTCAAGGTCTCCCACTAGAGGGGGAGGGACTCCCCCCCTCTATTCTTCCATGCCCCCACCAGTACACACAGGGAAGGAGAAGGGAGATCAATTTGTCTGGTTAGTCAAAACGCATTGATAGGACCATGCAGGCTTTGGTGATTATTTCCCCCTAAAATTTCTGGTTTCATCTTGTAACCATAGAAGTCCATCATTGCTTGGGGGGTATATGTAGCCAGAATTCACACTGTCTGGGGCATTCTGGGAAATAAAAATGGCAGCTGCAAGAAGGCAACTGCCAAAAGGACCTCTCTTGCCATTGAATAATGAAACCCTCCACTAATAAGTGACAAATTGGTGTGAATGAGATAACGTGATGAACCTCATTCACATCCATTCACAAGATGTGGTATCTGTTTTGGTACAAAAGCATACTGAACTGAATATCTCCATTCAGTTCAGCTTTCTACTCATTTTGAAACAAAGACACACTTATAATAGGGGACACAGAGGACACTTGAATGAGTATCAAGGTGCTGGCATACCTTAACATGAAAGCAGTGGTTTTCAAACAGTGTGCCATGGCCCCCTGGGGTTCCTTCAATGATGGTCAGGGGTGCCTTAGGCAACTCTGGCCTCTGATCCTCTTTCCTTCTCTCCCTCCTCTGATGCCCTCTCATGTCTCTACAAGTTCCGCAAGGGAATAGTGCCCCTAGGAGACACAGGGGAGATGGTGGCTGCCTGGGGGACTCCCAAGGAGAGGGGAGAGGAGGCTGAGGGAACAGTCTACAAGGGAGGGGGTTCAAAAAGGGGTGAAGGGCTGCCAGCTCTGCAGGCAAGGGGTGACATAACTGGGCTTCTGAGGCCCAAAGCCTGTTTCCTCACAGTGAAGCCACAGAAGGAATGTAGCTGGTCAAGGGAGCCATGGACTCAAAAAGGTTGAAAAACTCTGACATGAAGGGATAACAAAAAAAGGTCCACCAAAATATTAAAATAAAGAAAATAAGGGGAGAAATTTGTCATTGTGCGAAAACAGAACAATCCCTACTCTTCTCCCCATACATGTTGCTCTGGGGTTTTTTTCTGAACTCCCCACCCCAAGCCAATTTGAGGGGACATGGCAGTGTGTAGAGGGAGGAGAAGAGGGGAAAGCCCCATAACACTAGTGCAAGTCCTTGCACAGGCTTCTGCCAGCAGTGCCAGTAAGTGGAATCTGCTCCAAAGTTTCATTTCACAGTAGAGAAAGTGATTCTAAAATCTCCCTGCTTGCCAAAATTTGAATCTCTCCTAGTGATGCAAGATCCCCATCTGTACAAATCTTATCTGGTGTATTCCCCCCCCCCCCACTTGTGATTATTCAACAGTATCATGCAATTATTTAATGCATTTCAGTGGCTAAAAGTTTAGGCTTTAGTCAGATTTTTTTAATTTAAAATATATGCATCTCATTCTCTTTTAGCATTATGTTGATTTTAAAACATGCCAAAGATTTCTTAATGAAATTTCCATAGTTTGTGAGTCCTAGTTGTTGAAGAAATGGCAACTCTGTGTGCTTTTGCAAAGCTGAGACATGAAACTCTAAAAGCTAGAATTTACAATAATACCAGCTCATGATAATTTAAGTAGGATTACTGGACTGTTGCAATACACACAGAAAGTTTGCATTTTTAAAAAATAAAAAGGATCAAAAGGTTTGCTGATCTGAAGCCACAATCCAAATAAAGTATAGCTTAAACAGAAGAATCATTTTCAGAAAACATTAACTATCTATCCTCCTTTCTGTGGCTTTCAACCCAGTTTTGGGAGAATTATTTATGCATTTTCAGGACTCAGTAAAAAAGGAACCAGTCATTCCAGTTTTGTCTCATTAGTCTTGTCTCATTTCTTACCTGTTTTTAAAGTTCTTGGGAATACACCATTTCTATTCTGTTGCTGGGAATAAAAGGAAGGATTTATTGTATGGCCTCTTCACAGAAAAGCATATTGGTCAAATATTGATTTAGGCATTTTGGATAAAGACTCCACAAATGCAAACAAAATTACGGGTATTTTCCACTGTAACAGATCATTCTCTATATTATATTGGATGTGCTTTGTTGGCACTACCATGTCTCACTGTCAGTGTCCTTCCCTGGTTCATTGTTACTTTGTTGGAAATATGTCCTTCAGGTGTCCCCAACTGACAGCATGCGTTAAACACTCTCTGGGCCCATCCAGTCAATGCCCTCCTGCTAGATTTTATCAGTCATGGTGGACAGGGATTGAGAAGGCACAGCATCAGTGCCTTACATGCAGTTCCCGTTTTCAATGGATCTGTTGCAGCTAGCAAGTCTAGTCTCAATATCGACTCCTACAGATGTCCAGAGGCCAGCAAAAGAAGCTACAAGAAAAATCTGTAATACCTTCAAAAATGAAGCTATGGTCATAACATTGAGAACAATGGCTTTCTACTCCTGAACACAACACACTCCTGCCAGCAGCCACTCAACATTCAAAACTGGGTCCTAAAATGTTGCCTGATCTCCAGGGTCAATCCCCAGTATCACAGCAATTCAAAGTAATTCCTGAAGTTAGGTGCAGAATAACATCAGAAAAGAGTGTTTTGTCCCCTTTTATAATTCTGTTTAATACACAGAAGAAGTGCTTCTCCTTTAATAAATTAAAAACAAAGATTTTGGTAGGGATTAATATAATATCCTCTGAGCATTTTTGATATTCAATTAAAATGCATTGAGTTATTTAAAAAATGCATGGCATCTGCAGCAAATAATAGCTAAAAAGGCTAATTGGAAACCTGGCTGTTAGAATGACAAATTGCTCCTTCTCCTGCTTTTGATTCATATATCATTATATATCAATAAGGACTAATTTGTGAATGTCTTGTAGCTTTTGATTGACACCAACTGACTGGCTAGCTGTTTCCTCACTAATGATAAGACAATCACATCTGTCTCAAGGGTAAAAGAGTCAACATTATGCAACGTCTAAGTACAGTTTCCTTTGATATTCGGATCTACAGGGAAATATGATTTTGCCCTATAGAACTTAATTTAGATTACCAGTGCCTCTCAGAGAATATGTGTTAGTATGGCAATTCATGTCTCTGTTTTTTTGTTTTTATTTAAGCATTAATCTCTGTATACATAATTATTCTGAAACAAAAAGAAAACCCTTATTAGGTGCATAGATTGACAGTATAGCAATCCCAGTTGGTTTGCTATGCAAATGTTCTCATATTAGGAACACTCAGACATCATGATGCTGCTACACTTTACCTGTTATTTGGCTGATAATACTAAATGCTTAGCTAGTAGTAATTTCAATTTAGACACCACTGTATTTCACTGTAAAAAGAATAGCAATGGTTTTAGATTTTTGTTGGGTGGCATGTGCAAGAGTGTAAGTCCTTTGAAAAGATTATTCTAAAGGTTCATGTGATGTAACGAAGTCATATATTCATCAAACTATTTAACTTGGGACCTGACTGGGTATGGTTAAAAAGAATAACTAATGCATCTATAGTTAGTATTGTTGGAACAGGTGTAGATTAGTCTGTTCATAATTTCACTTGGAGTGAGAATGTCTAACAGTGCAAATGTTCTAGAATCTAGAACATAGCTACTAATTATTGTTAGAAAGTTATCCACGTTAGATTGCAGGTAACTACTAAAACTATGCTTTCTCATAACTTTGAACCTAACAATCCTGAATTCCTGCATAAAGACTTTCTTAAACAATTGTGTACAGCAGTACAGCAGCTAAGTCATGCGCTTGGAAGCTTCCCAACAGCACAATGGGACATCATGATTCTGTACTTCCTTAATTCAGCAAGTGCAACAAGCAGTAAAATCTATGTCAACAATAGATGTTGTGTTACTGTTTTTCTCCTATGTAGAAGTCTTTTAAGCTTCTGATCACCTTTCAACCATATATATATAAATTACACGGACTCTCTCAATGGGCAATAGTCTTTAGGTTATATCACCCCAGTTGTGGTACAAGCTTACTCAATGAGTCTCTCCCCCCCCACTTTATTAGAAATCATTGGTATTATTAAGTATCTTTGTCTTTTTTTCTTGTCTGTATTTTTAACTTTATTTCAAATAAAGTTCTGTGTTAAACAGAATCACACTACTTCCTCTGAGTTCTTCCATTTCACAATTTTATTCTGCCCAGGCGAGTTCTCCACGTTGCTGGTCACATATGCATAGATACATATTTATGTGCATCTAAGTACATGAGCATATACATATATACAAAAGATTAAGAACACAGATTCAGATGTGTGCAGAATGAATGCTGCTAAATTTCATCCAACAGTGGAAGCAAACAGACTTTCTTGCTAAACCGCCAAAATTGTGACTGAAATAGCCACATAGACACCTCTGTGGATGCACAGCTCCTGATAATGACATGAAAGACCATATTCAATACAAATTCAGTTCTTTCTATTTCCAGGTTTGCAATACTTTTTCCAAATAATGTTCTAGATGAGAAGGCCATTTCTTCTTGTCTTTATTAAAAAGTAAGAAATGTGCATTTAGATTTAGCATAAAATTGATGGATGGGAGAAAGAGACAACCTTCAGCCTTCCCAAAAGAAATAGGGGGGGGGGGGAATTAGCATAGTACACGAGTGTTCTGAATCTGAAATTCTGATTCAGATAAAGCTCCCCTCTGTAATCTGAATAAAGTATGAAGCAATTGGGGGCATTCACAATATTTATTTGTTTAGTTCCACTAGATATATGCAAAGGTTATTGGCCAAAAATGCAAGGCTGCAGTATCATACTTCTAAGAAACTGTTCAGTCATAAAACCTAAAATGCTTTAAAGTGTTTCCTGGGTGAATCCACCAAATACAGGTTTCCATGGTGATTAGCAAAAAGAAAAAAAGAAAAACAAGAAAAAGTGCCAGGAACTTCATTTCATGGTAATTGCTACATGTTTGCAGCTGAAATGTGGCTTTCTGTCTCAGCCTGAGTCTCTGAGATCATAATCACAGACACAGATGTCAATCTCCTGATGACACCTACTATACAACACAATGCTTGGCTTTGTTTTGAGGATCATGCAGGAAGTCGTGTCGGTTTTGTTCGTTTTCTTTGGTAAAACTATTAATGCCATGTCTAAAGATGTAGAACACACAGTGTCCATACCCATTCTGAAACCAACTTTTAAAACCACATATTTAATGCTGTGCTACCAGGCCATATAAGACAGCTATTCAGTTCCTCTGGTCACTTTTGGGCAAATAAGAATCTCCTTCAGGAGGGAAGTACAGTAAGTGCAGATTGAAGGGAATTTTTTTCTTTCTTGTCATTTAGGTTGTTGGATAAATCGTTTTCATAGGTATGTGTGTGGACAGGCACTGTAAAGCAGTGCCCTCAAGTCCCATCCCAGCAAGACAGCCCAGAAGGATACCATGGTTGATTGTATCAAAAGCCACCAAGAGGTCCAGCAGGTGGATTTTTTCTCCTGAAGCACATCTCTACTTTCAATTCTCTCTTCAAAACTTGCTACGTTGGCTTAGCTTTTCCCTGAATCCAAATGGAGTTTGCCTACACCAAAACGAGTCCCCCACACTGGGGATTTTGAGTAGCTGAGATCATTCATAAGTGACTAAGTTTCTCTATGGGACTATGAACAATACCTATCAGAGCAAATATGACTGTCACAGGCTTTGTTTTTAAGTAAAACCACTAGCAGCCATAGTTTAGCCAAATCATCCACTAATTAGATAATGGCTCTGTTAATCACTCAATTTCAGCAGCAGTAGGGATGCCTGAGGTGAGGAGGTTAAACCAATTAATTTTGTAGGTAAAGGTAGCAGGTGTAATACCTGTCTAATCCTCTTTTTCTAAGTGCACAGAGATTATTTCATTCCTGCTTCACTTATTTAACTGTTTGTAGCCCTGTTTAGGGCTACATGTTACATGTGCAAAGCACTCATGTATAAAGGACTTGTGTTCTTGGCCCAACACCAATGTTGGCTAGCCTTACAATGAGTATGGATGTCTGAAAAGGAACCTTGATGTCGGTGTCCTGACTGCGTAAGCAGGAAACCGATTCCTAATTGTGTAGGTGTTCCATGCATGTGGAGCCCTTGTTTATCAGCAGCTGCTCACACGTTAGGTGACATCAATGTGTAGACACCATTTCAATGTGTAGACATTGGAGGGCAGGACTAGCCCAGGGATGCAATATCAGGCATGGATAAGAACAAGCCCTGCTCCTGCCTCAACACATGGGAGCCCTCCATGTGAAAAAGACTTGAGCCAAAGGCTGATTTGTTATGCAGGTATGGTGACAATCAAGAGTGGAGATTTCATAGCCATGGTCCCTTTCCAAGTCCTAAACAGAACTTAGGAGCAAGCAACCATTATCTAACCTAGTGGCTATAAGAAAACTACATAGCAATTTTGTCCAGCTATATGAAACAAGATTCTTATTACAGTTGCCACAAAGACATCCAGAAAATATTAGCAGCAGTCCTTTTAATCCTTAGTATCTATGTGGTTAACCAGTGACAAAATGGTGAAACTTTCTTAAATTCCCAAGAAGGACAGAATTTGCAATCAAATCATACCCACTTACCTAGGAGTAAGCCCCATTGAAATCAATAGGTCTTCTGAAGAGTCCTTCTGTAAACGAGGACTGTAAGGCTACATACTCATTGAAAAGCATTGAAAAGCATTGAAAAGCAATTTCAACGAAACCCATTGTGAGTTGTTTCCAAGAAAAACATGCATACAGATAGACAGTAGTCTTGTGTATGTTTTGATCTGAAATGTAAGATAAACAATGGTAAAATTAAATATATTTTAAGGGTTTCATTAAGCGCAGCTGAACCTTGTTACCTTCATTACTGCTCATTTTGTAGACCATCCTAAACGTTCACCATCTTGCATCCTTTTGCCTGCATCGCAGAGTTATAAAACAGAAAAGGAATGCAAAACGAAAGCTTCAGTATTTGTTTTTATGCTATTTATAGCTGGGATTAGAGACCACTGAAAACACCCTGGAGAATTATTATCATGTTGTAATAGCTGCCTTGCTGGTATTTTATCGCTTAATTATTTTTTCTCCTTTCTGATATTTAAATTGAGGGAGCTTCTTTGAAGCTTATGTTTTAATGTTTTTTTAATGTTAAAATATGGGGCGGGAAGAACTTGCCAGGTTTCAATGTATTTTGTTCTGTATTATACTAATCAATGGTGTATGTATGAGAATAGGATGGGAGGGAATGCAGATTTGATTGTGATTCATTAAAATAATGGGCTCACCTCTCCAATAGTCTGATTTACCATAAAGGTGAAAAAGCTGGTGGAGAAGGGCAATGCTTAAACAATATGCAATCTCGCAGACCATTGCTCCAGTAGAGTGAAGGAGGTGAAGCAGTTATTCCAAGTAGTGAGATGATTCTTCCAATCCCATTCAGGTACTTGCCTTCCACCATCGCCTTGGCAACAAGGGGTTTGAGACCTAACCTGCAAGAACCTAGCTCTAGTTCAGTGTTTCCCAACCTTGTGCCTCCAGCTGTTTTTGGACTACAATTCCCATCATCCCTTGCCACTGGTCTTGCTAGTCAGGGATGATGGGAGTTGTAGTTCAAAAACAGCTGGAGGCACAAGGTTGGGAAACACTGCTCTAGTTGATCTGGGCTTGCAGTGCTAGGAATGCCAGTTTTTTGGCCTTCTCCAAGAATTGAAACTTTGTTTTTAATATGCGTGATAACTGCAGATGAGTCTAATTGTGTGTACACATAGCAGGAAACCACGATGGTTGGTGGTGTGCCACTCATGTAGAAGTAAAACATATAGGCCCATTTGTCAGGGTGATGTGCAGGTAGTATTCACTTCTACAAGGGATCAATTTTGGTATAGGAAATGGCCACCAGTTATCCTATGTTGAGGGCTCATGTTTTTACACCTCAAAGTAAATCCTGCATTGTGTGCAGAAAACATTTCTTGTATGTTTGTTGTTTCCAACTTGTGTGTCTAGATCTTTGCAGCAAAATCTCTGGCACCCCCCCCCCAGCATTTGATACTCTTATGCTCTACCTTCTTCTCTTTCCAACTCTACTCCTCTACCCTCAGAGAATGTAGGAAAAAATACAAATAAATAATGAATGCTAAGGGAGTTTCGAAACCCTGGAAACCAACAAGGCAAAGGTTTCTGACATTCTTCCTTATTCATGCCCCTACAGCTTCCTTCAGATCCTGCAACTGAACATCTGGTAGCCACAAGAAAATGCAAAATTAATTGCTCACTTCATAAACAATAAACATACTTCTTATTACCAAAATGCTTCGGAATATTTTGAGTCAGAATATTACTTTAGATCTGATTTGTGATATGTATGGATTCACCATCGTTGACGAACTATGCAGACATTCTCGCCATCTGTCATGGGAAGAAGAAAAACCCTTTGTGGTTCAACCTATGGGATGTCTACCTCTTGCCCATATGTATTTTTTTGAATTTCACAACTATGAGTTTCTCATTGTCAACAGTCTTAAAATGGGTTTTCTTTAATAGAGGTGCAGATGGAGGATGCGGCAGCTCCTTCCAAATTGAATTCCCACCGCTATCCTGTTATCACATTCTCCACTGATACCGCCCACTGTTTTCTAAAAGTACACTCTCAACAACAATCTGCCTGCATTACAGTTTAAGAAATTTCCTTCATTAACCTCTCTCCAATGTTATTTCTAGCAACAACTGTCTTGACGTTCGTAATTGCTTCCCCCCTTCCTTCCTTCACAGTGCCTGTAGAGTGAAATGCCAATTTTGTAATTACTGATATGCTGAAATAATTATTTCTTAGCCCTCTTTACTCTTGTGTTGCTTCTAAACCCATAAGTGTCCACTTCTTAAACTCTTGAGGATTCATAAATAACTACATAACTTTAATTGTTAACCAAGGCTCAGGGGAAGTACGCACATAATAGCCATTAGCACCGAATGGAGGCACTTGAGTGCTTAGTCATGCTTGCCTAAATGATTGCAAATCATTTCTCTAGCACTTTCCAGTGTACAAACAAAGCGCTTGGCATGTTTATTTCCTTTGTTCTCACAACAACCCTTTGAGGTAGATTGCATCCATACTGAACCGCCCACGTCTATAATTTTAATCTGATGTTGCTTACAGTCTGTAGCACACCACACAAACTCTTGTTTGATATTCACTGGCAACTACGGAAATTGCTGCTTTTCTGCCCAAGAACACATTTCACTTGATTCTCATATATTGGGGGAGAGCAAAGGGCTCCATTCAAAGGCACTTCAGTTTCTATGAACAATTTTTAATTTTAGTAATAATAAAGCACAACAACAGTAAATACAACTATATAATCAGTAGTTGATCATGCATTGCCTATTTTCCTAGGCTTTCAGTCCTCCATATCTTTCCACAGTGATCAATGAGCCCCTGCTGGTGTCTGTGGCACACTTTCTTTCCTAACCTAAGTCAGCTTCAGGCGTTGCCTTTCAGTATAGAGTAGGGATGGGTAAATCTGTCAGTTTTGGATTACCTCAGTTTCTCTTAAGCTCATTTCTCCACATTTCCACATTAGTCTGCATTTTTTTTAAGTCATCACGAAAATTCACTAGCAAATTTATCCTATATATATATATGCACATTTGTATGCAATTTTGCCTAATATACACGTTTTTGCAAAGCAATTTCCCCTAATAGAATGCATTTTTAATTTTATTTTCACTAATATATGCATTTTTAAACACACTTTACCCTAGCCCTCTCTCTCTCTCTCTCTCTCTCTCTCTCTCTCTGTGTGTGTGTGTGTGTGTGTGTGTACACATTTTTGTACATGTTACTTGGCTGGAGAACTGCATTGCAAAATTCAAAGAAGTGGAAATGTCAAAGGATGCTTATGTTTGGGTTCTCATGTTGTTTTGGAAAGTGCAAATCAGGGAGGCTCACCTGGATTTTCTCCTTCATCCTTAGCGTACACTGTAGAGGAAACACATGGGCAGGCATCTGGGCAGAAGTGTGCTAGTTCTGCTCCCCTTTGCTGTCATTGTTACCAAACCTCCACAATTTGGAGTTCAACAGCCTGAAGTGAGGAGACTTCTGTATTGGGGGATGCTCCCTGTACATTTCACAGCTCTGAAAATGCTTTAAAGATGTGTGAGGAGTCTCTGCCAGTACAAGAGAGTCCTCTATTCGGGCTGTTACATCTCTACAAGTTTCGGGGAGCAGGTATAATAATGAGGAAGGCAGAGCCAGCACCTCTAGATGAGAAAGTGGGAGAGGAGAATTGTCCATATGTCCACAGTTTTATCTCTCCCCCCCCCTTTCAGAACCCTTGTGAACCTGTACAAGTGTGCTGGGGAGGGACTTAATTCATGGTATTTTCCTGCACCCCTCCTCTTCCCGTGCAATCCTAACCATGTCTACACAGAAATAAGTCCCACTGAATTCAGGCTGTGGCAATCAAGGGCACACCAGCTGCTCCTCTATAGCAAATACAGTTTTAGCAACTGGAGAGTTCTATCCATCCCTGCTCTGCTGCAACATCAGTCAGCCCTTTCCATGCCCTCAGTGACACTGTTCTAGGAAAAAGGAAACCCCTTCTCTTAGGCACTGGTGAAAGGGTGAGGCTGGGAGATGAAAACAAAACTTCCACAGTTTGTTAAGCATTATACTTAGGAGAGCTAGTCCCAAACCTCCCACTTCTTTTTATATTTCCTCCTAGCTATCACTTGGTCTATCCAGTAGTTTTGCACAAGCCTTCTATACTGAATCTTTAGACAGCACTAACTTGGCTGCTTTGACAAAGCAGTCAGAGGTGTCATGACTTTGCATTTCACACAGTGTAAAATAGCCTGTTCAGTTGCCTAAATGATCAAGCTGTGATATAAAATAACTTTGTATCATCAGTTAATTATTCTATTAGCTTCAGGGCAATTTGAGACTAAACTAGGATTACTTGTGGTCCAAGAGCTGAAGGAAGAGCTGGGAGGGACCACTTAGTTTCATCCTAGAAGGTTTGGTGGACCCAGGTTTATTGTCTAGAAATTTGATGAAGGCCTGTCACTTGTTTTGGAGTCTGGAATTCAGGACAAATACCTTGATTACACTGGCAAACATACAGGAAGATTCTAGATACTTCCCCATCATATATTCTGGTCCTAAAATCAAGATATTAGGACTGACTTGTGATGCACTCTGTAATGTTTATTAATCATTTTACTTAATACATTCAAATGTGAATACTATTTGAATGAATAAAAAGAAAGGCTTGCCACTTCTGGGAATGCAAGGAATGAGTATTGTTAACTTGGTGCTATTGAAAAGCTGTTTTTACATGATTATGGGTACTATTTTGCTGAAATGCATGTGTTCAAGAGGCAATTCCTGGCACTGAAAACCAGATTTGGAGACTGAACTACTACTAGTCCTGATTCATATCAGACTTTGCAAGAAGGCTTCCTGAAATAGTGGTTACTACATATCTTCTTTTAGTGATGGCAAAATCCATAATGTTAATGTAGATAATGTATAGAGCTGGAATAATATAAACTCTAAAGGGAATCTATATGGAAACGTATGACTAATAGTCAAAAGCTATTTATAGCTGCTGTTCTAGATATGAAGGATTTGCTTAACAAGATTGGCAACTGCATGTTATCTCCTGGAAACTGGCTATAGCGCTGAGTTTGTTCCTAATTTCACACTGAGCCCTGAAATGCAAAATTGTGTGCGTAACCCAGTGCAAAGCTACGGTGCTGGAAAAGGGACCTGTAATTACTTTCGTTTGCTGCTTTCCTTTTTCCATTAGCTTTTATATGAGTTGATTTTGCAACAAAGATTGGAAGCGTTAGGTCATATTTACATCACAGATTTCTACTTAACTTGTTTAACAGTCATTCATTCTCACCAGGGTAACTCAGGAACTGCAGATCTGTGAGATGGGCTGCTGCTTATAACAGAATTCTAAACACTTGCACCAAATTACAGTTTGCATTGAAAACATAGCAAATACATTTTTTGCTGCTTGGAAGCTGAAAATATCTCAAGTTATCATGGTCAACTGGTAAAAAGCAAGAGATCGTTCAAATAATAAAAAAAATCCAATTCCTGCTTCCTTATTAGTCATAAAAATAAACTCTGTTGCAGGGGGTTGTTCTTTTAGAAGCTGAATGAAAATCTAGTGATGGGCAACTTAAATATAAATGGCTGGGGAATCATTTTACTCACATATTTTCAATGACCCACACAGTATTTTCTTTGAAAAGTTATTGCTGTTTCTTCCAGGAGTCCAGGCTGGGTGGGGGAGTTTTTCCTGAATGGGTTGCTCTGCAAGACAGCAAAGACTTACTGCACTTTGACTTCTTCCTTCACATTTGCACCCTCTCATTTCTATTCAGTGACATTGCTGCATGCCACCCCAATCCTCACAGTGGTGCAAGGTTCCAGGGGTTACCCAGGGGTCATGGGTTTTTGTTTTTGTCTTTTTGGAAATGGGGCACAGCGGAGACTTTGGTGTCTTCATGATATATGGTTTACTTATACATATCTACAACCTGAGCCTACAATGGAGGTTCACAGCATCAACAATCCAAGAGGACCTTACCTCTTCCATATGTGCAGCCCTAGATTTAAGCAGCCATTAGTCATTGTGCTCTGCCTGCTACTTTTCTTCTCCTGGTCACATAACTCCTAACTCTAAGCTCTAAATTCTGGCTTTATCTTGTAACTGAGTTGAGGGAGGGCCCCCTCCCATTTACTGTCTCACACAGAGTTCATTTGATCCTTTTTAGTCTTAAGGATGCAAGTGGTGCAGGATGTGGGTGGCGCTGTGGTCTAAACCACTGAGCCTCTTGGGCTTGCCGATCAGAAGGTCGGCGGTTCAAATCCCCACGATGGGGTGAGCTCCCGTTGCTCTGTCCCAGCTTATGCCAACGTTAGCAGTTTGAAAGCATGCCAAAAAGTGCAAGTAGATAAATAGGTACCACTCTGGCAGGAAGGTAAACTGTGTTTCCATGCGCTGCTCTGGTTTCGGTGTTCTGTTGCTCCAGAAGCGGCTTAGTCATGCTGGCCACATGACCCAGAAAAACTGTCTGGGGACAAACGCTGGCTCCCTTGGCCTATAAAGCAAGATGAGCGCTGCAACCCGAGTCGTCTGTGACTGGACTTAACTGTCAGGGGTCCTTTACCTTTACCTTTTTAGTCTTAATAGCTCATTCCCCAGGCTATTGCCTCATGCAGGAACCTTAACCTGGATTAATTAGCTGGTGATTCCAGGACAATAAGTGTCTAGTACCCAACTTAATACACATGGATCTTTCACCCAGCATTTTAACAATCTGAGCCTTAATTAAATTCTAACATGTGCTGGTTCCAGGAATGTAGGCTGTCTAGCACCCACAAACTCGTAACACTATATATATCTTCCAGACGAGTCAGTTGCCTCTGCCTGCTATTTGTGTGTTTTGTTTTAAATTATATCTGTTTTCCTTTTTTGTATTGTATTGCAATACTGAAAACCTGGATGAAATTTATTACAAAAAACAACAAACCCTCACATGCATGCTGGTCACAGAAGGCGGGGAAAAGAGGTGCAGTTGGAAATACAGTGCTGATTAATACAAGGTTAAATAATTATCTTCAGAGGCTGCAAAGAGCAGTGGTGAAAATCAAAAGCTTTGTTCTCACCTTGGCATTTTTTTCCTAGAAAGCCCCTTTTCATCACTGCAGTGAAGTGGCTTCAGACTCACTTCAAAGTTGCAGGGTAACTGATATATTCAGTGCTGACTGAACATTATCTAACCATGGTGTGAACAATTGTGATGGTGTGCATGCATTTTCGCATGTAAAATGCTGACATGCATGGCTGGCCACTTGCTGGAACATGGCTGAAGCTCCCATCATCCCCCTGGACCATTGACCATGCTGTCTAGGGCTAATGAGAGTTGGAGAGCCATGGTTTTCGCACCCCTATGCTATAATATACATTTGTTTGCAATTGATATTTTGTGATGACAAAATAACAAGGATTGTTACATGTGTAGATGTTGTTCAAGAAAGCGAGGATAACCAAGACATTGATAGGTTTTCTGTGGATATCTTAAAACATAGAGCTGAAATAAAGGAATTTGGAAAGAAAAGGGTCGCTATAACACACCCCTAGCTATCATCATTTGTTATCTACAGCAAAGACGAGTTTAAAAGCAATTTACTTTAGAATGCAGCATGAGTAGGTTAATAGGGCCCTTTGGTGGGATGCAGTCTAATTAGTATGCAAAAACTCTGCATACTGCAAAGGAGGAAGTTCAGCCTCATAAATGAAACTGAAGAATCGGGCTGGAATAATTTGGAATTGAGCTATCCAAGAAATGTGTCATGAGCTGTTTTCATGCACACACACCCTTTCCCCCCAACGTCCAAACATAGCTACATATGCAGACTACAGAATATTATAGTATTGATGGCTGCTGTGCAAGATGTTCCATCATGTAACAAGCCCCCTTTTACAATTTAAGATTACAAACTGCTGGGCTGAGCCTAAATGTTAAACATTCCGTAACAGTTCTTCAAAATGGTAAATTGAACTTGGGAAATATTGGTGTGTTTGCTTTTGCTATTAACAGCATTTATATGCCACTCAGTAGCAAAGCTCTCTGGAAGGCTTACAATAACAACATATGAGAA
The DNA here is from genome assembly GCF_964188315.1 of Podarcis muralis. Taxonomy (NCBI): domain Eukaryota; kingdom Metazoa; phylum Chordata; class Lepidosauria; order Squamata; family Lacertidae; genus Podarcis; species Podarcis muralis. Next base: position 66,164,296 of record NC_135657.1, read on the forward strand.
TGATCATTTCAGAATTGCCTTATTTGCTTTTGGGTTTTTCAGACATCCAGACACTCTGCAATTGAGGGTTATTTTGACAATTATGAGTGCTAATTACTTAGAACAACAGCAGCAACAGCAAAGCTTATAAATCTAGATTTGTTTTTAAAGAAAACTGCAATTGAATAGAAGTATTTAGGATATACACAATTCACCTGCAGCCCAGGATGTGGTAAACTTATTTACTTCATTTCTCTGTCAAAACTGTATGTGTGGAGAAAGACACATAGTATGCGAGCTCATTTTAATCTCATATGCTTGTAGCAGTGAGAGAAAGAGAGAGATTAGCTTCCATTTTTCTTTTTTGACCATCGCTCAGGAGGACAACTATTCACTGAGGAGGCAAGAAGGCAAAAACGTTTTCTTTCTTGTAAAGCCCTTTGCTTTTATTGTAAAACTAGGGTGGGTGAGAGAAATGGCAACCATGAAGCAGCAAATCTTTCTTCTTGTGACACGATGGGTTGTGAGAAAGGGGACACTTGCTTGCATAGGGAAAGCATTGCCTTCCTTTGTGGCCTTTTCTTGAGGAGCTGGAGACAGCATTTAAAAACACAGAGAGGAAGATGGCTGCGGCAGAGAAATATAGGGTCTCTGCTCAGCCAGCATGGCCATCTTTCTCTTACTCTGAGCCTTTTTAAAGAACCTAAAAGGTAAAGGTACCGCTGCCCATACGGGCCAGTCTTGCCAGACTCTAGGGTTGTGCACGCATCTCACTCAAGGTGCCGGGGGCCAGCGCTGTCCGGAGACACTTCCAGGTCACGTGGCCAGCATGACAAGCTGCATCTGGCGAGCCAGCGCAGCACACGGAACGCCGTTTACCTTCCCGCTGGTATGCGGTCCCTATTTATCTACTTGCACCCGGGGGTGCTTTCGAACTGCTAGGTTGGCAGGCGCTGGGACCGAGCGACGGGAGCGCACCCCGCCGCGGAGATTCAAACCGCCAATCTTTCGATCGGCAAGTCCTAGGCACTGAGGCTTTAACCCACAGCGCCACCCGCGTCCCTTTAAAGAACTCAGTTTTCCCAATTGAGGGCAGGCCAGAACAGAGGCTTCTGGGGGCTTGAAATGCATGGGAAGTACATTGTTGATGCTAGATAGTCTATGAAGTTCTCTCTCTCTCTCTCTCTCTCTCTCTCTCTCTTCTTGGTTCACCTGGATCCTGCAAGTCCTCTCCCCCTTTTCCCCAACCCAAGAGCATATCCGGGAAGGTACAGGCAGTGGTGGAGGTTGCAGAGAGCTCTCCCAGGATCCCAGTAGAGCATTCTTTGTTTCTACCAGGGACTAGGGCTGAGACTACTAATCCCAGAATTTCTGGCTGGAAGCTGATGCTATGCTACTTTTTGGCTACTTTTTCAAGAAAGGAGTATGGGGACTGTCAGGGAACTGCCATCGGAAGGACAGGAGGTGGAAGGGCTCCCTGAGGTTGGGACAGACTTAGCAGCTGAAGAGGGAACCAGCAGGGGGAGAGGAGGGGCTCCAGGGGAAAGTGAGTCGGAGGGATGGCTCAGGGACACTTCCAGCGAAAACAGTGGGGAGGTTTCAAGACCTCCTATAGGGACACCCACTCCTCGCCGGAAACTGTCACGCCGAGAGTCCAGAAGACGTGTTTCCGTTAAGGAGCTTTTATGCTGGAAGAGATTCCGTAAGAGACCACTTTCGGATTCTGCTAGCGACTGACGGAGCCATGCTGGAGGGGCTCCGTCGTAGGCAGAGGTTTGAGGACTTGACCAAACTCTGAGGGACTTGCATTTTACGCACAAGCAGCTCATCATCCCATTACAGCAATCCGAAAGTCCTTGAAAGCAGCTTGTGCAAGGGGAGGCATCATGAGCAACCCAGCCGAAACCGGAGAAGCAGGAGGAGCTGGAGCGGGTCCAAGCCTGGAAGAAAGGTACAGGGTGTTGGAGGTCCAGCTAGCGCTGCAGACGGCGAGGCTCGAGGAGAGGAGGGCTCAGGATGCAGAAAAGGGAAAAACCACCCCGCTCGCACGAAATGTGCCAGGATTGGTGCAGAAGTTTGGGGGGGATCCCAGGAACTATCACGCCTTTAGGACAGAGATGCAATATGCTCTCAATCTGCAGTTTGATGACTTTCCCGACGAGGAGTCGCGAGTGGCTTTTGTGATTGGCCATCTCGAATCGGGGGCGAAGGACTGGGTTAGACCCCTGATGGCAGTGAATAATGAGATCCTAAAGGACACGAGGAAGTTTTTTCGCACCATGGACCTGATGTTTTCCAGCGACATTGAGCAGGGAGTGTGCGCAGACAGTTAATGGCTTGCAAACAGGGGAGCCGATCTGTCCGTGAGTACTGGACTGAGTTTACCATGTTGATCCATAAATTGGGGTGGGATTTATCGGCAGAGCCCATTCAAATGCTTTTCGAAGAAGGGCTTTCTTCGGCGGTGAAAGATGAACTTTCCCGGGCGCCCAGGGCAGAGTCTATGGACCAGCTGACCAAATCCGCGCTGACCATAGGAGCACGCCAGGAGGCGAGAGCGTTGGAAAAGCGGGAAGGGAAAGGGGGGCGCTGGAGGGATTTCCGCATTCCAGAGATTCCAGAGCCACCTTTCCCGCCGGCAGAGCCGATGGAAATTGGCACAGCGCGCACACGCGCGTGCAGTTTCAAATCCCAGTGAAGGGCGGAAGAAGGAGGGGAAGAGCGCCAAGAAATGTTATCTCTGCCAACAGCCAGGTCACTTTGCCAGAGTTTGCCCACAAAGAAAGGAATGGCAAGGGATGGCGGGAGCTGTTGGGGAAAAGGAGGAGGAAGGCAAGGAGCAAGTAAAAGCCAACGCCTGGCTGCCACCGTCGGGGCACAGCAGCCAGGCCAAAGAGCAGTAAAAGTGCCCACGCCGGAACCTCCAAGACCTGCTTTAGTAATAGAGGTGTTACTAGAGCTGCCAAATGGACACCCACTGAAGATAAAGGCGCTATTGGACTCAGGCAGCTCCTGTAATTTCATGAGTAAGGAGTTTGCAGCTGAGCACCAGATACAAACTGTCCCTTTAAGTAACCCCTTGCAGGTGACCACGATCGATGGGCGGGAGCTACTGGGAGGAGAAGTCAGGCAACAGACGGTTCCAATGATAATGAGAGTGGCAAGGCACACCGAACGAATAGCGTTCAATGTGGCTACCTTGGGAGGAGCGCCCATTATTTTGGGGATGAGCTGGCTGGCGCTGCACGATCCGCTAGTGGGCTGGCATCAGAGAGTGGTCTCCTTTGGGTCAGCGCATTGCCTAGAACACTGCAAAGAGGGGAGGGCTCCGGAAGGGGCCAGAGCCACCCTGGCAGGGACGGAAGTAACGGACAAAGGGAAGGTGCCCCCACAATACGCTGATCTAAGCAACGTATTCAGCGAAAGGGAAGCAGACAAACTGCCGCCGCATAGACCCTTTGACTGTCAAATCAATCTACTCCCTGGGGCCCAACTCCCAGTGGGCAAGCTGTATGCCATGTCAGACAGGGAGATGCAGGAGTTAAGGGAGTTCATTGACAAAAACCTGAAGCGAGGTTTCATCAGAGAGTCCAGAGCGGTGGGGGGGGGCAGCCCAGTGTTTTTTGTGGACAAAAAAAACACAGATAAACCGAGGCTTGTAGTGGACTTCAGGGCCCTAAATGCAGTATCAGAACCTCTGGCTTTTCCCATGCCCCGAATTGATGACATTTTGACCAGGGTGAGGAAGGGAAAGATTTTTACAAAACTGGACTTGCGGGGGGCGTATAACCTGATACGAATAAGGAAGGGGGATGAATGGAAAACCACCATGTTCACCCCTTTGGGGGCCTTTGAATATCTCGTTATGCCCTTCGGTCTACAAGCGGGCTCAGCGTGTTTTCAATCGTTTATGAACCACGTCCTGGGGCCTTTGCTCTACAAGAATTGTGTAGCCTTCTTAGACGACGTGTTGGTATATTCAGAGAATGAAGAGCAGCATGTGAGGGACGTCCGCGAGGTGTTGGGCAAACTGCAAGCCAACCAGCTGTGGGTGAAGCTGGAGAAGTGTCAGTTTCATACCAAGGAGGTGGAATTCCTGGGGTACCGTTTGTCAGACAAGGGATTGGCCATGGATCCAGGCAAGGTCCAAGCGGTACTGGAATGGAAAACACCGAAAACGAAGAAGGATGTGCAAAGCTCATAAAGAACTTTGCCCACCTGACGGCTCCCATCACTGACTGTCTCAGCAGCAAGAAGAAATTTGTTTGGACGGCGGAGGTGGAGCGAGCATTTGAAGCACTGAAAAGGGCGTTCGCTTCGGAAGAACAACTCCTGCATGTGGATTTACAAAAACCTATGAGAGTGGAAACAGATGCGTCAGACCGGGCGGTAGGGGCGGTGCTTTTACAACCGGGGAAGAGTAAGTCGGAGTGGAGACCGTGTGCCTTCTTCTTGCGGAAGCTGAATAAGTCCGAGAGGAACTACACGGTGTATGACCGAGAACTACTCGCCATTCACGAAGCGTTCCGGAGATGGAGGCATTTATTGATTGGTGCACAACATAAGGTGCAAGTGTGCACAGACCACAAGAATTTAGAGTATTGGAGAACAGCACGAGTGCTCAACCAACGACAAGTGAGATGGGCCGAGGAGTTCTCCAAATTCCACTTTGAAATTTGTTACGTGCCAGGCCCAGAAAACGTCAGGGCGGACGCTCTCTCACGCAAACCTGAGTATTTGGAGGGGGAGGGGGCAACCGAAGAGAGACATGTCATCCCAGAGGACCGCTGGGTGTGTGGGGCGGCACTGGTGGGGCTGTGATGGCCTGGGATTCCGATTCGGAGGATGAAACAGAGGAATCCCAGCCCGCACAGGAGTCCCCGCCTCCAGGGCCGGCTGAACTGGGGCAAGGCCTAGATGCTGAAGAGCCTGCACCTGTGGCAGTGCATCAGGAGCTGGCCCCAGGTGAAGCCCTTCTGGCCCCAGAGGGGCTTGATGACTCAGTGGCCACAGATGAGCCTCCTCCAGGGCCCAGTAACCCTTCGGCCTCTCCTGATCTGCAGAGGCTTAGGGCAGAGAGGCGAAGGGAACTGGTTGCCCCCAGGAGGAGTGCTCGCCTTAAGGCCAGAGAAGGCGGGGCTCCTGGGGGCCGGGACCGCCCCTGGCCTTAGAAGAGGATAAAAGCCCAGTCAGCCCGGCCCCAGGTTGCGGGAGCAACGTCGTTGTTGGCTTCGGACCTTCCTGTGTTCCTGATCCCTGCTCGGCCTCCTGTTCCTGACTATCCGGTACTCCTGTTCCCTGCCCGGCTTCCTGTTCCTGACTATCCAGTACTCCTGTTCCCTGCTCGGCCTCCTGTTCCCGACCATCCGGTGTTCCTGTTACCTGCTCAGCCTTCTGTTCCAGCGTTCCTGTTCCCCGCCCGGCTCTCTGCATCGGATCTCGCCCCTCTTTGTGTGGACTCTGCTACACCCACGGTACCTTACCCCCGGGACCAGCACAGGGGCAAAGAGAACTGGTAGAGGAAACCTCAGCCTGTAGCAAGGTTCAGGAGGGAGTACTTCGGCACCACCGACGAGGAGGAGGAACTGGAAGGATTCACGGAGTCGGAGCTGGAAGAAGGAATTGACTCCGATGACGAGGAGTACTTGGGGACCAGGAACAGCAACCGGTGGAGGGAAGTGTTCGAGACTTCGGAAGATGAGGGAGGTTCTTTCAGGGGCTTTGCTTCCTCACCGCCCATAGAGGAGGGGACGGGAGGGGGTGAAGGGGGCCCTGGAGGGGAGGTGGATGTCAGGGGACTGCCATCGGAAGGACAGGAGGTGGAAGGGCTCCCTGAGGTTGGGACAGACTTAGCAGCTGAAGAGGGAACCAGCAGGGGGAGAGGAGGGGCTCCAGGGGAAAGTGAGTCGGAGGGATGGCTCAGAGACACTTCCAGCGAAAACAGTGGGGAGGTTTCAAGACCTCCTATAGGGACACCCACTCCTCACTGGAAACTGTCACACCGAGAGTCCAGAAGACGTGTTTCCGTTAAGGAGCTTTTATGCTGGAAGAGATTCCGTAAGAGACCACTTTCGGATTCTGCTAGCGACTGACGGAGCCATGCTGGAGGGGCTCCGTCGTAGGCAGAGGTTTGAGGACTTGACCAAACTCTGAGGGACTTGCATTTTACGCACAAGCAGCTCATCATCCCATTACAGGGACCTCCTGGATGCTGCCCATATGTGACCTCCTAGGCACCCCACCCAGTCTAGGTTCCACCCAGTTAGTCTCTACTGACTGCCTTTAAGGTTTTGTTTTTTTTAAATGCACTAATTACAAACAAATGCCAACAACTGGTGTATATGAAATGTCCCAAAACATTTTGAGCATGAGAGCTTATTTGGTGATATTGTAGATATAATGCAGAATAAGGTCAGACTCTCTGGAATCAATCTTTTGCTGTTAAAGCTCACAAGAATATGTAGCTCTGGAAGACAGCGAGAAAAAATATTAAATCTGAGGCTAGTAGGTCTTTCTGAAGTTGGAAAGAAAGGTGATCCGCTGCTATTTAAAAATAGATTTCTTTAGAAAGCCTTGGGATAAGGGAACTTTGAGCTTCCTTTGAATTACAAAAAGGCAATTACAGACCTCCCCCCGCCCCCACTAGCAAACAAAGAGGAGTTTTAAAAAAGAAATTCTGGATATTACAAGTTATGGGGAAGATTTTGAACTCATTCCTCAAACTGGACTACATGGGCTTGATTTTTTAAATGTACGACAGGCAAACTTGCCCTAGAGGAATCTGATGATGAAGTGGCTAAATTGCAGGGCCCCACAAAGATGCACAAGATTTGTCTTGCAGCCTTGGATGAATGGTGCTTATAAGGACATGGGAGTGCTATGCTAGATGAAATTGCAGCACCCATAATTCCATACTGGGTGGAAAGTATCACTAGAGACTCCCGGCATGTTGCAGAGAAAGAGAGAGAAAAAATTTGCTCTTTATTTATGTCATGCCATCCCTGACTGCCATTCAGAACCCTGTTGGCATTCAGTGTATCAGCCTGATGTTCTTTGTACCCGGTCATTGATTTTCAGTGCAGAGGTGAGTCTGAAAGCATAATACACAAACAGTTGTCTGAAACAGAAACCAAAAGCACAATACACAAACAGTTGTTAATGCTTGTGCTCCTCAGTTGGAGCCCAGTCTTACTTCAAGGAGCAAAGGGTTTCCCAGAGGGCATGGGGGATACTTAGATCAATATTGCTGGGAAGTGAATGCCAGCTAATTTCTGCCTCTTGCAGGTACAGACACCAGCAGCTAGGTCAACTGCCATGGATCCACATCAAGGGCAAGTCCCTTGTTGCTTGGCTGGTATGTGCTCTCCTATTGCCCTGATTGCAGTGGCAAAGCCAACAAAGCAGCCTGAGTATGCACAAAGAAATAATTGCACTTTGGGCAGCTGCAGACAAAATATCCGAGTGGCAAAGCGCAATAGCATTTTTTGCCAGAGAGAGCTGGATTCTCCTAAGGAGTCTTCAACTAAACTCCATTTGCCTGCAATTTGTAGTTGGACCATCTACAGATCTAATCAGAAGACATACTGTGGTTTTAATTTAAAAATCAAGGTCAGTAATGACGGGAAAGAGATGCAAATAACTAATTCTCATTCCACTATTCTAGAGTCTCATCTTTTATCTGAAGAGCATACGTGCTTTTCATTCAAGTATTTTATTCAGTCTTGTTTTATAACCTTAGCTAGTTTGAGACAATTCATGGTATACTAAGAACAGAGTACTTAAGGTTTCTGCATTTGTGGTCCAAAACAAGTGAAGACTTTAACTTTGGAGCTCTTATCATTTTTATCTGGTGTTTGGACACTGACTTAGTCTATCCACGCAAGCAGCAGAATAAATGGAAAAATCCTGAGGTGTTAGAAAAGGCTATTTCAAATTGGACTCTAGGTAAGGGGTTAATTTTAAAATGTGCATGCAAGTAAAACTCTAGCACAGCAAGATAAAGGTGCTATCCCAGCTTGCTCCTTACTGTCTTCATTTTTCACTTTTAGGACTTTTTTTTTAAAGGACATTAATAAACATGATTCTACCACTTGCAGTTTGACATGGTATAGTCCATTCTACCACTTTGGACCTTTACGAGCTCATTCCTACATTTTTCTGCTGCATTTGTAGCTCAGACCACTTTTGCTTTGCCAGAAGAATGGGACTGCTGCAGGTCATTCCACAGGTGCAGACAAAAAACAAACCTCTCCAAATGATCTTTCTCATTTTCCTCATTAAGCTTTATAGTTTAAACAAATAAATTAAACATTCTATGAAATCCTGAGGAAACAAGACACATTGAGCAAACATGCATCCAAAAAACATCTCTAGAGGTGTTCTCTAGACCAAAGTGTCCTGGACTTGCTGAAATTTGCTCAGGATCTATTCTCTTTGAAAACTAGGAATGGCTTCCGTGCTATGCAGGAAAACACAGACTTCGTTTGATTCTATGTATGCTATAGCGTTGGGCTATCAGGGAGATCGAGAGGCCTACTTCCAGAAGACCCAAGTTAGAATATTTCCACAGCTTCACTACTTAGGTGTAATTTGGAGACTTAAACCATTTAGTATCAGTTGGATGTGCATCAAACTTCATTTGTGGAATGTGAAGCTGAGACTTCCTTTTCTCCACACCCTGGGGGACACCACAGGAAAGGCAGTCTCATGCACTACCACTCCGCAGCGGCGTAGCGTGGGTTGTCAGCACCCGGGGCAAGGCAAGTAATTTGCGCCCCCTAACCCGTGGATTTGCGCCCCCTAACCTGTGGATTTGCGCCCCCTAACCCGTGGATTTGCCCTAACCCCAGATGTTGCGCCCGGTGCGGCCGGCCCCCCCTGCACCCCCCACGCTACGCCACTACCACTCCGTGAACTTCACAGGGCAGCAGAAATACCTACAGATCTCAATATTTGGGCGGGTCTATATGGGATTTTCTTCAGATATTTGGGTGCCAAGTTGTTTAGGGCTTTGTACATCAATGGAAGCCCCTTGAATTGGGCTAGGACACATACAAGCAACCTGTGCATATTTTGAAGAACTGGAATAGTACCGTATTGTCCGAATATAAGCTGCACCTGAATACAAGCCGCTCCTTTAAAATTCCACAGGCACTCACACCCGTCCCGTTTTACTGTATATCTGTTTCAGCAGCGATATCGTGAAAGCCAATTTTTGTAATGTTGCAAATTTAAGCTGCACTTTAACTTTTCATGGTCAGAATTTGGTAAAAAAAGTGAGGCTTATATTCAGGCCAACATGGTATGTGCCCACCAGGACCCTGGCCAATGCATTCTGTACCAGTTGCCACTTCCAAACTATGCACAAGGGCAGCATCTCATGGAGTGCCTTACAAATAGTCTGGTCTTGAAGTGACCAGAGAATGGAGCTCTGTAGCCAAGCTGCCTCTGTCTCTGTAATTGAACTAGCTGGAGTCAGAAAGAGGCTCTCTTAGCCACTGAAGCCACCTTGGCCTTGAGCAACAGTGCGGTGTCAAGGAGTACCCCTAAACTGTGAACCTGATCTTTCCAAAGGAATGCTCCTCCTTCCAAAGCAAGTCATCTATTTACTCTCCAGACCAAAGAGCCCACAACACACACCACCACCACCACCATTTTTGGATTCATTTCATTGACTCACATCCAGCCCATAACCATCTCCCAGGTATCATTCCTACACTTGAACTGCCTCTCCTGATTCAGATAGCTTGTGAGAGATAGTTGTTTGTCATCAGCAATACTGATTGCATTGCAACTTGTGTAGGCTTGGTTGGGAATAACAGCTAACAGCTTCTTAGTGCTAATTTATTTTCGTTTTCCACTGTGTTATAAAAACACAAAAAACCTACTTGATTTGAAAAGCCTTTTTTTAAAAAAAGAAGCTCTTTTAAAGCTAAAGTGTTCATTCAAATCACTGGGTTATTTATATATTCAAAAATTATACATATAATCATTTTACTAGTGAAATCATCAACATTAATAACTTGAAAAGTAGTTTGTACGAGTTTGGTGTTTTTTCCTCTCACAAATCTGTCAAAGCATTTAGGATTCTTAAAATGCGCTTCCAGCTTAATATATTTTATGAAGTAGCAGCAGATGAATTTTCTCCATGTCATTCTGATGTTGAGCAACAGTCTTACTTAGTGGTGGTTTTACTACTTCTGTTCCTACTGCTACTACTACAGTAATTTACTTTTTGTACCCTGCCTATCTGACTGGCTTGCCCCAGCCACTGTCGGCTGCTTCCAACAGGGTATACAAAAACACAACTACAACAACAGAACAGAACATCACACATTAAAAGTGTCCTGGTACAGGGTCACCTTCAGATGTCTACGGAAGGTTGTATAATTATTTATCTTTTTGACATCTGATAGGACGGTGTTCCACCCAGTGGGTGTGACTACCGAGAAGGCCCTCTGCCTGGAAACACTTAAATAAAGACTCTGAAATGCTTCAAAAGGTTTAACAGATGGGGGAGGGAAACAGTGATACCTTTGCATTTAGTAGAATTGCATTCCATGGATAATGATGGATACCTCACCACATATGTACTTGCTATACATCAACTCACACCACCAAAGCTATAGCTTTGTCCTTGCCGCAGTCACTGCAGGTTTGTGCATGCCAGCTGCAATTATATTTGAACAAAGTGTCTGCCAAGGTAGCTAGTACTGGTTGTGATGGCATCCTAACCTAAGTGCCTGTTAGTACAGCTTCACTTTGGTTGAAAGGCAATTGCATGGATTTAGCAAATTCAGATGTGAGTATGCCTGATCAAGGCCTTCTACAATTTGTATGTGTTGGCATTGATTTAAAAGAAAGTAGAGGTGTCTGCTGGGGAATTTGCTATTGGATATACAATTTTGCCTTGGGTGATAGCTGTTTTACTTGAAACAGTCTTTCCTGGGCTTGGTTTATTGAGAAATAGCAGTGGAATCCCCTCTCATGATCAGAATTGTGGCAGGCAGGCAATTTTCCTGACAAAAATCCCTCCATTTGCTCTTGAAGGTGCAGTGAAATTGTCTACTGAGAAGTGAGCCCCATTGAGTTTCATGAATCTTACACCCATGTAAATGCCCCAGTTGCTGGAGATAGTGCTAGCCTGCCTTTTAAGGATTTCCCCAATTGAGGTGGCCATGCTTTTCACAGTTTGGTTCCTCTTAGTCCTTCCAGCTCGTAGTGCAAACATATATGCAATAATATTCCTTATGGTGATTATCAGACAGCACAATCAAACTTAATGTTTGAATATTATATAGTATATGCAGAAGACAATACGTTTTTTGTTTTGTTACTGTGCCCATGTGCTAAGTGTTTTTAGGCAGTACATGCACTTTATAAAGAATAACAATCAACAGATCTAAGAATATTATATCTAGTAAAGAGCAAAAAAGGAAAACAAAAGAACCCTCGATTTGTGACCTCATGTTGTAACATAATGTGTTAAATACTACTGCTCACCACATGAGGGCACTTTCTAATGAAATTCTCACCATAGGGAATTGACCTAGTAAAATCACCTTGCTCCAACTTAATCAAGTTGAATAGTAATAGGAGATAGTAACAGGAGAATAATGTCATATGAATAAGCTCAAAGCCCATGTAAACCAGAAAGAACAAAGGGTAAAGGAAAATATCTAGTTCTGATAAATGAGAAGGGAAGTTGGTGTGAAGGAAGAACAGGTTAGCTGGTCAATAAAATTGAATAATTGTTCAAAGTCTATATATAAACTGTGGAAATTATAATTGGGGCTTAGCTGAGATTTTTGGAAACAGTTATTTTGTTATAATTGTTTTTATTTTCATTTTCTCATACACAAAAAAGCAATAAACACAACAATAAAAAAGAAAGAGAAGAGAGCAAAGCAAGGAAGGAAAATAAATGAAGGCTATGAGGAGAGAGGAGAGAGTGGCAATACTTCATAACCATCATTATAGTTTAATTTTCCTCCATAAGCATGTTATTTAAGCATGGTTTTCCAAAGGAATGAAAAGGTAGTTCCTTTACCCTGCATCACCCAAACCATTGATTTCCCAGTTATAAATGCTATCACAGCATCGTGGGACATGAAATGTCTGCAGTGCCTGGAGTGGTCCAGCTTTTACTGATGCTCCCCTTTCCTCCATGTCCCCTATTTCTACCACACTTCTCCTGACCAGTGAGAGCATTGTGATACTGGAAGAATGGTCTTCACAAAGGGACTTTGTTTTTTTCCTTGGTGGTGTTGTCATAGTAGTAAGTCCGTCTGGTTGCATGGCATTGAGGTGCGTGGTACCTCACGTTACATACTTAATCCGTTCGGGAGGTCTGTTCGTAACAGGAAACCGCTCGTAACATGAGGCACGCTTTCACTAATGGCGCCTCCCACTGCTGCCGCGCCGCCAAAGCGCGACTTCCACTTGCATCCCGGGGCAAAGGTCGCAACAGAGGGATCTACTTCCGGGTTAGCAGAGTGCGTAACCCACAGCATTCGTAAGGGGGATGGTACATAACACAAGGTACCACTGTAATTCATGTTCAGTAGGTGATCCCTAGGTTGATGATCTTGTGTTTTGTGGATAATGCTATATAGTTTAGTCACCAGGTGGCATTGGACTACATGGTCATATCAGTGACTTGGGGTTTCCTGTTCTGTTCATGTTGGGGAGGGATAATAGAGTCATTGTCAAGGTTTCTGGCAAGCTCCCTTACATGGCAGCGTAGCAAAGCAAAAACAGTAAAAACAGGATTGAAGGAGAAGCCGAGAGGGAAAACAGTGACTGTAAACAGTCATGAATAAAAACACCAGTTAGTTTTGGGTGCAGATGTCCTCTGAAAGCATTATATTTGTGCATTTGGTACATCCTGATTTGTAGCAGTTGTCCTGCAATGAAATGAAAATATTTGTCTCAAAAATGTCTTTACACTTTCCAAATATCTGGCCACTCTGGACATTGTCACAAAAAGCACAACCATAACGACTCTGAAACAATCTTGCCTGTGAACTTTTCCCTGAGCTCAAAGTATTGTTTCTCTGTTACGCAATAATGATACAGCCTTTATTTGTGAGCTACTATGAAGCTTTTGTTCTCTTGGATTGATATTGCTACAATGTTTGTTTTTATTTTTAAACCTAACTAAAATAGGGTTGGATCTTTTAATGAATTTCTTACATTTACAGTTTGGGTTGTCTGAAATCATGAGCTATATTCAATTAAATTTTACTCAAAGTAGACACAGCAAAATTAATAAACTATGTTAGTCATGTCCATCAATTTCAATGGGTCTAATTTCAGTATGCCTATTGCATACTGAATATTGATACAATATTGATACAACTGAATGCTAATAAAATTTAATACTTTGATGAATGTTGGTTAAAATTTGAACTAGTTTTGCTTCAGTTATCTGATACATAGTTAAGGAGCTTCAGATGGGTGTGTGTTGTAGAATCAGTGCTCCTTATACATGCAAGCTGGTCCTCACCAGCAAGGCAGATAGTGTGCCAACTCTGAGGCAATAGTCTACATTACCATATTTTACATTTGTGTGGATGTTAATAATTTTTGTAAGTTCAGATGAATAGAACAGCCTGGCTCTTCCTTACACCTTAATAGGAGTTTAGTGCTATTGTTTAATAGGGTTACTGTGACTGTAACTAAGATATAGTATTAAACTACCCTGTCTGTTGGAACACTACATAATTTTAGTTTTCTGTGTTCCTAGATTAAGCTGGGTATTTTTTTAAAGGTTTTATTTGCTTCCTTCTGAAATCTTGGTATCACACTTCCAACTGGAATTTTATGGGCATGAGGAACAGAAAAAGAAAGATTTGTTTCTTTGGACCACAATATTATAAAATGCTCAAGTGCATTAGAGAGCTGACTGTATTGGAGTGTGGTCAAGAATTTATGTTGATTGACAATCACAAGTGGTGACATATTGTTCAGGGACACTAATACATAAGCCAAACTGAATGACAGGGCCATTAAGGAACTAGCCCCTCCTTTTTCTCTCTCTTCCTCTCTTAAAATGCCCTTTATTCACTGTCCTCCTTCAGAACAGCTGCAGCTGCCTTGAGACACTGAGGATCTGCTAATTCACGACTCCCATTCACACTCTGCAAAGACCACAACTTGCCAAATAAAATAGGCTCTCCATTTAGGGTTTTCAATACAAAAGTGAGAGTGGACTCTTGACTTTGGCAATTTCAGCTTTAACCTTGAGCACCTCACATTGTCACCTGCATCTATTTCTGAAACAAAATGACTTTAACAGATTCCCTCACCACTTAAATCCTGCTCTTTCGCCAGAGGGATACAGATGGGTCCAAGGCCACTTTCAGGGCCAGGCCTGCCTAGCTTCAGTAGAACAAAACCACATCTTCTGCCTTCAGACTATTGACTGCTGATTTCTGGGTGCCATCCACTAGATTAAAAGAGAGGGCTGTGTTGCTCCATAAACACAGAATCTACAGGAATAGTTCAGTTTAATTTAAATACATATTAACTACCTTTCAGGACCAATTCCACTCAAGAAAGTGAACAAAATATAAGCATATAAAATTACAATATTACAATAACACTTCAATAATATATTGAAATACAACTCAACTAATATTTGGAAAATAATACCGTTATCAATGCTTACAATGCACTCTGTGGGCATATATCTGCTGTGAGGAACAGTTCTGTGTATCCTGAAATCGGTCATATTTCAGTGAATGAACACTGGTTGGTCATAACAAAGGTCTGTCTTTCCTGCTCTTGTGAATTTTGTAGTTCTGTCTATCTTAAAAGCATAAATTTTCTCTGAAAATATGTATATGTTTATTTAAATGTTCAGGTACCATAAGTTCCAGATCATTCCTGATTTCTATATAACTTTGGATGGTGGTATAATTTGAAGTTACAGAAATGTGATTAGCAGGTAATGGTTATAGAATCCGATGTGGCAAAAATGATCAGCTCTGATCACTTTAAAAATGATCAGATTACTGCACAAATGACTCAACCTAATGTAAATAGATCTTTAGTGGAGATTAAAATGAGATAACTCCATGTTCTCTCTAACTTAAGCTCCTTGCAAGGGTGTCTGTGTGTGTGTGTGTGTGTGTGTGTGTGTGTGTGTGTGTGTGTGTGTGTGTAGCCTGGGCGATATATCAATATATCACCCAGGACCAGTATGAGGAGCAGACCGCAATGTCAGCTTCACTCAGCGGCATATCGCTGGTGAAACTGTCACTGCTCCTGAGTCCCTCTGCTAGTGACTTTCTCTTGCGAACATTGCCATCCCACTCTGCCCTAATATTGTGCAGAGGCAGAAAAAAGTTGCATCGGCGAGACACCAATACAGCTTGTTCCTCCCTCTGCATCTTTTAACTGCTCAGCTGAGAAGTGTGCGGTTGCTGCTCCCCTCAGCTGAGCAGTTAAAGGATACCCCAGCCTGGTGCTGTCTCCCGTGCAAGTGGGGGGAGCACGGGGATGGCTCAGCTGGGGATCAGGAGCCCTCCCACGCCCCAGCTGAGCCGTACAAAGAAGCTGCCTTGTCCCAGTCTAGGCACTGGGGTGAAACTGCCTCAGCTCCGTGGTGAGAGCTGTGGCAATTTCACCCAGCGCCTCGCAGGCTGAGGCCAATGCAACTTGTTTCGTCAACATTGCGGTGTAGTGTCATATATGTTTGGCTGGTGATATACTGCAATGCTGAGAAGCTGATATTGCCATGCCTACACACACACACACACACACACACACACACACACATGCTTCATTTACTTATGGTTCTACTTGCAATATACAAATACGGGATGGTGAATCCTGGAGGCATTAATTGCATCTCAGAAACTAAAGATAAGTATGTGACTAATTTTACACTATGTCAGCCCAACAGCCCACCTAAAAGCCAAATACTTTTACAAGTCTCAGACCCAAGTTGCAGTGTAATCATTAGTTTTAATAAGGAGATGGTTAAAAATGTCCTTATCTTCAGGGGTGTTAAGAATTCACCCAAGGGTTGAAATGCCTGTGCTGGCAATAGCCACAGAGTTTGTCATCACCCAGGCTGCATTCTGTACGTCAGTCGTAATTCAATTCCTGTACCAGGACATGAGGATTCCAGTGGTGGACAGAATATCTTTGGGATCCTGAGCCTCCCATCAGCTGTTCCTGCTCCAGGAGACCCAACTGGTAGAAAGGTTTCATCGGATTATTTAAATAATATTCCGTATCTGTGATTTGCAAGAATTTAGTTTTATAGTAAGATGCTGCTTCTGTTACTGATGCTGTCAGGCATAACACTCAGAACCAGTTCATGATGCTAGTGTAATGCAGCAGGTCATGAATGTGCATAACCACAGCACTCGGTGCATGTTATTTTATCAACCTATTTACAGCAGTACTGTATTTTTAGGACTGAATTGTTAGCTGTCTTCCACCAGCCATATAATCACCCCCCTCTAGGATCCAACCTAATCTGATTTAAGGGTGGTTGAGGAATTTGGTTTTCTGAAACTCCTATAAGGTAAAGGTAAAGGTACCCCTGCCCGTACGGGCCAGTCTTGACAGACTCTAGGGTTGTGCGCCCATCTCACTCAAGAGGCCGAGGGCCAGCGCTGTCCGGAGACACTTCCGGGTCACGTGGCCAGAGTGACAAAGCTGCATCTGGCGAGCCAGCGCAGCACACGGAAACGCCATTTACCTTCCCGCTAGTAAGCGGTCCCTATTTATCTACTTGCACCCCGGGGGTGCTTTCGAACTGCTAGGTTGGCAGGCGCTGGGACCAAACGACGGGAGCGCACCCCGCTGCGGGGATTCGAACCACCAACCTTTCGATCGGCAAGCCCTAGGCGCTGAGGCTTTTACCCACAGCGCCACCCGCGTCCCCTGAAACTCCTATATATATATATCAAATGACCTGATGTGTACCTCCTAGACTAAAGCATGGAATTAAGCTATCTACCAATGTGCACACTTCTTCAGATGTTGCAAATCGGTTCTCAGAAGTTTTTAATCTCTCAAAATAATGTCTTTAGATGCTTATTTTGAAACAGGGTGTTCATTTAACTGTGTACTTAAAATAAGAATTTAAATAGATAATTAAATGCACATGTATTTTTGCGTGGGGCTCCGTCACTCAAAATGTTGGCTGCACAGCATGAAAGGTCAGCAAGCTACACTGCTAAAAGAGGAAGTAGGGTCCCTTACAGTGAAGGGAATGCCTGCCCAGAGTTCCATTAAGCAGTCAGGTATTGCCAGGGATTGGGGGTGGGAGAAAGGATAGCATGGCCTTTAAAAAAAACTCCTGGGTGTTTGCCCGTTTCTTGCTCTTAGCTAGCTGATCCCCTTCCCTCTGCCTTCTTCTGTGCGTGAGTCCTCTCTCTGCCAGAAGAGAGGTGGGTGGGGGGATGGAAGAGAGAAAGAACTCATAGCAGCCAGAGCATGTCACTATGATCTTCCTGCAAGGGTAATGATGCTGTAAGCCTGCTCTACCACTGCAGCGGCAGCAGCACTCCAACGCTCCAGCCAGTGAAACAGGTGGCATTCTCTGCTGGTGCCCCTGATATATGCTGCAACTTATGTTATTCCAGTTGAACAGAGCCTGCAATGGTCCTTACAGGACTACTGAATTATTTTAGAAGTACTGTATTGGGCTGGAGGAACCAGTTAACCCAGTTTCCAGATGATGCACTCTCATTTATGTATATGAGTTATTTTAAAGATTGACATGTCGCCCTTCAGCAAGGCAGTTAACAAAAATGAAATAAAATACAGAAAGAAAGACCTTATTTTTTGCTCTATAAGACACTCCTGACCATAAGACACACCTAGTTTTTAGAGGAGGAAAACAAGAGAAAAAATATTCTGAATGAAACAGTGGATGTATGATTTTTGTGGTTCATGCTGTGGCCACAGGCATGATATGTGATTTGACAGGGAGATTGGGGTAGCCCAATTCAAAGAACCTGAGAATCCATGTGGATCCGTGCTTTGTAACCACGTTTTTGTGCCATTGCGGCCCCACAAAACAGTGGATGTGTGATTTTTTCATGCAGGCTGTAGCCATGGGCATGCTATGTGATCTGATGGTGAATTTGGGGTGACCCAGTGCAAAAATCCTGAGGATCCATGTGCTTTTACCTCCCCCCTCCCAGGGAGCCTCCTTTATCTCTAGAGGCCTTATCTCCCTCCCAATCCCTTGTCGATCAGCTGCTCAGCGGCTTTTTTTCAACACCCCCTTCCCTCTTGTTTGCCTTAGTGTCTTTTCCTTAGCTGGAGCAGTTTTTTGCTCCTCTCTTTCTTCTAATTTCTCTCCTCATTGCTTTAATCTTCCTGTCTCCTCTCCTTTCAAGTTTGCTGTCTTTACCGCCCCCCCCCCCCGGCAGCCTCCTTTATCTCTAGAGTCCCTTATCTCCCCTCCCGATGGATTGCTGATCAGCTGATCAGCGGCTTTGCTTCAACACTCCCTTCCCTCTTTCTACAAAAAAGAGCACGATCTGCTTTTTGCCCCCGGGCAATTCGGCTCCAGGGACCACGCATTAGCTCCATAAGACACACAGACATTTCCCCTTACTTTTTAGAAGGAAAAAAGTGCATCTTATGGAGCGAAAAAATACAGTATGTTATGGTATGTGAGATCATGTAGTAGTAATAATAATGATGCTGATGATGATGCTGGAGCATGGGCTTCTTTTGTGTGGTCCAGGGCCCAGGGTTCTTGATGGCCTGGAGGAAAAAGCTGCACCAGACAGGAAAACCACTTATACCACATTAAAAAGAGAAAGTGCATTGACAGAAAAGAGGGTGCACATTTGCACAAAAATACACATGCAATGTGTGCAAATTTAGAAATGATTGCTCTTATTTAAATAGAAATATCTTCCCATAGAGCAGATAACTGTGACGAAGTTACCTGCATGCCTCGTCAGTCTACCGTCTAGGTGCTTACAGCTGATGGGCAACTCAAGGCCCCTGCCAGCCTATCTTTGTAGGGTTTTTTATCTTTACACTGAACTTGGATTGGACATTTGAGGGCTGCATGTTAAAAGCCCCTCAAACAGAGGACTGTTCTCTGCAAATAAGGACACATGGCCACCCTAGTGCTGCAGCAGATACTATGCCACTGGGGTAATAATCGTATTGGGCCACCTCCGACTTCTTTGCCAGAAAGGAGATAGTGATAGAGGATCCAGCTAAAGTTTTCTAATTCTGCAAAACTCATATAAAGTTGCAATATAATGAATCAGCCCATTTGTCCATACAGTCCAGCATGGTCATTGACCACAGTGGCTCTCCAGAGTATCGGGACAATACCTTTGCAAATTCTTATTAGCTACCTGGGATCCTTTTGTAAGCTTAAAAGCTGAACACTAGACAGCCTGTATTTTAATAAGGAGTTGTATGCATCTATTAACACCCTTGAAACTCCATGTTTTTAATACAAAATACCTTAGGCATAAGTGCACTTGAATCTCAAAGAAGTCACTGCTTAATATTTTTCTGACTGCTCAAACGCTTGTTAAAATGCATACTAGAAGCTTATACGCTGTCATTCTAAATATGCAGGCTCACAGATTTAAGGATTAAGTTGCTGGAATAGATGCACTCTTGGTCAGATCCAGCAGGCTTCTTCTTATGAACTAATGCAACAGCCACAACTAAAAAAGAAGCAGCAGAGGGTAAAATGGTGTACTTTGGTGATTTTAAGTGTCCACGGGCAATTTAACAGGGTGAAATTTACCTAGGTTTGTTTTCTTCTTTAGTCATTGTGGCTGCCTTCATAGCACCCTCCCCAACCCAAATAAGGCCCGGAAAGAATGTGCTAAGAGTGTGCTAAGAATACATTTGAGCTTGGTTGGATAAGATTACAGTCAAGTCTATATTTCATATTTTGTGACCCAGACCTCAAAAGAACTGTAATAATATTTAAGAAGCTGCAGGGGCTTAAAACAGTTCTTTTCAGTTCCTTTGTCCTGCTGCTGCTGCTTTTACCTGCTTTGCTGTCTTATTTGGGTCTGGACACTTACAGAAAACAAGGAAAGAGTTGGTCCCTGAACGTGGTGCCTAGGATGCCAAAAAAGCCGCGCTAGAGATTTGATGAGAGCCACGGCTATTTTTGTAAGGAGCTGATACTTTAGTCTGGGCTGCAAGCATTGCCTTGGGAAAGGGGTTAGTGTCTTGGGAGGTGGGGAGGGAGGGCTTCACTAAGAAGATAGCTCAAAAAGAAGAAGAAAAGACCCCCAAAGAAAAATCAGAACTGTGGAGGACTTCCCACCCTTCAATTTGACGTCTCCTGCAAAAGTCAGCGCTGACCCTGGTCACATCCTCTCAGCTGCCAGTATAACTTAACTTTTTTCACCAGTGTGTTCCTTGCCGTCACCATTATGACAGAGATTACAGCAGAAGGTACTGTAACAATCTTGATGTTCTAATTGCCTGGAAATAAAAAAGATTTCAGCCTTGACATTTTTTAATAGACTCAGCCTGTGAGCATGATCTCTGGCTTCTAGGGAATTGCAGTTTTTGCTGTAGGGCGAGTTTCAAGGCAAGAAGCTGCTCTTCTACGGCAGCTGGAATTTGTACTAGTTAGTAAAGCTTGATCATCATACACCTCTAAAAATAGCCTTGGTCACATAACCTCAGCAATGCTCGCTTAGGCAGAGAGTGCAGAGATTAAAGTAAGGAGAAATAAAGCATCTCAAAACTGAACGTTGCAGATATAGATATATATATAACTTGTTAGCTTCTTGTTTGGTGCTCATGCTTTTTGTAGGAGCTACACCCACATTTGTGAATAAGATTTATTTTTCTTTGAATTTGCCTTTCACCTGCTGAAGAACTTTTTTTTAGAGACCACATTACCTTGTCTTTCCTGCTTCATAAATTCCATTTTGCACCTATAAGTTGACAATGTGCCTTTCCACACATTGCTGAACATCAAAGCTGAGTTTGCCACAGAGCACACACTCTGCTTTAGTTGAGATTCCTGCATTGCAAGGGGTTGAACTAGATGACGCGCAGGGTCGCTTCCAACTCTACAGTTCTATGCTTCCACAGGGAAATACTCTGATGAGTAGGCTCCTATATGATCACATACTCTTTGCACTGCTCATAACTTTACATGTTTAGGTTAGTGATTAAAAATAACCTGTTCCATAAAATATGATGTGTGCACCTAAAAAAAGTAGAGTGTGAAGACAAGTGATGAGGTACAAACTGAATTCAGCTTGCATTTAAAGGGGAACTTGCCTTATTTGCACTTTCAGAAACAACATGCAAACTGCATTGCCAAATTCAGAAATGTGTGAATCTCAAAGAATGGCTGTGTTTCAGTTAGTATATTGTTTCTGAAAGTGCGAATAAGGTGAGTTCCCCTTTAAATGAAAACTGAAACACAGCCATTTTTTGAGATCCACACATTTCAGAATTTGGCAATGCAGTTCTCTAGCCAAGTAATGTGTACCAGAATGCGTGGTGGGGTAAAGCATGCATAGCAATACATATATTAGTGAAAGCAACATACAGAAATGCTTTCTATCAGGAGAACTTGCTTTGCAAAAATGTATATGTTGGGCAAAATTGCATACATTAGGGGGAAATCACACTAAAATGCACATGGAATTTCATGAACTTTTTTAAAGAATGTGATGCGGAAATGTAGGGAGCTGAACTGGAAAAACCTAGTGAAACCAAAATGGGCAGATATGTCTTTCCCTAGTAAAGAGGCCCTTATCTCTCTGTTTCTCTTATCTGTGTTGGCTGACTTACTGCCTAGCAGTTATGGGATACTTTTACAGTGCCATCCTACTCATGTCTCCTGAGAAGTAAGTCGCATTGAGTTCAATGGGATTTGCTGTCAGTTAATGTGCATAGGCTTGCAAACCTTAATTTTAAAATGTGCCTCCCAGGGCAGAACTTGACAGGACTATCCCTCAAAACAGGAGCCCCTCCACCCCGTCCCATTTCTCCATATTTAATCCAGTGCAGGATGAAGTAGATTGAGCAAAACACTGGGATCCTAACCACCGAGAGACAGTAACTTAAAGATATGATCAAGACTTAAAGATAGCAGACTGTGCCATAATGTGTCATATCAAATTGAAAATAAGTTCAGTTCTTGGTACAAGGCTACACAATATTAATCCTGGAAGCCTTAAGCAATTAATACACTTTTAGAGTCCCTTGAGAACTTTGCCTAAGCAGCGGGTAAAAAGAATGAGTTCTGAACCTATAAATAAAGAAACGGTTATCTGGGAAATATGAATAGTTCATGAATAATTTTAATATGTCCTGACCATTAATATATACAAATAACATTTTATCCAACAGAATGAAAAAGGGGAATCTTTCCCCCCCCCCTTAAAATGCAGGCTTTTAAAAATCAAATATTCAATTTTACAATGGAATCTAACACTAGCCTTTTCCATTGTGGATCATTCCATTTTCTTTCCCCAAGCTTATTACTGTGCTTTTTTTATATAAAGAAAAGTCTCTCAGATAATATTCTGTGCACTTTTTATTCACCAAACCAAGGCACTGTGCCCCAAGTCACTGCCGTTATTAATTAAATATGAAAGCAAAATATGCTTCATGTAAGAGGATTTGTGTTAAGCATTATTAGGGACTGAATCTGTTTCTTTGTAAAGATTGCAAAATTAATGGAGCCCAGGAACCTTTGCTCATATTCATAGTCAATAGTACATTTCCTAATAGCATTGCATAATAATAATAAAGCTGATGCAGTTATATATTTTCATCAGAGGTCTCCTGGACCTACATAGTGTTTGTGGGAGAAAATGCAGATGAAAAGCAAGAATGCGGCAAGAGGGCAGAGGGACAGGTCATTTTCATTAAAAATACTTAAAGTTATTTCACTCTAATAGCTTATTTTTGCATTGCTGACTCAAGGAGGCTTAGGTTTATGGACATTTTTGAAGAAAGAAAGAAAGAAAGAAAGAAAGAAAGAAAGAAAGAAAGAAAGAAAGAAAGAAAGAAAGAAGCTATTAATTTTATTCATGAATAGATTTGGAAGAAAGTGGCAAGCACTTACTCAAGTGACAACTTGAATTAAATATGGGGGAGGGCAGGTAAGCCCTGCCCCCACATAATCAGTCACAAGACGTGACACACACCCACACAATTTGAATGGCAATGGCCATCAACTGGGGGGGGCAGAGGCGGCCCCCTCAAATATTTTAGGGGGGGGGCAAAGTAAACTCTGCCTTTAGAAGTTGGCTCCTATGCCAGCAGCTATGTTTATAGAAGATTGTGGACCACTATGCAAACCCGCTTCCTAAAGCAGAATGCTGGCAAGTCCCATTGTCAGAACACAGTTCTCTACCCACCAAATTCTAGCTTGTGGGTTGACAAGTACACACACACATGAGTTGCTAAGCCAGAGGCAAGATAGATTTGAGCAGAAAGGAGTCTGTGTGTCTGTTTGGCTCTAGAGACATCCTTTTGCTGATCCCTACTGTAAAGCATTCCCAATGTGCCAGCTCTGTAGACAGTTTGACTTTGTAATTCCTATTCTAACTGCTTGTGGGTCAAGGGAGAAGCAGCAATTCAAAAATGTCTGGAAAAACGGGAGTGCTGTTTGCGTTAGATAAAACTGACATGGAGGGACACAAGCATTCAGTTGCTAAAAAAAGGGGGGGGATTCTGGAAAATGTAATAAAGTGTCATATCTGAGTGATCTTTAATTAAAGGTAAAGGTAAAGGTACCCCTGCCCGTACGGGCCAGTCTTGACAGACTCTAGGGTTGTGCGCTCATCTCACTCAAGAGGCCGGGGACCAGCGCTGTCCGGAGACACTTCCGGGTCACGTGGCCAGCGTGACATCGCTGCTCTGGCGAGCCAGAGCCGCACACGGAAACGCCGTTTACCTTCCCGCTGGTAAGCGGTCCCTATTTATCTACTTGCACCTGGGGGTGCTTTCGAACTGCTAGGTGGGCAGGAGCTGGGACCGAACAACGGGAGCGCACCCCGCCACAGGGATTCGAACCGCCGACCTTTCGATCGGCAAGCCCTAGGTGCTGAGGCTTTTACCCATGATCTTTAATTAGAGTAAAACAAATTGTAATTAAGTATTATTTCTTTTGTTAAAACAAATATGTTGGGCATTTGTACAAGGTGAGTTATTTTAGTATCTGCATTGTTAATTTGCTTTTGCTTTAATCTTGCAATTAGTAATTTAAAATCTAAAGCTATGATTGAATGTACTGGAAGATGGGTAGGATATAAATGATGGGAAAGAAATGTGTCTTTTGCACTGTAGGCTCAATCTGCTGCTACAACTTCTGTTAATTTGCACCATGGAGAGTATGGGAGGCCTTTTGGTGGCAATACATTTCCATTTCAGAGAAGTGTGAATTTTGTCATATAGGTTGCACCAGATTTTCAAAGCTATTGGGAAGATATATATTGACCCCAATTATTTTTTTTTAAGTTCCAAGTAGTTAGATCTATTAAGATTTAAACACTGGCTGTGTATTGCATTTAGGTTTCTAAGAACCATTAGAACGTAGGATGCTACCACTGGTCTATTTAGCTCCCTTGTCTTCAGTGAAACTTAAAGCCTTTTGGGGGTTTCAAATAGTGGCCTTTCCCAGCCGTACCTGGAGATGCCGAGGATGGAAGCACTGTCTCACAAGCTGGATATGCATTTTTGTTTTATTCTTAGTTGCATCTATCCGTCTATCCCTTCGTTATATACTGACAGCTGCACAGGTACCATCTAGGCCCAGGGGTGTCATGCCAGACTTTCTGCAACCAGGGCCCACTTGAGAAAGCTGAAGTAAGGCCTACCAGTCACAAAATGCTGCTGCGGAGTGGAGCCAGTTACTCAATGGTGTGTATCAGCAATAGTTTTCTGCTGATACGATTCCTAAGAATATAAGAGCTTGCTGAAATAGCCCAGTGGCCCACCTGGTCCACCAGCCTGTCCTCATGGTAGTCACAGAGATCCCTATGGAAAGCCTGCAAGCAGGTCATGAATATAACAACAGTCTGCTCACCTGCTCTGAACAGATGTTCAGAGCCCACGTCATTTTAGGCAGAATTTGTCAGTGCAGAGGTTTTGAATGAAGAATTTTCTTTTCTACTTTCCCCTTTCGCTGAAATACCGCTCAAAGTATTCACCTTTCTTTTCTTATCCCCTTCTCTTTTCATGTGTAACTAGCACCCGTTTCCTCCTACAAAAAATGTCCCTCTTTCCCCCCTCCTCCCTGCTCCTTTTACGTCCACTTCTTTCCTGCAACAACTTCCATTCTTCTCTATTCCACATTTACTTCTTTATTTATTTTTAAATACAGTGGTACCTCGGGTTATAGATGCTTCAGGTTACAGACTCCACTAACCCAGAAATAGTACCTCGGATTAAGAACTTTGCTACAGGATGAGAACAGAAATCACGTGGCGGCAGTAGGAGGCCCCATTAGCTAAAGTGGTGCTTTAGGTTAAGAACAATTCCAGGTTAAGAACGGACCTCCGGAATGAATTAAGTTCTTAACCCAAGGTACCACTGTACTAAGTCTTTCACATTGCCTTCATTGCCCTGTTCTGGCCCTTTCTCCTGAGGTGGCAGGCAGCTGAGTGGGAAGGAAGGAGAACCACTTTTGGTGTGTCTGTGTGTAACAGAGGAGACACAACATGTAGCAGCCTGGCTTCTCCTAGTCTTCTCCCTCAATCCACCTGCCCCTCTCCTCTTTCCTCTCCATTCTTTCACTATCTCCCCTGCACAGCTTTCACTCCCGTGCATGCCTACATACTGTACATGGGGGCAGGGGGACAGCTGGTCTTCACATTGGTAAGTGGTAGGTCACATGCTTTGGATGCAGAATGTGCCAAGTTCAATCCCTCCAGGTATCACTAGGAGAGAACCCTAGACTGAAATCTTGGAGAACTGTTGCTGGGCTACAGCAATGGTCTGGTTCAGTGTAAGGCAGCTTCCGGTATCTGGGGGAAGATTTTCACACAGTGGTGGAACAACTGCTTCACGTGCAGAAGGTCCCAGGCTCAGTTTCCACCATTTCCAGGTAGGTTTGGGAGAGACTCTTGTCTGAAATTCTGAAGAGCCGTTGCCAGTCATTGTTGACAGTACTAAGCTAGATTGATCTATTGACTGGCTCTTGAGAGCCAATGTTGTGTAGTGGTTAAGAGCGGTGGACTCATAATCTGGTGAACGGGGTTTGATTCCCTGCTCCTCCACATGCAGCTGCTGGGTGACCTTGGGCTAGTCACACTTCTCTGAAGTCTCTCAGCCCCACTCACCTCACAGAGTGTTTGTTGTGGGGGAGGAAGGGAAAGGAGAATGTTAGCTGCTTTGAGACTCCTTTGGGTAGTGATAAAGCGGGATATCAAATCCAAACTACTCCTCCTCCTCCTCCTCCTCCTCCTCCTCCTCTTCTTCTTCTTCTTCTTCTTCTTCTTCTTCTTCTTCTTCTTCTTCTTCTTGTGTTTCTGTGTAAACAAAAAGCTGAAAGGAGGGTGGGCTGCAGTGCTGATGCCCACCTGAAAGGGGGCTGAGGGCCACCCATGGTCCCTAGCCCACAACTGAGAAGTGCTTATCTAGTTGCTGTAATAGAAATAATTGAGCAAGATATTATGCATAGAAGACCGCTTCTGTGACATTACCACAAAAATGTTGGGACACACATGTTACAACCTGTCTTCCTGAAGAGGACCACTGTGGTAAGGGCCTTCTGGCAGTTCCCTCCTTGTGAGAAGTGAGGTTACAGGAAACCAGGCAGAGGGCCTTCTCGGTAGTGGCGCCTGCCCTGTGGAACATCCTCCCTTCAGATGTCAAGAGAATAAACAACTATCTGACGTTTATAAGACATCTGAAGGCAGCCCTGTTTAGGGAAGTTTTTAATGACTGATGTTTTAATGTACCTTTAATCTTTTGTTAGAAGCCACCCAGAGTGGCTGGGGAAACCTGGCCAGACGGGCGGGGTATAAATAATATTTTATTACTACTACTACTACTACTACTACTATTTATTTTATGCATTGTGGCGCATAAATGGAATATAATGTCTTTGCCATTGATACATGAAAGTAATTCATCATTCATTTTAATGCTGCTGCAATACCACAATAGTGTTGCCACAGGCATAAAACAAAACAAATCAAGAGACGAGTAAAGTCTTACACTAGATCTTGCCTATAGTCTCTGGGGTATTCAGAAATGTAACTGACATATGCTTAGACGTTTAATGCAATCTAATAGTTCTCAGCAATCTGGCTTGAAGTCAGACATTGAGTGGAGGGAGTCATTAAAATAGACATCTTAATCCACCCAACTTCTAATTTGAGGTCTTTGGCTCATAGAAATCATCAGGACGAGGATGGGTCAGTTTTGTAAAATTGTGGACTGACACATTCTCTGGAGCTCCCCTCTCTCATGGGGCACAGACAGTTTTACATCAGCAGCAGCTGCAGTTGCCCCTGGAGGGAAAATACTGCAGAATGTATCTGTGATGGGAGTTAAGCTTTGGCTTGGTATAGATAGAAGATTAAGGCATAGGACAGATTGGTTTAGTTTAATTTAGGCATTTATTTGTCTGTCTATATCTAGCCTTTCTGGTGACCAGTCTTCAAGGCATCATACAAGCATTATAGGACAAAGAAATCGAAAAATTAAAATCAATAGAATAGAAACAACAACAAGAATCATACCAGCAGATAAAATTAAACAAGACATTTCTGTAGTGGTGTCGTAGCTCAGCAGTAGATCATCAGCAGAACATCCCAGATTTGGTCCCCAGCTTCTCCAGATATAGCTGGGAGAGAACCCTGTCTGAAATCTGGTGAGATGCTGCAAGTCAGTATTGACAGTATTGAGCTAGGTAGACCCATGGTCTGATTCAGTATAACGTAGCTTCATATATCCTGCCAAAGGTTTGAGAGAGAAAATAATTGTTTCCTCTTCGTTGTAGAAGAAATTAAAGTAGGTATCTGTGTGGATGTGCTTGGAAATTGTGTTCTAGAGTCTGGGGGCCATCACAGGAAAGGCCCTGTTCTTGTAAGTGCCCATCTACTACCCCCAGAAGGAGGTGCCCATCTACTACCCCCAGAAGGTGGTGAAACCTACAGACATGCCGCAGTTGAACATCTTTGCAAATGAGCAAGTTCAGACTGGTGCAGACTTAAGATATGATGGTCCCAGTGTGTTTAGAGCTCTTTAGGTTAAAACCACCTCTTTGAATTAGTCCCAGGGTAGGAGAGGGGAACTGGCAGTGAATTAAGGCTTTTAACTATTGCCTACTGTATCTTGAACCAGTTCAATTTTTTCCCCATAGGAAGCCCCATATGCAATGGCATGTGAGAAAGTGTGTGTGGAGCAGCAGCAGTGCCTCTGGACAGCCACAGTGCTGTACTTGCCCTGATGGGTTGGGTCCAAGTGGTGGCGAGGTCCAGATAGCTTTGCGTTGGGGCAATGCACACCTCTGAGGTTGCCACTGACTTGTAGCTCTCCCAGCCTCACCACTGTTTTTCTTAGTGAGTGTGGTGCTGGTGTTGGGAGATGTTTGCTGCTCCACTCTTCTCAAGTGCCGCCACTGCTACACTCATTGTAACGATCTGTCCTGGACATTACGGAGGCATGGACCAATTCCCCCCTCCCACTCAACAGCAATTCATTACCAAAGTGCTGCTGCTGATTGTTTTTTTCCCTTTGTCTTGTAAAGAGCAAAACAAAAAAGTGTTACTTTATTTGATTTTGAAGAGGATCTGCTGACAGTGACAACAACAATTTTATCAACTAAAAATTCTTTTGATGTTGAAAGCTGCCTTAAGGGAAAACACACACATAAACGCATGCAGATTTGATTTCTAGGGGTTTACAAAATCATATTTAGTTAGCATAAATTTATTTAAGGTAACTCTTTCTGTGATTATTCAAGGCAGTGATGTGTTGGGGTTTCTTTCCTCATTAAAGCTGATTAAAAAAATGTTCCTCGCAAAATTATATTTGCCATACCTTTGCTTGTCAGCTTGAATAAGCTAATGCATTTGGCAGTGAGAGGCGATAAAAGCATGTGTATCTAAACCTATAAACAACTAAGTGATGGGGAAATTGTAATTTCTTGTTCCTACCTACTCAACTGTATTTTAAAATATATTTTTTAATTTTGTACAAGTGCCATACAAGCGCAATGTCATAAGGAAGAGGCAAGGCAGAGCATAGGGTGTGGAGGAAAGGAGTCACATCACAGGGTCAAATTACGGTTTACAATAAAAAATACTAGGGGAGGGGAAGTGGGGACATGCTTCTTTTGTTTTGAAGAAAAAGTCACAGGGTTCTAATCCAGAACATGCTCTTGATCTGAATCAGGGCCCATGCCTTACAATTGCAATTTTCCTATTGTTTGAAATCATTTGGCTTGTTTTTCAAGACTGAGCAAACATTACTCATTCTTTTAAGATGGATATGCAACTAAACCCCTTCTGCCTATCTGCACAACTAGACTTTGCAATCCCCTCAGACATTATCTGCAAATCAAATTGGTAATGAATTGTTCATTATTATTATGGTCTGCTGATTGTGTGGTTTTCTTTAAATTGTTCAATCAAGGAGCAACTAAATAATAAGCTATGAAATCTGGATACACATTATGAACTGCTCTGAATTTTCTGAAGATCTTACATTACAGAAATAGGTATATGGTTTCTACGAGGACATATAAGTTGTGCAATTTACAGTTACCCAATTTGTGATGAGAGCAGCATATAATTAAGTTGAAAGAGCTAATTACACCTGTGTTAAGTATGCAAGAGCTGGCGTGACCTTTTGAGTGCAACGTATCATGGCTATTTTCAACATGAAATGTGTCTCCACCAATGTATGTATTTTATGTAAACATAAGACAACTCGCTGCATAACATGTTACACATATATGACCTGGTCTTTATGAACAATTTCTTAAACAGAGATACAGTGGTACCTCAGGTTAAGAACTTAATTCGTTCTGGAGGTCTGTTCTTAACTTGAAACTGTTCTTAACTTGAGGTACCACTTTAGCTAATGGGGCCTCCCTCTGCCACTGCGCTGCCAGAGAACGATTTCTGTTCTCATCCTGAAGCAAAGTTCTTAAGCCAAGGTACTATTTCTGGGTTAGCGGAGTCTGTAACCTGAAGCATCTGTAACGTTAAGCGTCTGTAACCTGAGGTACCACTGTACATTCTGTTTGCAAATATTTCTCTCTGGCTTTTTATCCATTTAAGTTATGTTCTTTAGATTAGCTGCACTTTATTTTACAATTTTCTCTTCTAAGAATAGGAGTAATGAATATTGTTATCATTAATTTCTTACTTGCCTTTCACGGTGAGGTCCCAGGGTACGTTACATCAATTAAAAAAGACATTAAAAGTGGGCAAAACCGATTACAATCAAGAAGATAAGGTGGGTCCAAAAATAAATATGTCAGGTGTAAAAGGCTAGGATAATGAGGTACGTCTTCAGCGTCCAACAAAATGAACATTGTGAAGATGCTCTGCAGAGAAGGAATTCCACAGCTAAGGTGCTACCATAGAGAATGCTTTTTCTTGGCTTGTACCCCCTCAAATGTCTGAGAGTGGTAAAACTACTATAAGGGCCCCCACTGCTGATCTTAACACTCAAGGGGGTCTATAGGAAATATGCAATGATTCAGTCTTCTTACTTACCAGTAATCCCTATTCTCAAGTGGCCTTTCAATCCCTATATTTCTTCCATGCTTAATATGGAATCCAACTGTGAAAGTCCACATTCAATCTTCCTCTTCATTTCTGGGTGGAGCTAAGTGAGTCTATTTAAGTGCTTTAGCTCAAATGGCCAGAGAATCAAGGTTTCATTATTTTATACTTTATTTTGCATTGGATTCAGGTGACATTTCTGGAGAATATGCAGATAGTGGATGGTTTTCCATATATTTAGAAGCTCATTGTAATTTCAGGACTATGGCTCGTTAATTTTATGGCAAAACAGGAGTACTCTTGTGAACTGAATCTCTGATTATTTTGCTTTGTGGATATGATAGCCCATATTACTGTTAATTTATTTTATACCACACATATAAAGCTCTTCATTTTGCTACAAAATTATCTGGGTTGGATTTAGCCCATAATTATTTTACTTTTGAAGAAATAAGAAAGAAAAGAAAGAAGTAAACTGTAAAATCTGTAATGCAACAGTAAGTTGTGAGAGGCTAAAACAGTATTGTGAAACCCAGTTTCAATAAAACTGGAAGTACACATTTTTTATGATTATTGCTTATCTAATTAATGTCAAAGTCCAGCACTATTTATATAGCAGGAAAGGAAATGAATAAAGAAAGGTGACATGATGAATGACCACAATCCAGTAGGCTGTGAAATGCAGAGGTGTATGTTGAATAAATAAGTAGATTTTTGATTCTTATTATAAATATCAAACAGACTGATTAAGATCTGAATAATATTATCAGGCTGGTGAAGTTATTATTATGAAAGTTTTGTGCTAGTAATAAGGAAACTTTGGAAGAGTATTTTCAACTTAGCTAGGATAACAGCAGGTTATTTTAAGTTCAAAAAGGCAAAGTTTTGGAAACTTTCATCTTGTCCACTATAACTGAGTAGGCAAAATTGCTTTGGTGGATTCAAGAATGAATCAGTTCTGTTTCTTCCCTGAAGAACAGAGTGGATGTTGGGGGGAGGAATTCAATTTCATTTGCTTTTTAATGAGGACCTGCTTACTTCTTAAGCAATGCGTGAAAGAAAACAGTTATTGCTCAGAATCTGCACTTTGCTGAATTTTGCAATACAGTCCTCCAACAAGAAACTGTTTACATCTGGGTGAAAGCATGTGTAGAAGTGCATATTTTAGTGAAAGTAACATACAAAAATGCATTCTGTTAGGAAAAGTTGCTTACAAATATGTATGTTGGTAAAAACTGCATACAAAAATATATATATTAAGAGAAATTATCACAAAAATGCTGACAAATTTTCATGAGTACTAAAAAACTTAATAAATAAAAGCAAACCACAAATTTCTTCGGAGATGTGAAGAACTGAAAAAATAGGAAATGGAGAGAAACCAAAACTGACAGATTCATCCATGTAGTCTAACTAGAATGCTGACTCTCCTTTTTCATTTCATAATCAACTATATACTGGCATCTAAACTGGAGATGGGGAATCTTCTGCCCTCCACTTTGACTGGACTGTAACTTCTGTTAACCCTTACCATTGGCCCTGCTGGCTGGGTCTGTTGGAAGTTTGAATAATGTGGCCACTGCCATTTAACACTGCTGTTTCTGGATTCATGAGCCTCTTTTCATTTTACCACAGGCTTCTGGAATTTCTTTCTCTCTCTTCCCCCTGTATAGCCCTGCTTTCTATCCATCCAAAAGTTCAAAAATGCTTTGCTCTCTTAAACCTACACAGTAGTTCATGCTGCTGAAGAGAAAAGGTGCTATTAAGAATACTTGGACCAGCTACTGTTAATCCTGCTGATCTTGTGGTCTTTGCAGAGATTACCTGCCAAAGGTGATGTAGCTACAGATGACATAGACTGTGTACATAGTATCCCGCTAAAACCTGCTATTATGTTCTTTTAAGTATTTGAAACCTAGGCTTTAGGACTTTGCTCTCTTCACAGTCATTTAAAGCAGAAATGATTGTGTGGGACTATACAATACACTCACAATTGTGCGAGAGTGTTTTGACAGGATCAACAATAGCGTCTGAAGACTTTTTGATGCTAATCCCCTTTCCCTAGTTGTAGTGATTGAATAAAGCTGGAGCGCATAAAAAGCCCTTACATAAAATCGGTTGCATAAAAAGAGGGGTCCAAATGTCTTCATAGGAACAGTATTCATCTTCATATACATTCACAATAAACCGAGCGTGCTTTTTAAAATTCTCCTTTGAATGCGCCATGAAATTACTACTCCAATCGTTTTAAGGGGGGAAAAAGTCTTCCAGATCACGTTTTTCCGTGGTATGCTTGCCATCTGGAAGTTATAGATGAGGTTTAGACATATGTGACTGTGCTCTTATAGATTAGAGAGTTAATGCCAGTTATTTTTTCTTAGCCTTATCAACCTCATGGGATTTAAAGTTATTTTAGACAGGGGGAAGAAGTACCATATATGTGGCCATAAGCTCCTGGTGGAGGTATTGGCTAAAATGCTTTAAAACAATTTTCCAGAGAGGTGTTTTATGTTAAGTCTCTTGCAGCAAAAATGATCTAAAGGTGTTGTGGCACCTTAAAGTCTAGCACATTTATTAAGGCATAACCTTTTATGGACTCAAGCCCATGTATCTGGCAAAGTTGGCTCGAGTCCATGAAAGCTTGGGCCATACTAAGGATTGTGTGCAACATAGCACTAAGGAGATCATTCCACCAGTGCAAGTGTTTCTCCTCTCTGAAAATTATCCTATTGCACTTTTGCTCTCTCTCTACTCAGTGTTCTGGGGGTCCCCTTGACCACCTGAAGCTGATTATGGGGCACGTGTGGGGAGGAGTGGAGAGAAAGTCCCCTTGCACTAGCAAGAATTTTGCTGGCTATAAATAATTATATTTAGATATGGGATGCTTCTATTTCATGCTAGGAAACAGGACATCGATTAGATATTTCCTATATTCTTCAGATCAGGGATGAGCAGATTTTAAGCTTTTGAAAACTACTTTGCTTTTTATTACAGTGCTGATGTCCACCAA
Source organism: Podarcis muralis (assembly GCF_964188315.1). Classification (NCBI taxonomy): domain Eukaryota; kingdom Metazoa; phylum Chordata; class Lepidosauria; order Squamata; family Lacertidae; genus Podarcis; species Podarcis muralis. The sequence continues at coordinate 66,197,974 of NC_135657.1, forward strand.
CCAGAACCAGGTGTAAAATAGTGGTTGGGGGTGTTGGGTGGATGTGCAGTTAGCATTAAGACAGAGAATGCCTCTGAACACATGCAGAAATTCTTTTTGGTACCAGAATCAGCACACAGTCATTTTATCACAAAAACCCATTATTGGTCTCCCCACTACTGCCTTTCTTCATCTTCAGACTAATTAGGAATAAAGCAAACAAACATTGTTTTGTAGTTGCTATTGTTACATATTTGGGAGTCAGAAATCCTTGATGATCTACTGTGCATTATACTGAGATCTACCATTAGAGCCTTATCAGTTTTCTGCCTGCCCCCGCTATAATGCGGACATACGGTAGCTATCAAGTTTTGGAAATCTCTGGTTTTTGTTGCTTTTTAATTTGTAAGGATATGAATGCACTATGGAGCCATTGAAAAATATTCTGTTTAGGAGAAAAGAAAAGTACATTCACACAGTTTACATTTTTGGCCTTTTATTAAACATATTTGCATTAAAATAGTATACTGCTTTTAAACAAAAACAAAAACCAGATGTCCCCACTGCTTCATTCTCAGTTAAAGTAACCATAATCCTCACAATATATTGATGTGAAAATGATTATGATATCACAAAGGCAGGATTATGACTCCAGGTGGATGTAAGCAGCAGGAGCTGATGAACTCTTTAGAAAGAGAGATCTTGTTTTCATGCAAATGCCTTTTAAAAATAAAGAAGACAGAGGCAATAAGCAGATCAGAAACTGTTTCTAAAGAGTGTTGTCTGTAGTCCCCTGCCTTGAAAAGCTCAGTTCTCAAATTTCTTCTGTGTAGGATTTTCCCATGCAAAGCCCTATTAGGCCTTTATGTAGGAAAGATGGTTTTGTGTATAATTTTACATGACAACTTGTACATTCAATTGTTAAGTGCAATTTTCTATTTAATCCTGCAGTAGATAAAACCATATTCTGAATTGCCCCTCATCTCAGAAGCATAATACATATTCCTCTGCAGGCATTAGTATGACCATGTGAAGCTGCCATATACAACATGCAACCTAGTATTGTCTACTTTATTCTAATGGGCAATCGTTGCCAAAAGGTTTTCCCAACCGCATTTCCTCAGGTCCTTTTAATTATAGGCACTTGGAGCTTATGGCTCACCCCCTTATTTGCAAAGGCCCTCATGCAGCACAGGATTACACTAATGTTTTGTTGTACAGTGTTGTAAAGTTTCTCAGACCTGAAACTTTGGCTGCATCATGGTTCTCTGCTGATTGAAAACTTTTTGATCCAGCAGAAACTTCCATCAATGGAAAAGGAAGGGGGGGTAACTTTTGCATGCCCAGAAGATGTGAGCCTGCCGACCTGCTCTGTGCAATGTAACTGAATGACTGCTCATGACAACAATCCTTTGGTTCAAATTAGGCCACAATTTTATTGATTACAGATGTAAGGCGTTTGGGCTTAGGTGTTGGGTATATAACCCGTATCAACCAGCCCACCTGCTGGATGATTCTCCCAGAGGTTGAACCAGTGGCGAGGAAATCCAAGACATACATTAAATAGGTACTACCCCATGTGGTTTGCCTTTTGAAGGGATGCTATGACCCTAGTCCCTGTCTGGGCATTTGGAGAGGAGAAGTTATTCCAGGATCCCTTTAATAGAATACCTCATTCCCTTGGAGATGCAGGCAGAGGTTTACAACCTCCCCTTCAACCATGACTAAGGCTTCACCCAATGCCCTACCCACTAAAGTTGTGACAGTTGCTATGAGGTAGGCAAAAAGCCCAGGTTGGCAGATTTACCTGAAGGAAAAATTCTTACCTGGCCCAAAATAATTGCAACCGATTATAATCTGTAGCAAGGTAAAAACAAAACAAAAACCGCTAGCCCCAATGATAGATAGGTGCAAGCCTGACTACAGGGAGGATGTATGGGAGATGTGATGGAAGGTGAGCTGAGTTTTCCCTTTTATTCCCTGGGAACAGAGTGGAGTCCTTGTGAGAACTCAAGTCAGCTCTGTCTCCAGATGGATGAGATTTACTTCCCCGCCTGACAAAATGATATATATTTTCCCAGTGTTATATCCTTATGACAGCAAGTTATCGTCCTGGTGAATGGTATAACTTCCTCAGCATTAGCAAGTTACCATCTTGGTAAATGATCATCTGTATTTATTCTGAAAATCAACCCCCAGAGCACACCCTGCATTTGAAGACCACAAGGGGAAACTTGCAGTGATGAGCAAGCCAGTACACTGCGAGCTCCAGATAAATACATAACACCTTTCATAATTCAGCTGAAGTCTAACACTGTGCTACCGGCAGAACAATTAATCCAACCCTGTTTTTAGTAACTAATAATAGCTTTTAGTGTGACGACTTCACAACAGTTGGTACCAATAAACAAGGATGTGTGTTGTAGAAATCATTTGTAGCCCTGTGCACAAGGTTACATCTTTTTTTATATAAAAAAATACTCATGTAAAGATGCTGTTTGTTATGAGGGCAACAGGAGTATCCTACCATACCGAATAACAGTTTCGATGAAGGGAGCTTTTTGTTGAGACTGAGGCACAGGAGGAAAGAATTGAATTATCCCCAGTACTCCCTTTTTTATGTTTGAAGAACAATCATGCAAGCTATGTAATTCAGACTTGATTCACCTCTCCGCCTAGCAAGCACCTTTGCTCTTCAACCTATTGTGTCTTGAAGTGAAGCTGGAAAAAGCTGCACACCATATGGATATTCCATGGGAGAAATATGGGGAGTCAGGTGAGTTTACTTAGGAATGAAATGATTTGCCCCTTTCTGTTCCTTTATTTTCTATGGGCTTGAAACTCCAAAATTTGGTGGTGCTGCGAATCAGATCAGGAGAATTTCAGAAAAACACTAGATTTTCCTGCTTAGCTTCCTAATGTTTAATATAAGATGTGGCTCCTGTAGATTTTTCAAACCGTTAGTTATTTGGTTTAGGTAATGCTATATACCGGCATCAATGGACCTATATAACTGTTATATAGTAGCAGCCATTGTAGCAGCAGCAGAAGAAGAATGTGTTATGCACACTCACCTCTCGTAATCACCAACATTCAACTTTTAAATGCGTAATGTTACTGATTTGTAATTTTGCATTGTGTAGTAGATCTTTATAACTGTTTGTTACTCAGCAGACTTTCCTTCCTGGTGCAATTTGACTGAATCAAAATTATGCTTAGGGACATGGAATAAGAGATGTATTTAAAATGGAAAAGAAAAAAAAATATGCAAATGGATTGTATCTAAGTATATGAGACAGTATTCATGAACCAAATGCATCATTCATAAATAAGACCACATTTCATGTAAGTGGCAAAAGCTATGTAGCATGCCAATCTTGTTCGGCTTACACGACATCACAAGTTAGAAATCTTGAGTGTAAAACAAATCACTTGATCAGCATTGGGATGTTTGAAAGGAATGCGAGATGAAAAGAGGACAAAGAACAAGGGAAATTGTGTACAAAAGCAAAATGGGTTAGAACTGCAGAGCTGACAAGGAGGCCAATTAGAATAGCTTTTGTCAGCTCTGAAAACCATTAGAATCTTCTGTGGCGAGACTGAGGGAGTCTGTGATCTTCACAAATGATTGTAAGGACAATAGCTCCAATTGTGAAGATTGACTTCCAGTCCATGACTTCAAGGTGTCTTGATCCTCCTGGATACCTGTCAGTCAAAACTGAATGCCTAGGCTTGGTGCAAGACCAGCAGGCATCTGCTGCCAATAGAGGGCATTGTAATGATCCCTTTGGTATCCAAAGAAACCTTGCCTACCTTTCCCATAGACTCCACCTTATGGCACCTATTGGAAGCACACACTGCTACTGCCCCAATATGTACCATGTTGTACTCTCCCCGCCCCCTAGTATAGCAGGCATGTTGAAATACTGAGCTGAACAGAGAATCAAATTATTTTCATGAGGACTTGAGCCTTGCTAGGGCTTCTTAACCCTAGGATGCATGCTAAATTCTTTTATTTACACAAAGAGGTAAAGATACTTCCTTAGATGTGAAAATAGGTTTCTACAACTGCAGCACCACTACCTCTTCCTTCACTCCCAACCTGCTACCCACTTCAAAAATTCAGCCCGGAAGAGCCATGGATTCTAACAGTACTCATAGCAAACATTTCTAGAAAAGTAAATTCACATTTTAGCCTGTAAAATTGTGGAGGGATTTGATAGTGAAGCATTCCATAAGCATCTCACCTTCTAATATAAGAAAGTCAAGTGCTTCCAAGATTTTAGCTCTGAGGGTAATAGGCAATCTGTGAAAATAGCACTTGAATTCTAGTGGGACACCATCTTCGTCATTTTCCCTCTGTACCCAACCTTACAATCTTTTGAATGCGGAATTTGTTTTAGTACTATATTTTTGCAGACTATTAAATGGTAGTGCATTAATCCGCATAATGTAAAAACATACAATTACTAGGGCATTCCTAAAATGGATCAGTAGGAAAGTGTGAATTCTTGGGCTTTCTGTAGCTTTGAAAATAATTGTTGTTGGGTTGATTACTTCTTTATCAATATGAAAATAGTTAATCTTCCTTGGCAGCTTTTAAAGCCAGGAATAAAAGCTTTGGAAGAATCCAAAACATTTTTAGAGAGACCGCAAAAGTCTCTATCCGGGTAATGCTGACATCATTGTGTAACCAATCAGCCATACATTTAAAGCACTTGTATACCACTTTATTAATAGACATGGCTTCTTCCAAAGAATCCCAGAGTTCTTGGTGAAGAAGATTGTTAAACTGCTCTGAGAATTGTAGCTCTGTGAGGGGGTGTCCTAAAACACCTCTGCATCCTTAACAAACTACAGCTCCCAGGATCCTTTAGGGGAAGGCATCATCTAAAGTGGTATAAGAGTGCCTTAAATATATGGCGCAGCTGTGGCTCACAGAGGGCAAAAGAAATCATTCAGAGTGATGACAATGCCTATTTAAGAAGCTTTGCCATCAAGTCACATAGCCGGATCTGATTGGATGCAGCTTTGGTGCCTTACTGGTCTTCAAACTGGTCATTATCCTGGCAACAGCGACAACATTTAGCCAATCAGAGCTACACAGAGGCTCACAATGGACTGCTGGCATTGCCAACTGAATGGAGAACTGATGCAGACCGTGTGGATGTATGTAGGCATCACCACTCCCGTTACAAAAAGCAAAAAGGTGGGGTTGGGGTAGTTAGAGTAGAGAAAAACATGTGAAAGTACCCTTCTGCTTGTTGCTTTTAAGTATTTTAATTTTAGCACCATGGAATATTATATAATGAAACCAGAGACTACCGCACTCTTGAACTGTGTGCAGAATATAGTGTTCTTAACTGCTAAAATGGAAGTATGATAAATACTAGTATGTCATAAAGATGTAGCTATCACTTAGCCAGCTGACAGGTGGCGATGGCTTTTTTGAAATTGGCATATGGCATTACCTTACTATATTTTGCTGAAATCTAGCCTTGAGCTTCAGTTTAGCTAGCTCTCATATTTTGGAAGAAGTTAGGTGGTTACCAGTTAGATAGACGTGTTGTGATTTTAAAAATTATTATTCCAAGAGTCTGGAGGTTCATTTAAATGTATAACTTTAGATTTGTATATGTTTAGAGAAGTAGTGTGATGAGACAAATAAAGCATTGGACTTGGACCAGGGAGACTTGAGTAGAAATTTCTGCCATGATGGTTGCTGGGTGACATTGAGCCAATCTTTCTCTTTCATACAAACCTTACTTCAATGAGTTGTTGTGAAGATACAAGTGTGTAATGCAGTCCACAATACACTGAGCTCCTTAGAGAAAAGGCAGGGTCCAATTTTTTAAAAGTCAAAAATAAAGTTGATGTGTAGCCTTCATTTGGCATTATTTCATTTGCATCATGAACATTTTATGAATTTTTTTGGGGGGGTATCAAACTCTGTTGAGGGTTTTAGTTAAATACAAGGGTCAAGGGGCAATTGAGACATCTTCCCCATGTTAAATTTATTTTCTGTGGAAGTAATGTGATGGAACACAGCAGCTGTATCAGCGTGTTATAAGAATTCAGTTATCTTTGCACTTACTTACATAATAGCATGCTGTTAGATTGCCCATTTGTAAGTTAAATACTTACTGCTTCTGATCAGTGCTTAATTTCTTAAACTATAGTAGAATCTGGAGAAATGCCAGGACTTGAAAGGTGCCAGGCAATCATGCCCTACAGCTTATGAACCCTAGATTTCAGGCAGTGGCTCTATTTTTAATATACAGTTATTTCTTTTCCTGACAGTGTGTGTAGGGTTTTGTCATGGCCTTTGGCTTGTACAATAAAACTTATTTTCATTTAATTTGAACCTTAGCCCCAATATTCCTAAATGTACAGACTAGAGCAGATGTTGTTAATTTGTGGCAAGACAGAGAACATGTGTTCATGCTCAAAAGCCTTCTACCTGTTCTGGAACTGAAGGCAGTTTCCAGAACTAAGCCATGGTGATCCAGTCCTTCAAACAAGCTCTGCTATAGATATATGCAATTTGAATTTTCTTCTCATGATTCCATCCACAGCTTTGTTATTGTTGAGCTCTGAGAGCAAAATCTCATTTTTTTATTGTGCCTTAAATTCTACAAATGTATAAATGTTTCCTTAATGCTGGGAGGTGCAACTGTCAAGACTTCTGCATTTATATCATCTCTTTTACCTGTTTCTTAGGACCTGTGTCCACCACTACAGTGATAGACAACAAGAATGGAACAGTCCCCATGCCACATGTGAAAGTGTCCAAGAAAGTTTCAGAAGACTTTGCCACCACGTTCAGCTCACCAGCAGCATGGCTACTCGTCGCTGCACTCATTGTTACCTGGTCAGCTGTGGCCATTGTCATGTTCGACTTGGTAGATTACAAAACCCTGGCAGGTGAGGCTCATATATCTTACAAAATGTAAGGTAATCACTTTCAAAGTAGATACAGTTTGTAAGGTCCTTCTGAGAACCACTAAATGACTGCTATTTCCAAGCTAAGTGTGGGAGTGAACAATTGAAAATAGTATATTGTCTAATTTTAAAAGATTCAGTACAGTTAGCTGGTATTTATATCCAGAGGTTGCCATTATATTGACATCACGAATGTTATTTTAGGTCTGCAAATGTAGATGATTAGTGGTTAACATGGTGTCCTGGGGAAAGTGGGAGGTACAAGCTTTCCCCTAGAATATTCCCATCAGTTTATTGTACAATACTGTAGATGTTAGCTTCTGCATTCCCAGTGATGGGGTACTACAGTGTCAGGCAAGACAGAGAGATAAGAAATAAGTTATAAACAGTCTAGAGCAGAAAACATTATGCTATATATGTTTCTCATAGGTTGTTTCAAAGAATTTGTGTATGTGTGTATGTACACACACACACACACACACACACACACACACCCCTGTTGAATTATTTTTCTTTGTGAGATGATGTCAGCAGATTATTCCCTTAAATGTTAATCTGATCAAACCCTTTGATTTTTCTGAGGGGTTTTTCAAATGTAGAAGGTTTGTGTTCTTCATGTACTTAAATGGAATTCAATAAGCAAGATATGGGATAGCTCTAATGGCCTACTCAATTTAATAGGTTCATATAAGATACACTGGTCTTCTTTTAAATACCATTAATGATGTAAGTCTTTCAAAATATTAATTAGGTGAAACACTGTATATTCATTTCAGGCAGGCAGGCGAGCTCTACTAAAATGCTTCTGAGTACTCACTCTATTGAAATGCTTTAAATATCTTTCATGTCTGACAGAAATTAGTCTAAAAGGATTCACACATACAATAGCTTGCCATTATTAGGGAATTAGATTGTATCTAATAAATAAATCTGTCTGCATAAAGTACCCTCATTTGTACAGTTATTTTAATTGCACTCAATATACTGATATCTTCACATATAATTGAAAAAAATCAATTATTAAACAAATCTTTGCAATCCATCCAAAGCCAGTTAAAATATGACTCTTCTAATTATTTAACAATCACAGAAATGAACTGAAGACCAAGGTTTAATCCACTGTGCTCTCATTAAAATTAGAAAATTAAGCAAAATAATTTGCACAGACCAATCTGTTAGTCATTTACATGCTTCCATATGAGCACTCATTAGGGCTGTGCTGAACTATTGTGAATTTCTAGATTTGTTTTGAAATTTGCATACTCATCAAGGGATGACCTTTCTTCAAACAGCTAAACAAATAACACCCAAGTAAAAAATCATGGCCGAAGAACAAGATGGAAGGAGGGGAGGAGGTTCTGCCAAGTCTGCCATAGTAGATAGGAAGCTGCTGCCAGCAATGCTCCCATTGGTGGAGAGATAGATCTCCCCTCAGCCAGATAGCCTGGAGTACCAGAGGCTTTGCATTCATGGGATCAAATCCCACACAGGGCCCTCAAATTTGCCTTCCCAACTTAGCAGTTCTTCAGATGCAATGATGGCTCTGCCATTCAGGTTGTCTTTAGCCTCTCATGAGGATTGTTTTGTAAGCTTCACCCAACTGAATGATATTCATTGTGTAAGACACCTGTCCCCCCACATCCTGCCACGGCCATGTGACTTCAGGTATGGCTGGATATGGAGCTTGCATCAGATTCCCCATAGCCAGAAAAAGGACTTTCTTCTAGCTCTAGTTCAGTCAGGTTGGCAGATTCTCCAGCCACTGTCAGGCCAGGATTGTACAGATCCCTTCATCCAAAAGTTTGGGAACATCTGTGAGCTGTGTGCTGTGGTGGGCTAAATCAAGCCTGCACATTTCTCTAATTTCTCATTATAAATAAGATTTTAGGGGCTTTTGTCTTTTGTTTCCAGGACTAGAAAGAGAAACAGAGAAAAGTATATTGGTAGGTGGCAGAAGGTGGCTTTTAAAAAAGCTTTGTATTAATACGATATAAATGGAGAATTCAGGCAAACTGTTTGACACATATGAGGTGCATTCTTGAATGGAACAAAACTGACTAGACTTGCATCGAGTGGTGATGTGGTAGAATCTAAAACAAAATTGCTTTGTGACAAAATGCAAAATAGCAATATGAAATGCTCATGTTGAGATCTTCTTATGGATTTTGAGCAACGTGTGTGTTGTACTTCAAACTATGAAGCCCCAGTGTGTGGCTCTACCTCTTACTAGTTCAGTAACTAAAACATAGCCAATGGTCAGGGATAATTGGAGTTGTAGTCCACAGTGTCTGGCGGTTATCATTTGGGCTACCTGTGGACTAGGCCCACTAAATGCAGTGGAGTTTAATTCCAGGTAAACCTGCTTAAGATTGTGCTACTTGGGAAGAAAAAGTGAGACAAATAATTCAGAGTTGGAGAAGTGTGTTTTGTGTGGCTGTTTCCTTTGGGAATATACAATCATTTTTGCTGTCACATTTTGGACCAAACCGCAGTCCTTGCAGCAACAGTGATGGAACACCACAGACAAAGAAACAGATTAATCCAATTTGGATATAATAAGCATGAGAACTAGTTTTCAAATCCATCTGGGGTTTCATGAGATTCAGCATTGCTTAATCCTCACAGCAATTTCTAGAAGATAAAGAAAACCTTTGCCCATATTGAATGTGTTTATCAAAGAAAATCGAAGCAAATTCCCAATTTTCTTGCAGCAAATGGGCAGCACAAGCTCTCTAAAGGCAAAATTTTGAATTTTGCTTGATATGGCTCAAATACTATGTTAAACTTGCATTTGACTTGACTTACTGGCAATTAATTGGGGGGGGGGGTTGGTATCTACTTCTTTTTAAAAAAAAATTAAGAAGTCTGATTTAAATTCAGAAAAAAAGAAAGAAATGGAACTTCTGGCAGATCTAATTCTGACTATGACCAGACATGGATAGCTCAGTTAGTTAGAGTGTAGTGCTGATAATGCCAAAGTTGCAGGTTCAATCCCATTATGGGACAACTGCATATTCCTGCTTTACGGGGGGTTTGTTTTTAAAGCGACTCTTTGTTGATTCTGTAGGCATTGTGAACTTTGTGGTGTGACTTTCAAATGCATTTTGAAAGTGAATTTGTCTATTTGCGTTTGTTTCAGCCCTAATCTAGTACTGATAATTGGAGGTAGCAAAGGGACAGATAAAACTTGCTTATATGCTGGACCATCCAGCTATTTTGACAATTAAGAATCTTGAAGGTGCTGGAACTTCAGGTGGAATGATTCTCTTCCTTGGTTCTTTGCCTATTTTCCAAGGTGGCTGGATCTCATGTAGCTAATATGTGGAATGCAGAACTAGCCAGCCTTGAGAATCAGGCAAATAAACTTTTATCCACAAAGACCTGCATAGACCTGTATTTGCAGATCCAGCTATATAACATGTCATCTTACCTTATTTTATCATATTTTATTTTATTGTATATAACAAAGTTTATATGCAGCTTAATTGTAACAAAACTTCTAAGCGGTTTAGAAGAACTATAAAATGGTCAATTAAAACAGTTTAAATTGACATTAATCATTTAGATCAATTTTTAAAATTTAAAAGCTATTACAATTAACAGTAAAAGAGATTAAAATTCATCAACATCTATGTCTCTGGAGAGACTTGCCTCAACAAAAATGTTTTAAGCATGTACTAGAAAGAGTACAGCAAAAGTCTGATGTCAGTAGGCATAGAGATCCAAAGTGTAGCTGCTGCCACACTAAAATAATAATTTCTTACAACTGTGCACAGAGTATCATAGGGCACCTGTAGTAGTGCCAGTTCCACAGACTGAAGCTATCAAGTAGACACAAAGTGCCCAAGGCAACCTTGTAAGTCAACTGGTCCCAAGCTGTTAAGGACTTTGTACAGCCTTATAGCATGTAATATTTCATTCCATAGGAAAATTTGGAAGCATTTCCCTGGCCCAAATCCAGAGGTTGGTCTTCTGGTGAAATGTGCAAATATTGTGGAAGATGTTTCCATTGGTCTTCACTTATAACATGTAACAGCTCCAATTACCTTGCAACTGAATAATAATAATAATAATTTATTATTTATACCCCGCCCATCTGGCTGGGTTTCCCCAGCCACTCTGGGCGGCTTCCAAAAGAATATTAAAATACTGTGATACATCAAACATTAAAAGCTTCCCTAAACAGGGCTGCCTTCAGATGTCTTCTAAAAGTCTGGTAGTTCTTGTTCTCTTTGACATCTGGTGGGAGGGCGTTCCACAGGGAGGGCGCCACTACCGAGAAGGCCCTCTGCCTGGTTCCCTGTAACTTGGCTTCTCGCAGTGAGGGAACCGCCAGAAGGCCCTTGGTGCTGGACCTCAGTGTCCGGGTAGAACGATGGAGGTGGAGACGCTCCTTCAGGTATACTGGACCGAGGCCGTGAAATACGACCCTGCTTTCCTATGTGTAACAGGCCCTGTGTCTGAATTCCCCATTTCTTCAGTGTATCTTCAAAATTGACCTGGAATATTCTGTAGATTGGAAATGTAGCATTCACCAGGAAAATTTAGGGGATAGATAAAATGGCATATATAAAATGTATGTAGCCTTACCCTGGGATTCCCAGTGCAGCAGCTGTTGCTGCCACAGCACCTACAGATACCATCCTTGCTGCCCAGCAAAACTCCTTTTGATTTTTAGGTTTTTTTCCCTCCCTCTGGGTAGCTGGGATCATTTCAAAGTGAAGCACTGGTCCCTATCCCCTATCATATTCATTTCCCAGAATGCCTTTGGGCCCCATAGGTATCCTTGGGATATAAAGATGGTAGATGGCTCCAGGCAGACACTTTGCTTTGCAGTGTTCCTGGATGCCCATAAGAGTAATAACAAGTGGGGCCCTAATCCCCACTGCGCAGTAATCCTGGGGGGGGGGGGGTGGGTTGGGAAGGCAGTAGAAGGACTGGGTAGTGGGAAGCCAACAGGGGAGGGGGTTGGGAAGGCAGGTTTAACTTTTCCTCTTCTTACTCTTACTTCATGTGTATTTTGTTCTCATAGGAATACATCAACTTGATATTGACAAAGATGTGGGGAAAGCTGAGATCCCTAGAGGCAAGGAACCCATTTTATTTTTTTTCCACGTTTCAAACATATCTGTCATGCTCTTTGATCGTATTGAGTTGCACAACTGCTGCAAAGGGTTTTTGTTTTTGTTTTTCCAAATTACAGGAATTATATAGAAACTCCATAATAAAGCTGCAGTATACATTGTTGGGAACTAAATGCTCTGAGGTAAAAGGAGTAAATCCGACTCAAGTGCCGATCCACAAAGCAGTTAAGGAAGAACGGGAGGGAGATTTAAGACTTAAATATTAAGCCAATGTAGTCGGATTGAAGAGAATGGAGCTATTAGGACTGGGTCACACATCCATTTATTTATATTTGATAACTGTAAAATTAAATAGGGGCTTGCATGCATGAATGAACCATAGCAAGTCAAGCAGCACAAAGCAAACTTTCATAGCACTTCAAACACAATGCTTGTAAATGGAGTCAATTTGCACACTCAGTGGGAAGTCGTCGTGGAGAGAAAACAAATATTATGTGTACATTTGCGAATTGGCATTAAATCACATTAAATACTTCAGCTTAAGTACACTGTAACTGAGCTCTGAGAATGGTTGAAAAAATCCAGTTCAAATGCTGAACCGAAGACACCTGGGAATTAGACGTTAGCTGCTCTCAGTTCATTGGGGGAAAGGGTGGTATAAATATAATTAATAGATAGGGTTTATTTGCACGTAAATGCCATCTTCTTATTTTTTTTAAAAAAAGAAAAGTCGTTTTAATGCCCTTGAAAACAACATAGGGCCACTGGTCATGCTTGCTGGGGCTGATGGGAGTTGTAGTTCAGCAACAGCGGGGGGGGGGGGCAAAGGTTCCCCACACCTGGCATAGTGTGTTGACGATCTCTGCATTCTATCAAAGGTGATGTATGTGTAGAACTGGGCAGGCTTTTGTGTGTGTGTTTTCTTGTTGGATGAAGTACCATATGCACAAAGGTGTGCTATGCACATGGTTTCTGGAGTTGAATCATAGCTATTGAGATCATTTGCAAATGAAGCCTGACACTGGATTTGGAATTAGTGTGTCAGGTTTGCAACATCAGATACCTATCTTAGAAGGGGTGGGGACTGGCTCTCCTCCCATTCCATCAGCCATTTGTTGGGCAGCAAGAAGCCAATTTATTACTGTGCACCCATATCAAACACTGTTCTTAAAACATTATTAAATTCATTATGCCATATTTTATTAGAGTACTTATATGTCATTATTTCTATCATCTATCTATCATCTATCATCTATCATCAATCTATCTATATCTATCTATCATCTATCTATCTACTTCTTCTTTCAGCATTTTATTTTAACCTTCATTTTCTACCTCTTTTTGAGGACCTTTTATGGTTTTCTTCGAATAACTCACAAATTATGTGGTATATATTTTAATTCATAAGGAGCTTAAGGTGCTGAAGTGGTGGTACTAGTATTTGTTGTGAACATTAGGTATACAGTTAACAAGAAAACATATTTGTATGTGGTTTTCTGAATACTTAGGTATCACAATTGTGAAAAAGAAAATGATAACGGTATGTGCATAATTGCAGAGTTTAATATTGCTCCTCTGCTGGAAATAAGACCAGACTCTTGTATCTATAATTTATTACTTATTTCTACTAGTATTAAGACTATTTAATGAGAATATTTCCATACTGCCCAATATCTAACATCCTTTGGGTGGTGAACAAGAAGAGCAATTAAACTATAACTATTAAAGCAAAAATAAAACAACACAAAACTAAAATGTGTAAAAACGGCAGCAGCAAGACCTGTGCTGTGGAGGATCATAAAGTAGGTGCAAGGGGAACCTATCTAGGGAAGACATTCTAGAAACAAGGTGCCACTGCCACCAAACAGGACCTTAAATGGTGAGGACAGCCTGAGAGGGGCCTCTGCAGATGACCTAAGAGTCCAGGAAGGTGACAGTATTTGAGATACTCTGGACAAAGCTGTTTAAGAGTTTAAAGAGCAGCATAAACACTTTGAAATGAGTCTGGTGTAGGTGGAAAAGTACTAGTTGAATGTTATTCATCAGCCAGCTCCAGTAGCCCAATTTTGAACCAACTAGAAATTCTGAGCTGTTTTTGAAGGAAACCCCAAGTGCAACATATTGCAACAATAGTTTGCATATGGGGGCATTTTGGCAGGTGCCTCCCCAGAGTACGTCCATGGTGTTACAAATGTAAGAAGAGCTGCAGTTGCTGAAGCACTATTTTCTGTTGCACTTGGTTACCTTGCTTGAGCAGAATAATAATAATAATGATGATGATGATGATGATGATGATGATGATGATGATGATTGGTATGGCTAAAAACTAGAGGTGGGTTTGAAAATTCAACACTCCTGCTTGAATTCTTGTATCATGGCAGGCACACAACCAACACTGAGCTGCCTCCCCACTTCAGTTCTGCTTTCACTCCAAGCCCTGCACCATCTGCTACCTTGTTCCCCTCTCCCAAGGACAAGGTGATGGGAAGAATAGCCATGTTGAAACAGGATGAGATAGCAAGTGATGCAGATACACCCCTCTCCTACTTCTGATAAGTGATTCTGGCCATGTCTTCTGTTGTTGGGGCATCATTGAGCTGAACTACAAGCCCTGTGATCCCCATCAGTAAATGACTTTGCCTTTATAATTTGCTTGAAAGAGGAGAAGCCTTACAGACTTCACCTTTAAAATCATTTCCCACCTGCTACCCCAACCCTTCACCCCATCACTTCTCTTCCCGTCAGTGAACCCCACCACCACCACCTCTTTGGGTGAGTAAATGCATCAATTGGGCGATATGAATGCTCCTTTCAAACACTCTGAACTTCCCTCAAAGGTTTTTGAGCACTCAGTGGGCTTGATTGATTTTCAGGGCAGCCCAAGGCTCCTTGAAGAAGGCTCAGAGCCAGGGGATTTGTGGTGGGACGACTGTGAGTGGTCAGAGGGAGAAGAGCGAGCAGACTGGGAGGAAGAGGTGTCAGGAGCAGAAGAGGCAACAGGGTTTAATGAGCAGGAAGAGGTGGTGGCAGAGAGCAGTGCAGACTCAGAAGCTGAGTGCAGGCAGGCTGTGGAAGAAGTCTTTTCATCCTGTTGCACCCAGCTCTCCTCCCTTCTGGTATCCCGGCACACACAGAGAAATGAAGAGGAAAGAGGAACAAGAGGCAAGAAGGCAAAGCCTAAGGCTGCTGGGGAAGGAACCAGGAGAGGAGCCTTAAAGAGTGGAGGGAAGGTGTGGACCTTCAGTCATCGCAACTGCTTCATTGGGGCAAGACCTCCTGGCAAGAGTTGCTGAGACTATTAGGCCTGAGCTGTGATTTGTTCCCTTGAATAAAGAGTTAACTTCACTGGCCTTGGGTGATTTATTGTTTTATTGCTGACCTACCAACCTGGACACCCAGGATTGTATATGTATGTATGTATGTATGTACATGCATATATCTCACATACCATTCCTGGCGCTATTCCCCTTTTGTTTACCACAGTTCTGCCTTCTGCAGGCTCCTCCCTTTGCACGGTTGTATCACAGCTGACTAACAAGTCTCTTAATCATATTTTGTTTTTCATTATATTTTATTTTTCATTCCATATGTTTTATACAGTATTGTACAAATAATGGAAGCATAACAATGGTTTATTCCAGTCTATGCCAGATACATAGACAGGCTTCCTCTAGTCTAGGCCAAAGTTTTGGTTCTCTGAAGATGTGCAAATAGAATCTGTGTGACATTTTAATAAACAGCAAATTGGTTCGGGTTGTATCCATCTGTGGAATGGGAAGCAAGAAAGTTTGTTTCCTGGAAGACTGAAGAAGAATATCTGTTAGAAGTTGAGTTCCAATGGCAGAATCACTAATTCAGCAACAAGCCAATTGGGTTTATACTAACGTGACTTCTGATCTTAGCTACCCTGAGGTTATAGGAACTGAGCTGAGGTAGTAAAGCCGTCATATGGTAACCAGATTATTTGTTATGGCACTTCACTTTTTAAAGATACTCTTCCTGATCCAAAACAGGGTCTGTGGTATCAGGTAGGCAACAACCTGCCTGTGTATTTAGCATATTTGGCCAGGGGCAAATTATTGGTGCCCTTAAATATGCTCACATTTTTGTGGATCACATCTGTTGTCTGCAAAAGAAAAGGCACCCACACATTTAGGATTGCTTCATCAAAGTCAACTTTTTAGAGAATTCAACTTTTTTTAATCAAAAGGCTATCAATCAGTCAGTCATTATTTTTTTTAAAAAGTGTTTATAAATTTACCAATAAGAACATCTAATTAACATATCAAATCAAATCCAATAAAAATAAATCAGTCAGTCAAATTAATGTGTTTTATTTCCCAAACTTCTCTTCTTTATATTTTGCATTCAGGGCAATCTGTAAACAAGCTCACCACTGATCCACTGAGACTCGTACATGGTGCAGTGGAAGATACAACAGACTGGGTGTATGGCTTTCTTTCATTATTGACCGACCTCATATTTGAAGATGAAGATGAGAGCGAAAGAGGTATTCTGATGCTTTCAAGTGATTGGTTTTGTACAGCTGCATTCTTATCCTGCCGTCCAGTAGGGTCAAGCAAAATAGATAGCTAAGAGGCAAGAATTCACCAAGTGACCACTATAGCCTGACAGCTGGCATCTCATTTGAATAGCTCTTGTATGGTATTTAATGCTCCATTTATGGAAAGAAGGCCAGAATTACAATGTTGCTGTTATTTTTACTTAAAACTCTAGTTGTGCTAGATTATACAAAAACTGGAAAAGTACAATGCAAGCATACAGCCAAAGAATTAACTTCAAGGAGCAGTAGCAACTATTCCCAAGGCTCTCTACTTAATTTTGAATACCCTTTGAGCAATGAATGGGCACTGGATACATTAGAATTCAAAGACCAACCTTGTATTTGATACTGAGCAGTAGTTGGCATTGTGGCTGGAACTGACAATAGCGGTTGAGTTCTAATGTGCTACCTGTGGTCTAGGCAATAAAAACACTGGCCGGAATCCAGGGAAACTGCACAACTAACTCTGCAAGCCCAAAGAGGCTTTTGATTATTTTGTTGCAATGTGACAGGGGATACTTAAACAGAAGAAGTAAAAAGCTGATATCTGTTGTCTCCTGTGCAACTCTAATGGAACTCCTTAGCACATAACTAGCACTTTTGAAAACCTTTTGTTAATTTCACTTTAAAAACTCCTGCAATGCAGGTAAGCATAGCCAGCAACTTGGGCAAAATAATCAAAAGCCTCTGTAGGCATGTGTTTCTATTGCTTTAGGATTGTAATTAAAATGCATTACCCCTGACTGCAGTCTACTGTGACACTCTGTTAATGGAACATCAAAAGATAATCAGTTTTGTAGTGGATAGGTACTTGGGTCACAGGTGACGTATGTAATGCCTATTATTCAGCCAGTAGAACATAAGATTCTTAATCTCAGGGTCAAGGGTTCGAGCACCACATTGGGCAAAAGATTCCTGCATTGCAGGGGGTTAGACTAAATGACCCTCATGGACCCTTCCAATTCTGTGATTCTAGTCATTACAGTGGTACCTCGAGATGCAAACGGGATCCGAATGTAAGACACGACTGCATGTGTGCGGGTCGCGTTTCACCACTTCTGCGCTTCTGCGCATGCACATCACGTCATTTTGACCGTCTGCACATGCGTGAGTGGCGAAACCCGGAAGTAATGCGCTCCGTTACTTCCAGGTTGCTGTGGAGCGCAACTCAAACGCGCTCAACCCGAAGCGCATTCAACTCGAGGTATGACTGTATTCCTTTGTAGCTTCAGAAAGCACTCTTCAAAAGAAATACCATTAAAACCCAGCTGGAATTAAAAAATGAGTTCCTCCAAATAAGATTCATCAGTTTGAAGTAGTACCCAGTTTTCCCCACCACAGAGCTCTTAAATAAGAATTACATGTGAATACTAACCAGCAGGTCTTGCTGACACTAGACTCTATTCTGTTGTGTACTTCTGAAGTTCCTCAATATAATCCTTGACAAACTTGAAATAGAATTTTTAATTTTTTAGTTTTGAATGCATCAACAATAGGCTTTTGAGGCTCTGGTCTAATCTCAGAAACTGCTTCTGGGGAAAAGCATACTATGTATAAATCATGAAATAAACACAAAGGTAATGCAATAATGCAAACACACTTGCAAAGGGAAACGTGAACATTATAGAAAGCCTGTCATAATTTATCAAAACCAAGACAGCTAAGAACAATAACTTCAGGGCTACTTTTATGACTTTAAGAATTTCACATTATGAACTCCTCCTAGAAAATCTGGATTGGGAGATTAACTTTATCAAGCCCTGAATCTGAAAGAGATCCTATACCTTTTAAGAGTTAGCATGGAATACATTTTTGTTTTATTTTTAGTTTTGTTCTACATTCTAAAAAGGATATGGTCTGTTTGGATTTCGGTAATTCTAAATTTAGGAAGAAATATGTGATGACTCAATACACGATGACTAGTTCTTACAGTTTCACATTTCAGGCTATCAAGGCATCAATGTTCTCTTTGGGATCCAAAAACATGGGGAATTTTGCAGTCCCTTCATCCAACTTCACCCCACCTGAGTTGGGGGAGTGGTACCTTTGGGGGAGCACAAAGAGTGCAATTGGAATAGGAAATTGTGGGAGGCAGTTCCAGTGTATGTGACCCACATGTATCTTGACCCACATGGGTATAATGTTCAAACTCCCATTAAGCCTCTCATTATGTGTGAGCCCAAAAAAGCTACAAACTCCCTGATCTACATATGAAAATAGAAGCATCAGAATAAAAATCTCTCAGTCTTTCTATTTTCATTGTCCAACTCATAATGCTTGAGTGTATTTAAATATGAAGATAACCCAGATGGAGTTATATATATATATTGCTAATATATGATTATGCTGCTATTCATCTGGTTATTCTTTTCTCTCTTGGTTTAGGTGAAGTGGCGCCTTCCTTGAAAATAAAAGGTTGGTTTTGCTCATCTTTATAAAAGGTCACATGCTTTGTTTGATTAGATGGGTATTAGGCAGGAACAATGCCGCTGTATGCTGCCAGTGCTTATTGCTAATTACATACATCTTTCTACTAATTGAGCATCCTCTCTGTAGATTAAAATCATTGCCTGGCATGCAGGATAGTTTGTTCCTGTGCTGTACACACAGAGTATCAAGCTGGACTGCTGAATGTGAGTGTCAAAGGGATACTGCTTAATGGAGACAATACATGCACCCAGGCTACTAAGCTCCAAAGGGTTTGCAACTAGAGTTCATTTTCAGAGCATCCTATGCATTGCTAACCTGCAATAACAACACCTGAATTAGACTGCTCTGTTTGTTTGTTTTTTCTGGCAGAGTTCCCATATCTTTAGCAGCCTGGCATTTATTAATTCAAGAGCAGATTCCCTCCACCCCCTTCACTGTATTAGGAAAAAGCATATTGGATTCTGCCTATTTTCCAGCTGTTATAGGCAATAAGCCCCAAAGAAGCAGGAAAAAATGAGAGATTGTTTCCCGAAGTCCCTTGAACAAATACACAGACTGACAAGCAAAAGAGCATGGCAGAAATACTTGGGAACTCATTGCTCAAGTCGTCAGGACTTGTTATCTTAACAGAACAGAGGGGAGACCAGAATGAAATGAAAACAAACCCACATTTTGATTTGGGAAAGTCTGCCTGTAAAGGTTCCTGATCCGTTTTCAATCAGATTGAACAGCCTCCTATTGGCACCAAAAGCCTTGGTTCCTGATATTACAGGACACCTTACTGACTGCTGAAGAGGGACAATTTAAATGGTACAGAAATTAGCGCAAAAATATGCCTGTGCTATCATTCAAAGCTTATACCTGGCCTTGAGACAACGCAATATACCAGTGTTCTTCAACCTTGGGTTCCTAGATGTAGTTGGACTGGAGCTCCTACCACCCCTGACCACTGGCTAAGCTGGCTGGGTTGTAGTAAAATATGGGGGATCCAAGATTGAAGAACACAATACAATATACTGAGCAGGGATGGAAAGGAAACATGGTTGCCAGAATCAAGAGAGGACATGCCTTCTGCTCCTCTTCTTGTTATACAGAAGGAAAATAAGTAGTATCAGGTATAGCTTGCTGTATGTTTGAATTTTGAATATACATACCACATTTTTTTTAGCTGAATGCCAGCAAAGAAATAAACTGTGGGCTTGATCCAGAACTCTACCCATGCTCTACTGGAAGAAAAGAAGGGAGGAATATTCACTAATTCCCCTCTTTCCCCTGCAGCCCACTGGATGTTCAAAACAAACAAACAAACAAACAAACAAACAGACAAACAAACAAAGGAAACTCTTGTGGGGGGCTGGGAGACCCTCAAGAACAGCAGGAGCCTCTGCTGGATCTCAGTCCTTCTTCTGTGAATGGAAGGCGAGTCTGGATCTAACCCTATAACACATCGTATAACATAACAAGTGTCACTTCTCCTGAAGTACTATGACAGGAAAATATCAGCTTCCAAAAGATCTCCCTCCTACACAACTATTTAAGGCACAGAAGAGGAGTACTGTAATATATTGAATCTATTGAGCTAAGATGAAGTGAGAATGAGGTAGGAAGAATCAGCCAACAATGAGAATTCAAGTTCAAGCGACATGTGAGAGTGTAGCAGAGCGAGGGTGGCTCAGCTCCCGCCTTCATGAAAACTTCAGACAAGAGAGCTATGATCACAAGGGGAGCCATTCTGATTTCTGCATTCCCCCCCCCCTCAGATGGGAATGTAAAGCTGAGATAGGTGGATAGGGCCTTCATTTACAGCAGGGGCAGTGGTCAACCTGTGCCCTGCCCCCAAGTGTTGCTGGACTACAATTCCCATCCTTGACCACTGCCCATGCTGGCAGGGGCTGATGGGAGTTGGAGTTCAACAACAGCTGGAGGGACACAGGTTTCCCATCCCTGTTCTATTGTCTGGCCAATTCCTAATACATTATTGTATATTTTTCTGTGCCCAGGTATCAGTTCCTATCTCACTATCTCAGAGATACTAATACTAAAGCAATGCTTAATGGTAAAAGAGAAAGCATTGGCAATTAGTACCCTGACTCTGCATAAGAAGATCCCCTCTAGGTGAAACCTAAGGCTCATCCTGTCTAGCATCCTGATCTCACAGTAGCCAACCAAATGCCTGTGGAGAACGTGAGAGCAATAGCCATCTCCTGCTTGTGTTTCTCAGCATAGTGTCTCAGATACAAAAGGTAGCCACTAATGCATAACCTCATCCTCCATCCATACAGAAGTGGATCCAATATAACTTACTTTCACATGAACAGCTTATGCCTGGAATGCAGAAGAACAGTTTATTGAAATATACCTAAACTGCAAACTAACCTTACTGTATGTTTTTTCTCTCTCTCTTTTTAGAAGGAATCCAACCACCGGTCAAAAAGAAAGGTAAGCAAATTTCAAAGCTAGTTTAGTTTCATCTTCTACCATAAAATTTCAGATGTTCAAAAATGAGAGGATCTATTTCCCAGCCTTATCCCTGCTGAACTGCTTCACTGCCATGGGCAAGAGAGCTACCTTCAGAAAGATAACAATGGTAGAGTGGATATAACATATATGGATAACATGTGAGATTTTGCCTGAGAGAGAACTGTTAAAACTGTTAGGAGCCGAGTTAAAGGGCAGTTGTGACATCATCAACCAGTATATCCATTTTTGCATGACCAAGCATTCTAAACAGCAATTGCTAAATTGGCCTATTTTGCAAATTTCAAAATAGCTATAAGATATTTAATTTGGCCTATCAGGTGGCAAGGGCAGTAAAAGGGGGGCGGGAAGTGACAAGTTGCAGGATGTAGAGGCCAAGAAAATGGGCGAGGAGGCAAAGCCAAATTTTGATGGGCTACCTCTAACCCAGCTACAGTTCATCTCTATGCTTATATTTAAATATACATTGGTGGCTGACTTCAGACGGAAAGGCCACAGCTGAAATAGAAGTGGAGGTGGGAAAAGGCAAGAGACTGATCTGATGAGGCAGGGAATGGAGAACAAGTGTGGAAGGGGAGAGGAACAAAGGAAATAAAAGTGACCAAAACCAGCTGGGAAGAGAGGTTGTGGGGTTGACAGTCATCCACAAACTCCATAATACAGCCGCACTGTGAGTTGGGGAAGGCCGCTCCCTCCTCAGGCTAATTCCACCTGGCCCAGGGGGCGGGGCCCAGACTGACTCACCACATCTTTATGTGCCCCCTCGCCCAGCTTGTCCGGAGTTTTGGGCTGGGTTGCCATCAGTATGCCGATGACACCCAACTCTATCTGTTGATGGATGGCCATCCTGACTCGGCCCCAGACACACTGACCAGATGTCTGGAAGCTGTGGCTGGATAGTTACGTGGGAGCCGGTTGAAGATAAATCCTTCGAAGACAGAGGTCCTCTGGCTGGGACGGGGCGATATGGGATTGAGGGGGCAACTCCCATCTCTTGCGGGGGTGCAATTAGTGCCAGCATCGTCCGTTAAGAGTTTGGGTGTAATCTTCGATACCTCCCTCTCTATGGAGGCGCAAATTACAGCTATAACAAAGGCGGCATTTTTTCATCTCCGCCAAGCTAAGCAGTTGACTCCTTATCTCTCTCACCCTGACCTAGCTACTGTGATCCACGCAACGGTCACCTCCAGACTGGATTATTGTAACTCGCTCTACATGGGGCTGCCTTGAGACTGACCCAGAAACTCCAGCGGGTGCAGAATGCCGCGGCGAGACTCCTTATGGGGTCTTCGCTGCGAGATCATATTCAGCCGGTACTATACCAGCTGCACTGGCTCCCGGTGGAGTACAGGATCAGATTTAAGGTGCTGGTTTTAACCTTTAAAGCCCTATACGGCCTAGGACTCTCGTACCTACTGGACCGCCTCTCCTGGTATGTCCCACAGAGAAATTTACGGTCTGCAAATAAAAACATCCTGAAGATCCCAGGCCACAGAGAGGTTAGGCTGGCCTCAACTAGAGCCAGGGTGTTCTCGGCCGCGGCTCCAATCTGGTGGAACGCTCTGTCACAAGAGACTAGGGCCCTGTGGGACCTGACATCTTTCCGCAGGGCCTGCAAGACAGAGCTGTTCCACCAGGCCTTTGGTCAGGGCGCAGCCTGATCCCCTCCTCTGGCAATCTGCACAGAATTTTGCTTAATGGTTGCCATCAATTTGATTTTAATTAATTTTATAATGAATGTTTTTAGAATGTTGGATTATTTTGATTGTTGTTAGCCGCCCTGAGCCCAGCTTCGGCTGGGGAGGGTGGGATATAAATAAAAATTTTTATTATTATTATTATTATTATTATTATTATTATTATTATTATTATTATTTTCCTACATATTCCCATCACTTGGTGTGTGGCTCACTAGTTATAATGTTTAGGAGATAAATGATTTTAGAAAGAACTAGATATAGAAATAGATAAAGTTATGGCCACAAGCAGGCCACAAGCACTGCTTAAAAGCTTGTTACAGTCACTAGTTATTTATTGTAATTTCTTTTAAATATTGCAGTGTTCTAATACCTATTGTATCAGCCTGCCTAACTTCCTAGGTACTAAGTCTCACTCAGCTCAGTGGGAATTGCTTCTGGGTAAACGTGCATAGGGCTGTGCTATAAATAAGGAGATGCCATTTAGACTCTGACACTGCTGTCCCAAAGTAAAAATAAATATTGACCAAAGAGCTTTTTAAAAATTAAGTGCTATGGATTCATGAAATCCATTATCCATTGGAATCCATTACCCCATTACCATTACTCTTTGAAATCATTAAGATGTAAATGCATGAAGAATGGCAGTCAGTTCCACCAAATGTTAAGGTATAACACCCACCCCACCCCTGCCCACAGCTGTAATAATGACATTTCCACATATTGTGACACATCAAAATGCTTGGAGGTGAATCTGGAGCTTCCTGCTTGAGCAACATATCCAGCAATTTCAATAAAAAAGAACATCAAGACCGGATAACTTTTTTCCAGTGGGTGTTCTGTATCTCCAACATTTTTCATTTCCATAAACCAAAAAGCCTAGGCAAAGACCTGGAAATTAAATCTTTTCCAAAACAAGTTGTTTAGTCATGTCCAACTCTTCGTGACCCCATGGACCAGAGCACGCCAGGCACTCCTGTCTTCCACTGCCTCCCGCAGTTTGGTCAAACTCATGTTGAAGAAGAAGAAGAAGAAGAGTTTGGATTTGATATCCCGCCTTTCACTCCCCTTCAGGAGTCTCAAAGCGGCTAACAATCTCCTTTCCCTTCCTCCCCCACAACAAACACTCTGTGAGGTGAGTGAGGCTGAGAGACTTCAAAGAAATGTGACTGGCCCAAGGTCACCCAGCAGCTGCATGTGGAGGAGCGGAGACGCGAACCCGGTTACCCAGATTACATGACTACCGCTCTTAACCACTACACCACACTGGCTCTCAGTGTGGTAGCTTCGAGAACACTGTCCAACCATCTCGTCCTCTGT
The DNA here is from genome assembly GCF_964188315.1 of Podarcis muralis. Taxonomy (NCBI): domain Eukaryota; kingdom Metazoa; phylum Chordata; class Lepidosauria; order Squamata; family Lacertidae; genus Podarcis; species Podarcis muralis. The sequence continues at coordinate 66,222,468 of NC_135657.1, forward strand.
TGTCCCCTTCTCCTTGTGCCCTCCATCTTTCCCAACATCAGGGTCTTTTCCAGGGAGTCTTCTCTTCTCATGAGGTGGCCTCAGCTTCAGGATCTGTCCTTCCAGTGAGCACTCAGGGCTGATTTCCTTAAGAATGGATAGGTTTGATCTTCTTGCAGTCCATGGGACTCTTGAGAGTCTCCTCCAGCACCATAATTCAAAAGCATCAATTCTTCGGCGATCAGCCTTCTTTATGGTCCAGCTCTCACTTCCATACATCCAAAACAAGTAGCAAATGTAATTCCTGGAGATGGTTAATGACCGCAGATAGCCCTATCCTTGTGGGTCTTTGGACCAAATTGTTGTTGTTGATGATGATGATAGCCCTCTCCCTAGCTTTTGATCTTCTTACTAAAGAATGCTAACACCGGTACTTGTGACATCAGAATGCTGCCATTTTGTAGCAGTGTAATCTGGAGTTTGTGGGTTTGCAAGTGAATTTGCAATGTGTGCTGAATCCTGCAATGGGATGCAGAGCAGGGTGGTGGGGGAAAGGGAGGATCAGGGGATTTGTAATGTACTGGGATATGCATTGCCAGTTAATCTCTTGAGAATCTGCTTTCTTGCTTAGAGAAGAGTTGGGGAATCCCAGACCTAGAGGTTGAATGTGGTCTGCCAATCCTCTCTACCTGGCCTGTTCTGCTACTCTTCTCGTTAGGTCTGTTCTGTGTCCTCCTCTAGTGATTTTACCTGGCTAGAATGTGTCCTGTGATAATACCCATTGCTTGCCTGGATGGAGGATGGAAAGCGCTGTGTGTCTGGCCACACCCACTTTTGCCATTTGGGAGGCTGCCCAAGAAGAAATATGTCTCTCGAGTTTCCCATTCCTGAATTAGAGTCACACCTCTGATCTTTTGCTCTATGAAAAAGTGTATTTCTCTGTGTGTAAGGCAGGAGATGTTAAATAAAATTAATATGCCATTAAGACTACTGAGAATGGTTTGCTTTCATAACAAAATCTAATGCTATACGGCCTCTGCACTGTCCCAGGGCCTGTCACACACCTGTAAATGTTAACACCTTGTTGACATTCTGCTGTCCCCTTTCTGTCCACCTGCTTAGGACTGAAAATTCTTATTCTCCTTTCACTTCAACAATCTTTAAATAATATTCAGGGGTGGCAGTAACATTTTGGTAATGTTCATGTTTATGGAAATTGTTTAACCAGCCAACAAAAAACACCAATCCTTATCTAAATCCAAAATCCCTCTTTCAAACTGCAGAGCCACTTAAAATACAAGCACTAGAATAGCACAACGCTCTCCTGAAACCTGTGGGGTTTTATAGAGTTTGCCAGTATGGCTGATGTTGGCACCATTTGGGTAATTAGTTATTCCATTCACTCGTCTCTAAAGAATATCCCAATTTGCATATTTAGTGCTTTCAGAGTTTAGCTGATTTTCTCTTTATATCTCCATATGGCACTGTGCTTCTTTTTGTATGTGAATTGCTTTTACAGTGGACTGCAATGGGGGCTTGCTGCCTCTTAACTACTACTCACCGGAAGGCAATTTTGTGAATCTTCTTGCAAAGCACTTTGTGTTAAAATATACACACTTTTATTTTGGAAGACTGCAGGACTGCATAACTGTTTTTGTAGTGCATAACTGTGCATGGGGAGGCTTCCTGAAATCAGTGGCCACCTTTCAGGCATCAGGAAAAAAACACACAAAATGAATGTCCTTCATAAATGAATCCAGCATGGATCCATCCATACCATTAGCAGCACATCTAGAGTAAAGGACCACACCTGAGCAAAGAAATTATCATGTTCAGTCAAAGAAAACAGTATGCTTAATTAAAACAGGAGGTGTAGCTTAAATTTCTGTTCTCTTTGCACCCTAGGCAAAAAGAAGGCAACATGCTGAGATTATGTTATGCAGAATTATTAGATGGGAATTTAAGGAAGGTACAGGGAAGAGAGATATAGCTACTGGTATGAGAATAGAAAGGAAACAGAAGAACAAAAGGCTTTTACATTGTGTGGAAGCTCTACTATGATTTGGAAAACCTCATGAAAATGGAATAAACTGTCCTGTGAATGCAGCCTTGGTAGCAGTCCACATGGAAGGGTGGTGGTGTTTACCTGACCTTCTGCCACCAGCATCACTGTGCTGTACTGGGAGGGTAACAGGGAGGGATGAGGTGGCAGGGAGGTTGGTGCAGTGCAGATGCGCCAGCAGAGCCAATCCAGTACTACTGCTGGTTCACCATGCTGACCTCCTTGATGTTTTACCCTTCCCCCTGTTGGTAAGTATCCAACGGCAGTGACAGGTCAGGAAAACACCACCATCCTTCAACACTGACTGCTACTACTGGTGAGACTTATTGCCACTATAGCCCACTATTGTCAGCTCCAGTTGAAACATTTGCTTTATGTCACCACATGGTTAGGCTAGCTCTGAATTTAACCATCCCAAGGCCATAGGGTTTTCTGGTAACATTATTGTCACTATAGTAGCATACATGAATAAGTTTTTATATGGTTTAGGTAGTTCGGTCCCTATAATTCTCAAAAGAAACCCTTCTGGGGTTTTTTTTACTAACAGTGTTTTAAACATCCTTTTCATTTCATTATGTTTCATTTCCCAGTAAGCTTTATCCTTACTACAAGACCACCAGATATGATAAAAAGAACCTTCTTACTCTTTACATTTCCAACACTTATTTGATTTAGATTCATACATTTTTGCCAATTTGCCTGGTGTTGGATACCATTGGTATATCATTTTCATATAATTTTCTCTTAGATCATAACATGCTGTAAATTTTATATCCATATTCCACATTCCTTCCCATGCTTCCCTGTCTGTATTATGACCAATATCTATTGCCCAGTGTATCATTGAGGATTTTACTTGCTCATCCTTTGTCTCCCATTCCAATAATATTGTATGCATTTTAGACAGCACTTTTACATTACATTCCAACAGGTCTCTCTCCAGTTGTGATATTTGTTCCCCTTTGGGGGATCAAAAGTACTTTCATGCAGTTCTCCCATTTTTGCCTTATTGCCCAACAAAGAAATAATCAAAACTATTATCTCTCAAATCAAAACACCTGCTGCTGTGGAGAAGAAGGGATGTGTTTGACTTGCTGGCACTAATATTTTCATCACTGAGGGCTTCAATAGAGCTACACCCCAGTGGGGAAATCGCTTAAAATTCTCAGCAGTAAAGCCTTAATCCATGATAAATCTGTATTGCTCTCTTCCTGAAAACAAAATAGACTTGTATTTGAATGCATCATAAAGTCAGACTATCTCTTTGGTAAACACAGAGCTGCTGGGTTTTCTAAGACCTGAAAGTGGTTGTTTGCTTCTCAGTGGTTCCAAGTAAAGTAATTCGGGGAGGGTGTACTGTATAATGGTTCCAGGACTGCAATGGAAATATTTTAGAACAGTTAAGATTCTCAGCCATAGTATTTTTGTTTACTGTGGTACACAGAGCAAACTGCTTGATCTTAGCACACTACGTCTAGCACAGCAGTAAGAAGGCATATACTGATCACAAACTCTAATCTTCTGCGTGTAAAACTAAAGGTAATGGACCCCTGGATGGTTAAGTCCAGTCAAAGGTGGAGCTCATGTCGCTTTCCCATCATGTCAGTGGGATATTGTGGAAAGCCGAATGGCCTGATAGTGAACACAAGGAAGCAATCAATCATACTGAGTCACATGGAGGAGTGTAGCTTGTAGTGGGGACTCTGGATTAGCTGCATGTCAAGTGACCTTTCAAATATCTAGTGTGGCCTTGGGCTTGCCGATTGGAAGGTTGGCAGTCCCCGTGATGGGGTAAGCGCCCATTGTTAGTCCCAGCTCCTGCCAACCTAGCAGTTTGAAAGCACATCAAAGTGCAAGTAGATAAATAGGTTCTGCTGCGGCGGGATGGTAAACAGTGTTTCCGTGCGCTGCTCTGGTTTCGCCAGAAGCGGCTTAGTCATGCTGGCCACATGACCTGGAAAAGCTGTCTGCAGAAGCAGACAAACGCTGTCTCCTCGGCCAATAAAGTGAGATGAGTGCCACAACCCCAGAGTCGTTTGCGACTGGACTTAACTGTCAGGGGTCCTTTACCTTCTTTTTTTTTTAACCAATAACTTATCTGCTTTTTGAATTCCTATATTGAAATAGCATTGTGTGTTTCTACAGGAAGTTGAGGTGCTCTGTCATTTGTTATGGTTTAGGAGGATAGCTTAGAGTCATAACAGGCATTTACATGAATGTTTCGTGAATGCAGATCTGCCCACTGTACATCAGATTTGACGGGCTATAAACACAAAAAAGTAATTCTGTGTCTTCAAAAGACCAAAATGGCTGCTCACCCCTTTCTTGGGTGAGCAATGGTTGTGGTCCCTCACCCTCACCTACCATTCCTGGCAGCCAGAATACACGTGGTGGGCTGGTCGCTTGGGAATTCCTCAGCCAGCAGGGTCATAGGGCACGACTTAGTGCCAAAAGCTTAAGTTCAAAACGGGCCAATCAGAGACCCCCCCAGATGGGCAATGTCAACGCATAAAAGCTGATTGTGTGTGTCTTACACAGTGCAGTCGCTTTTGGGTGAAGTGGTGCATCACCCTGTCCTGAACCAGAAGTGTAATCAGGGTACACTGTTAGAGGGGTCTTGGTGAAAGTCTATGTCCAGAAGCCAAGTGTGGGGCAGACAGGCCATAGAGCTTCCAGTGGCGACCTTAGGGCAGTCACCTCAGTAGATCAGTGTCTTGGGGAAACCATAATCCTTGACACGGCCCTGAAAAAGTATCAGGCCTCCCTCAAGGAGGCTGGGATGGATATATACCCAATGCCTGAGCCAAATTCCTCCTACATTTTAATGGCCATTTTAATCCAGATCATTGTCTGATTGGGTTATTTTATTGCACCTTTCTTTAGTCACTACCTAGGGGAGGGTGGCACTGTGACTGGGACCACAAAATTAACCCTGCTAACCTACACAAATACACTTTGTCTTTGTTTTTCTCTGTTTCTTAAAGATTTTTGCCACCACCATTCTTCCACCCATTCTTTCTCAATCTCATCCTTTAGTTTTTTTCATCTTCTAAAGGCATGCTTATTCACCCTCTAGATGCTCCATGTTTTTCATGTGCCCAGTCAACATGCATGTTCACATGCCCTCTATCTCCTGCTCTTTGCTTGCTCTGAATACAGAATGTACATTGGCTGATTGCCAATGCATTTTTCATACAGAAGCCAGCAGAAGTTGACTTTTTATGCCAAGTACACAAGTGTTGCGTTGCAGCTTGTGTTCATTCACTATCCATTTGTTAAACACCCCGAAGATGTTGAAAAGACTAAACTGGAAGACCGAGGGGACAAGAACAGTGATGGCAACAAAGGTGGTTCAAAAGGCAGCAGCAAAATGTCTACAGGACAGGTGAATGGGGTCTTGGATGTCAGAAGGCAAAATCGGATATCCTTTTCTAATTTGAATGGTTGGTAGACATCAGTATGGGGCAGTTAGCATCCTGAATTGACAGAAAATAGGACTTCAAAGCAGCAAGCCAGCATAGAGATAAACCCTTGTTAATCTGTGGTTAAAACTACAAAAGGATCAAGCTAATTAGATTGCTAAAGATGTTATTTCCCACTCACTGAGCCCCAACACTTTTGCAGTCAGAGGAGAGGAACAATGGTTAGCTAAAATTATTCTGATCACTGCTTGCCAAACTACTTCTATAATATAGGCTTTTTTCTTTCTGCCTTTTCCTATATTGGTATATGCATTTGACATGACGGAATCAAGACAGACATATTGCTGTCAGAATTCACCCCCAAATGCTCAAATATGAGCTTTAAAATTAAATAGATCATGTTATATTGGTGCAGGAGCTGGTCAATGTAAGATTATATTTCATCATTTTAAATCAAACTCTAATCTTCCAGGATTTTGTATTGAAAAACTGGAATAATCCAAGCAATGTTTGTGCTTTTGAGTTCGATTGATCTCAATGGGAGAGTTATTAATTAACTGATTGAATGACTGAATTTGCATGCTGCCCTATAGCCATAGATCTCAGGTGCTTTTAAGTAGTTGAAATTCTACTGCCGCATGGAGGAACTTTACTGCGGCTCAGTTCACGCAACACAGTGAAACATGTGGAAAACAATTTCATATCATAATCTGTAAAATCTGTGCCGTGGCTTGGGAATTCCAAACGGAGTAGTGCAAGGCTATGCTGATCTGCTAAACTTTTACAGAAACGTATCTCCTCAATATTTTAAAATTGTAGTTGAACAGGTTATTGATTTTTCATCTTAGAGAATATAAAATAATTATTTGCCTACAGGTGATGTGTATCTTTCTATTATCAGAAAAGGTGATATTCACAATCAAGGAAATAACATTCTAAACTGCTGTGAAACCAGCAGTGTAAAAAGAAAGCTGTGGATCCCCCCCCTCTGGATTTCCTTGGTAGCTAATGAAAATTTAGCAATGAAATACTTCTTTAAAAATACATACTCTCTCACAATAATTTAATAAACTGTACTGTCATCTTATAGAGAATCAGGATGGTTGCCTTGGTGACTGAGATTATCGTTGCTGCTGCTGGATTCTGTCAGTTTTCTAAACATGAATTCATAATATTTAGGATTTATTAACAATATGCCTCTCTGATGGAGATAAATTGCATCCTTTCAACTGGCCATGCAAGTCTTCTATGAGAATACAACTGCTTTGGCAACTCAGCAAAAAAGATATGATGTGATTAGCAGAAAATTAAAGCTATTTGTCATAGAGAATAAAGCAGATGCTGTTTAAAAAAGGCACTGAAAAGAAGCTGATGGGGGGGATGTGATTTCTCCCCCCCCCTTAAATGTTACAAGTTCTTTAGGGATGCTGTTTTTCGGCTATAAAACTGACCCCACTGAGTAGCAGTCAGGTTGTATCAGGAACCCAAATGTGGTAGTGGGTTTAAATCAGTCCCTTTTCCCAAGAACATCAGGACTCTTAGGAGCGGCAAAGGAATTTGTCTCTTCTCTGTGAACATGGCCCCATAAAACTCAATGGTAGTCATTTGCAATGGAGTTTGTTCTACATGCATAGCCCTGGATATAAAATCAACAGGGAGCTCAAAAGAGGCTGCACCTGAAAAATGTCTGGTGGGGGGAGTAAAGAGCAACTCACTGCTAAAGACTCGTGAGGCAAGAGATCTTGCTCAGTTGCACTAACACACAATTTCATCCTTGCACCATTTTGCAAATTTAAAGGATGGAATGAAACAATAAATTCATTAATATATATATATATTATTTGTTTACTGGGTGAGCGTGTGAGATGGCAGTATGCAGAGGTGGAGCTAGATGCTCCAGCACCCGGGGGTGGGGCTAGCTGCGCACATCCCAGGGGGGCTAGCTGCACACAGGGGCTAGCTGCCCGCCCACGACTCTCCCCCGACTCCTGAGCTGTCAGAACGAAGGGGGAAGACGCCGGCAAAGCGGCGCAGCTCCGCCCTTGCCCCGAAAGCTCAGGACTCTACCCTGAGCTGTCGGGGGAAGAGAGGAGCTGCGCTGCTTTGCTGGCGGTCTTCCCCCTTCCTTTTGACAGCTCAGGAGTCGGGATAGGCTTGGGAGTCATGGGCATGCAGCGTGCCGAATGTCACCCACCCTCAGGATGACACCCGGGGCGAACTGCCCCCACCGCACCCCCTTTCTCCGCTACTGTCATTGTGGTGTGTGGATGCGCCAGTCGGAGCATTGGATTGGCTCTGAGGAGCATCTGTGCATCCGCTACCTTTCTACTGCCTTTCCCTTCCCTGTCCTAGTAAGTGGCCTTGCCACTTCCTTGTTAGCTTGACCCTACAGAGTGAACTGTTCCCCCCTGCCCCCATGGAATAAATACTGGATTTTGAAAACAGCAACACTATCAAGAACACTGTTGTGTCTAGGCAATATATATTCTTTTTCAATATTTCAAAAGTTTCATTTCTAAGCCAGGTAACTTTGATGTGTTTTTGACGTATTTTCTCCACTGCCTTCCTGCGACAATAGTATCTCTTTCAATAACTAAGTAATGTTTTGCTTCCAGAAATCCACATAGATAAGTCTGAAAAACCAGAGAAAACTGAAAAGAAGCCACCACCCAAAGGTAATAATTTCTATTTAAATTATTATGGGTATGTTCTGTATGTTTTCTTCCCTTTTTTCTGTTTCCAGTGAATTTCCGAGTGCAATTAAAGGTCCTGGATATTACCAATACTGTAAAGTTCTAAACTGGGCTTCAAGTAACCAGGCTACCTGGAGGCCCACCTCCTCTTCTGTGAATCTGCCCATCCTTTATGTTTTTCTGGGTTTTACTTTTTGTGGCCATTTTCACTATCTTCATGATTTGTATTTTAATGATTGGATCAGTGTTGCGTTTATATTTGCAAACCTCTTTGAGCAGCATCTTTGTGGATGGAAAAAAGTAGGGTATACAAAATAAAAATGGTAATAATTTCAAATATTCGGTGCACTAGCTAACTGGCACTGTTGTTTTTCCAATGTACTTTAAAAATTGCTTTCCAGGAACTAACTGGTGTTTTGCTTCCAGAAATCCAACCAGACAAGCCTGTAAAGCATGAGAAAATTGAAAAGAAGCCTCCACCCAAAGGTGATGATTTCTATGTATTTTATTCCCAGTGTGTTCTGTTTGTAAGAATGTGCAGAACTCCTCAGAAACAGTTGAAAACACACAAATATCTGCTCTGGGAGTGAAAAGCCTTACCCACCAATCAATAGGTTATCCAGTTCAGTGGGGGCTCGGCCAGATGAGCTGACCCTAATGGATATTAGACTGCACTCTAAGCCCATTCAGCTCAGTCATATGACTTGCTAACCCAGCATTAAGTGCCTGTTAGCTTCTTTGGCTGGCCAGGAATCTGGGCTTTCATTTTTATGTTCGAAAAGCAAGTCTCTAGCCCCTGTAGAACCAGATATATGAGGCAAAATTCATAGGTGCTAATCTTCATTGCAGACACTTGTGTTCATAAGGCATTGGAGATCACTGCAAAATATCTCGCCTCTTTCACTCTCCAGTGAAGACAGAAGCAGCTGCAGTGAGAACACAGAGTGACCTTTCTTTTGGAGGCTGGAACTAAAAACTTGCCATGGGCAAATATAAATAAACAAATATCAGGCTGGCTTAAAATCAACCATGGTGCAAACCAAAATGGAAACATTTACTGTGATGCAGAGGACCAATTCCAAAATTGTATAAGTTTTGCACTTATACTGACCAGTAACATTTACACAGTTTGCCGTTAAAAATGTTTCAAAAAGAATTACGCAGCATCGAGGTCTCCTTGGTGCAACCAATTAGCTGGGTAAACAGAGGGGGATGTGGATAAGTGCAGAATGTATTGGCATGATGAGCAAATCTCTTTTCCTGCCACCAAATATAGGATAAGGGATTGCTATAATTAGTTTGCCAGGCCTGCCTGGTTAGCCTTGGCAGCATCCTCACAGCACAATATGCTAATCTTGGATTGTAGGACAACAGTGACCACCACTTCCTCATAAGGACGCAGAAAGAGCCGTGTCTGAAGGCTATGTGCTTATCTGAGAATGGCAGGTGCTGCCAAAATAGGAGACTTCAAATTCTAGGGATGATTAAACATTTTGACATCGCTTGGATTGGTGGCATGGAATATTCTCTGGGGCAAGGCCATGGAAGCGCACCGGGGCTTCAGCATGACTTTCAAAATAAAGAAAGTCAGTGGTTCTCCACCTTTCACCCACTACCACTCACTAGATTCAATGTCCCTGAAGCCACAAGTAACAAAAATTAGGATGTTAAAGTGGCACTTCAGAGCCCAGAACAGGCAGTTGTTAAGGAGCGCTTGGAGTGGGCAAAGGAGTGCTATGGTGGTTGTATTCAGGCTTGAAGGATGGAACTAGGAGAAGGCCCATGGAGTAGAGTGTGTCATGCTGGGTTAGTGGTGGTGTAAATGCTCTTAGGTAATGGCTTGGAGATACGGCAGAGGATGTAAATGATGGGTTGTGATGGGGTGAGTTTTGGAAGCTCCTGCAGGCAAAGGAAGAAAGCTTCTCAAAAAAAGAATCATCCTTTTTTATTTAAGGACCATTCTTCCTTTGTTGCCATTAGTGCCCCCTCCATTGTTTTCTTTCTGGAAACTCCATGCACGTTCTTATTGTCTCATTATAAATTGATGGTGCGTTGTTATTATTCTCCGAGGAACTAAATCTAGGATCTGGGAGTTTATTCTCAGGGCAGGGTGAGAATAATGCAACAACTGTCCTCTGCTGTCCGCCAGAAGCTTTTGCAAGAAGGAAGAAAAGGCTGCCTAAAATCCCAAATTCATCTGACTCATCCCTCACCAGTCATTCTCTTGTGATAAGGAATATTGCTTAAGTTCAAGGGAAAGTTATTTTTATCAGGAAAGTCTTGCTTTCCCCTACTGAGGGAGCATTTTCCCAAGTAGCTTCTGAAGATTTTTAAATGTCTTTAATGCAGAAACAGGGAACAGCAGCAATACCAGTGTAAGCTGGCAGCTGTCTGTGGGTGTTAATTCTGTGTGGCAGGCCATGAGCTAGCAGTGTTTGAAAATGCAGATTTCCCTGAAGAGATACACTTACTAAAGAAACATTGTTGCTAATTCACCATCTTGAAGCTAAACTAATTTCTAATGACAACCACCACCACCAATGCAGAATAGGTTAGACTTATAAAACACACAAGGGCAACCTACTTCCTGTGGCCCTCACAGACCTTTTTTGGGGCCTGGTTGTGGGTTGCCCAGCTGTCCCACAACATGCACCTCAAGATGGCAATCACATTCTCCTCAGCCAGCCAAACGACTGTCAGTGTTCAGACACCAACTAGAGAACTCTTCAGCTCCTCCCAACACCAATTGGCTGAGGAGGCACATGGTGGCATCATAAGGTGGAATTCACCTCACCATTCCTGTCAGTAGAAGCTCTGCACACAGATTTACACTTGTACAATAATGCTCCCCCCCCTTCTTCTTACGCCCATCACCCTTGAAATTGGCTTGGGTGAGAGTTAGGAGAACCCCTGGAACAGCATGCATGGAAAGGAGAGGGGCAATTGTTTTGTCTGGCTGCAATGCTAGGAACAACTCGAAGAGCACAATGGTGAACTTCATCCTCTTTGTTAAAACTGTGTGCCTTCTTCCATTCAACAGCTGATTGGGGAGCTGAATGAGAGGGAAGGCAAGTGAGGGAGTTGTTAATTAATTAATTAATTAAATCTGTATACCACCCTTCATCTGTGGAACTCAGGGCAGTTCACAACATTAAATTACAATATAAATTACAATATTGTAGTTAGCAAGTTGTGTCTGTTTGCACACCCATGAGAGTGTGTGTCTGTCCATCTGTTTGTGTGTGTGCTTGTGTGTGTGTAAAGCAAAGGGAGGGTGCAGGTGTGCATGTGTTCACGTGCATTAATGTGTGGAATAAAAATGCTTACAATTGTACTGCAAGTCACTATTCCTCAATGTGTTAGACATCACAGAACCTATGAGTGCATGTTTTCAAGTCAGACACCATTATTTGGTGTTCCCCTCTAAGATATATGTATATTTCAGATACATGACTATATTGGTGTTATTATTTCTAGCAATTCCCAAAGAGAAACCTGAAAAGCCAGAGAAAGCTAAGAAACCTGAAAAGCCAGAGAAAGTAGAAAAACCTGAAAAAAGAGAAATCTCTAAAGGTAAGTGGTTAGTTGAGGGACATAGCTGCAGTGCATACGTGCCCCTGTACTTCTGCACAGGAGAAAGTATTGTGAGTGAGCAAAATGGTCCCTCTTCAGATGTCAATGGGTGTGGCTTCAAAATGTGGTAAGCCAGTCCTGCTGTGCTTGGTGGTCCTCCTGTTCATTTTGCTGAGTGGGGCCCTGGATGCCTGCGCCAGAATCTTGCCCTGTGGGCACCAATGATGATAACGTGATGACCTTAACCACAGGAACACAGCTGCTATAAATAAAAGATTGCTATGACCCAAATTCCAACACAGTGAGCTGGTTCACACAACACAATAATGACTTTCTGCGAAGGTGCAGGCTCTTGGAGCTCACAGTCTTGGATCTCTTGGAGCTCACAATTGCTTTGCTCTTTCCTGGTATATATTACTCCCAGGTTGGGCTAAGCTAAAGTTCACCTTAGTGTGTTATCTGAATCTAAGCATGTGGTTACACTCTCTCCTTGCTAATCACATACTGCACCCAAAATTCATTCCTGACTACAACTTGTGGTTAGCAAGGAAAGAGCTCAGCATGTCAACCGAATCTGTGCTTGTGGTTAGCAAGCTTAAGCATGAGCCTAGGTTTGGACAACACACTAGACCTAGCCTTGGCCTAGCTCAACATGCCACAGGGTTAAAAAAAGACTGGAGAAAGCAGGTGTGAGCTCCCTGCTAACCCACATGTGTGTGCTGTTCTGGTATGTCCTGGTCTGGTTTATCATGTTTTGCAAGTCAGGCCAGTGAGAAAGTGTTTTAGTGTTTCTCGGCCGATGTGCCAGAGAGTGCAGTTCTTCACTGTGCCAGTGGCACCAATGAGATTCCTCTGTGAAAGCCACATTATTGTGTACTTTCATTTGACTCAGCAGAGAGGAAGCAATATCTGGTTTTAATTTCCAGTCAAGTGAAGTGCTTAAGAAGCGGGTGTAAAAACAATAACCAGAATAAAATTGGAGGGTAATTAGCTGCCTCCACAAACATCCGTCATTTGCTTGGTTTGAACAAGCACTCACAGTCGGCCCTCCTCTCTTGCTTTTCCTTTGATGTGAAAATAACACACCCCGAGCTAGCCTTTTTTAATGTGGTATAGTTGGACAAAGCAGTTTTGTATCAACTTGCTATTCTCTTAAAGTCCTAGACCCCAGCAAAGCTGCTCACTGATAATAGTTTTCATTGAAAATGGCATGCTATTTTTCACCACCATAATGCTGCAGTGAACAGGATCATTCATTAATGAAAACACTTATTGACATTTTGAACTGCTTCCCTGAATCAGGATCTGACTGAAATTGATTTAAGTCATTTGAGACTATGTCTACTACTGTGCCGCTCCCCCCCCCCCCCCGCGCCCTCATTCCACTTGCTTTTCAAGCATCTACCCTAGGCTTCCAGCACTCCACAGCAAGCAGGCGAAATAAACCTCTTATTCTGAAGGAGTGAGTAGGGAGGGATATATAAATAAGCAAAATATAGATTTTTACCTAAAGCTCCATCTCTTGCAATTATCGGCTGCAGACCTTGATACCTAAATCCTAGTGATGTCAGTGTGGTCAGCCCCATTCTAATTCACAAAAGTTGCTGGCCAACAAACCCTTTTTGTTTTCCTGCTTAGACAATTGAAAATGAAAATGGGAACAACTCTTGGGGTAGAGTGTGAGACTCTCGATCTCGGGGTTGTGGGTTTGAGCCCCACATTGGGTAAAAGATTCCTACATTGCTGGGGGTTGGACTAGATGACCCTCATGGTCTTTCCCAACACTACAAGTCTATGATTCTTTTCAAGCTTATAAAATCTTCCCTGACTGGTCATTTGGACTAGATCTTTACTTGCTAAAGGTAGCCAGACTGGGAAATACATAAATACCCATTTTCCCTGAAAGCACTGGACCCAGGTTTAGGACATTTCCGCCATTTTTAGAGATGATTTGTTATTGTTACTGCATAGTAGCAAAAGCTCAAATGACATTCTTATGCAAGAGGTTCGAGGCCGAAATAGACATGATACTAAATGTGCAAATGCATTTAATGTGTTTTTTTATTTCAAGACAACAACTGTGGTGGTGGGTTGCAGGGCCATGAACATGGGACACGGGGAAGCGGGGTAATCTTCCACCCACAATATGGTCCTGATGAAAATGCCTCCCCTGAAGGACATAGGGACATAAGAAGAGCCAACGGTCCATTTAGTCCAGCATCCTCTTCTTACAATCGTCACCCTGATGCCTATTGGGAGCCATATGCAGAACCTGAGCGCAGCACTCTCTCCTGATAATCCTGGGAGGGACGTTTATGTTGGCACTCATGGGAGCTTTCCTCCTGTGCTTAAATTGTGTGTGTGTGTGTGTGTGTGTGTATTCCTCAAGACCATGGCGCTACATCTGTTTTGGCCCTCAGCCAGTTTTTCTTGGCACTCTTAGCACCCACACCTGCCAGTTTTATATTATGGGGTTTATATGTGTGTGTTTTAGTAGCTTAGCAATTTGTGTGTGTGTGTGTGTGTGGATATACTTTAAAAATTAAAACTAGCTGTCAGTAGTTAATTTTGTCAGGAAAATAGATACTGGAACGCCAGTGCGTTGTGAAAAAATGGCAATGATAATTAGCTTTTCCCATATTAAACAAACAAACAAACAGCAGGTCAACCCAGTAATAGATAGGAGATAGGAACAAATTCCCCTATGCTTTGCTGCTGTGCCATAGCCATTCATTTAAATGGGATTCCCTCAGCAAGCATGCCAGAGTTTCATTGAAATAAAGGGAAGGTAAGAGGCAGCAGTTCCGGGGTGTGTGGGTGGGATGCTATCTGTCCTCAGCTTAGTCTGAAAGCCCCATTGTGCTATGGTGCCATTTGACCAAGATGCCGTTTTTATATCTTGTACCTAAATATGCTTGTCCTTTTGTAGCGATACACAAAGAAAAGCCCGAAAGACATGAGAAGCCTGAAAAGAAAGAAAAGCCTGACAGGAGCGGCAAACCTGAACGACCTGAAAAAATGGGGAAAGCCAAAGGTAATCGCTGCTTTTCATGAATTCTATAAAGAGCAACTCAAGAGTTCTGACTCATATAATAAACCACCAGGGATATGGAGAGATGATGCCCTACTTTGAGAGGGAGCTCTACATTTGCCGGGGGGCAGAGGGGGCCCCCAGTTATGACCCACTAAAGGGCCTGTCTCTTGAAATGGTAGGCAAACCTATCATGTTGTCCCCTGGGAAGAGAAATGCTGTTGTGAGTTTGGAGGGTCAGAGAGTTAGGCTGTATGTCTGCCTGAGACCCACCTAATTCCTGGATCCAGCAAAGATTCAATTGTTGGAACAGCCAGGCCATACATAGGGGTGGTAGTCCTATGGTGGTATGGCTCATTAGGGTAGCAACAGAAGTGGCTTTGTGCCAGAGGGCACCTGGCTGTTGGTGAGAAGGAAAAAGGCATGTGTGTGAGCTAAAAACTAGAGATAGGTTTCAGGCAGAAGACAGAGAGTGAGAGCCATGCCTGGTTTCTGCTGGAATCCAAAGCTATGACTATGGGGGAAGCAAGACCTTCTTGGGGTGTTAATGCTGCGAGCCCCTCCATAGTAGGCTCAGGTTGTATATCTGTGTAAAAAACCACATTTCCTGATGACACCACAGTCTTTGCTGTCCCTCATTCTGAGGAAACCAGACCTTGCGTAAGTGCCTGGGATCCCTGGAGTTTCACACTGTTGGGAGATTGGGGAGGAGTGAAACAATGCCATTGTGTGACACTCTAGCCAGGGCAAAACTCAAGACATTTTGCTGCCTGGGGAAAAGCGTAAGTTGGTGCCTCTTCCCATTCCACGAACAAAAGTCAATGGAACTATATTTATTTTTACATTTACATCTTACCTTTCCTCGAAGGAGCTCAACATGGCATGCATGCTTCTTCCCCTTCCCAATTTTATCCTCACAACTATCCGGTGAGGTAGGTTAGACCGAGAGATAGAGACTGGCCCAAGGTCACCCCGTGAACTTCTTGGCTGAACGAGGATTTGAACCCTGGTCTCTCAGATCCTAGTTCAACATTCTAATAAATAATAACAATAACAATAACAATAACAATAATTTTATCATTTGTACCCCACCCATCTGACTGAACTGCTGACTGACACCTACTGAATGATCTATGATTTCTACCTCATTAGCTTTATGAAAACTTCCTTTCCTCCTGAGACCTCCTGACCCTGCATACTCCAGAGGTCAGCAAACTTTTTCAGCAGTGGGCCAGTCCACTGTCTCTCGGACCTTGTGGGGGGCCGGACTATATTGGGGGAGGGAATGAATGAATTCCTATGCCCCACAAATAACCCAGAGATGCATTTTAAATAAAAGGACACATTCTACTCATGTAAAAACACGCTGATTCCCGGACCGCCTGCGGGCCGGATTTAGAAGGCAATTGGGCTGGATCCAGCCCCCTGGCCTTAGTTTGCCTACTCATGCTCCAGAGTTTGCTGCAAGGCTGCTGAACAGGGACACTTCTCCTATCAGCTGGGAACAGAATTTGCTGTAGCTATAAATCTCATTTGTATGAATGACTGTTGATGGTGGCGAACCTTCTCAGGTGGCTTCCTATTCCATATGGGGATCAAGCCACAATGCTGCTTTTCGTAGGAAGCTAACACTTTTAGCTGCAAGGGAGTAAAGACTTTTTTGCAGTTGTTTTCAGATTTAAAAATTCATATGTGCAAAGCCTAAAACTCTATCTGATTAGTTTCAAGCTTTCAAAATTATGGGAAGGCCAGTGAGGTGAAAACATATATATGAAACACTGGTTTTAATTAAATAAGATAATGAGCCAGCCTGGTTGCAACAGTGGCAGTAGATAGGGAGGGGGGAAATGCAAATTAATTTAGTGATTGCCGGATTGTTTATAGATAAGTGTTATGTAAAATGTTAACTGCCTTATTCTTTAGGGACTTGAGTAACAAATTACAAGTTTTCAATGCATGTGCACACTGTCAATCATTTTTAGGTGCATGGCTTCACGGGCATACCTCACATTGGCTCAGAAAAGTAAAAGCACTTTTATCTACATATAGCTAGAATTGTACCTTATTGACCAAAGGCCCAATGCGCCAAGATTGCTTCCTGCACAAGTGCCATTCATTGGAATGAATGGGAACTATGACAGAGAATGAACTGAGCTGATTCTTCAGCTTCAGATCTCCATCTGGAAAACGGAAATGATGATGAAGTTGTTCCCATGTGTATTTTCAAGATTCATGGGATAGGGAAATGATACCTGTTCTAAGATTCAGGTGGGGTAACTTGTCCAATGTTATGTTAACTGATTCCACAGAAATAATGGGGTACCCGTTATATGACTATTCCATGAAATTGTCATGAAAACACAGGGTTCTCCCAGGCACAGAATCTACTCGTGCTCTACTTCCAAGGTTGATGGATGATAATTAAAGAAAAACTAATTACATTGTATTTGCCTGAAAAGGAAATGACTTGCTTAAGGCAAGTGGACATGTGGTATTTGCAGGAGCACTTACGGTCATTTTTCATTTTAGCTTATCGAATTTAAACTTTCCTTCCAGCATAATCATGTTTCAGTATTTGCAGTGGCCAGTTGGGGTTAAAGTTCATACCCTGCAGGGAATGAGATTATCGATTGACAAAACAGCTATTGTCTGAAATAACTTCAATGGATAAACCAGGGTTTAAAAGGATTTCCAGTTCTCATTATCAGTGTCTGTGTGGCACAGGCATATGTGATAATCCATATTTATGTTGTGTTGAGCTTTAATTTCTGGTTGTTTCAAATAACCCTCTCTGCTGAAAAGAAGTTCAAATGTATGACTGCAGTCAAACAGAGGTGTAAAGATGAGCTGTAGCTGAGCCTATACACTTAGTTTAAATTCTGAGATCTCTCTCCTTGGAGAGATTTCAGGTTAGATTGCAATCACGGAATCCACACCTCCAATGCCCTCCTGAACAGCTGATTGGTGGGATTTGGTTGGTTTGTTTGTTTGTTTTTAAAAGTATGTGAATGCATCCCTGGCTGTTTGCCATTGCATAGACTGTATAACATAGACCAAACTACACATGTGGATTTTCATAGATGATATGTAAAATGTAAATAGTATTGTACCCAGTTAAATTAGAGTAGACCCACTGAAACAAATGGATTTCAGCTGCTATTTTTTGTATAAGTGCTGTATCGTGTCTGTTCCTTTTTAGAACCCCCCAAAGAGAAACCTGCAAAGGAAGAAAAGCCTAAAAAGAAAGCACCGCTTCCCCCAAAAGGTAATGCTCATTATATTTTATGGAGAAGTGGCTCTACCATGAGGCACAGTGAAAACAGCCTACATCAGGCAGCAAATTTTGGGTGTCATTAACTGTGGCAGAATGGAAGGCAAGGAGGCTTGGTCCATGGTGCCCAATTCATGAGCAGCTTCCAATTCATGTGCAACTTCCCAGTAGTTGTCATTTTGTTCACCAGTGGCTGCCATTTTGTATTTTCTGCCCATCATGAATTTAACACTTTTGGTTTGGTGTACTTAGTGTTGTGCTTTGATGAAGAACTATTAATCCCTTCATTACTCACATTTCTCTATCATGATCAAATGTCCTGGGGGCACCTTAAAGCGTAACAAATTTGTTTTGCAATAACCTTCCCTGGGCTTGTGTTCATTTTAGAGCAGCTGCATGACATTTGTCCATAGCTCACCAGCAGCCACCCACACACCCAGTACTAATACATAGCATATCCATTTCATGAAGTGCTTCTTCTTAGGAAACACAGGGAATATCCAGAGTTTTCTGGTAATATCCTGTGGGTATTGTATAAGAGGTGGTGGTTGTCCTTTTCCTTACCTTACCCCTCCAAAATTGGTTCCAGGGACATGTTTCTAACAAAGCTTTTCTACCTGCGTATCAGTTATCTATTTTGTGAGGATCAGGATGTTTTTGGGGTTGTTTACCATCTCTTTGTTTGTGACTTTCATAGCATCTAAAAATAGGCGTTCATTTTCCCTCTTTTATTTACTGTACCAACTTTTTCATTCCAGCAGATTATGTGTGTTTCTGTCACTGACAGTTTCACTTCTTTCTACAGCAAGGCGAGGAAAGATGCCTGGATAAGATGCTTCTATCTCAAAATTACCACACACATTCTAGGGTAGTGGGCTGTGAGGAGGAGGACGACGATTTCTATTCTTCATTTTTCTGTTCTATTTTTAAATTTATTTTGAAAGAAGAAAAGCTTTAGGTTTTTCTCATCAATCTAATTTTCTTCCAGCCTTTATATGTATGATTGGTAAAGTTTGTGATGGACAAAACCCCCTTACAAATAGGATAAAATTATTTATTTAAGTTTGCAGCCCCTTTTCGTAATTTCCTGGGAGTAAGGGTGGGGGAGTTCACATTTTAACGAGAACCTACCTAGTTTGCACTTCCCAAAACAATACACAAACTGAAACACAGCTGTCCTTCAAAACTTGTGCTTGCAATCTAGTTCTCTTGTAGAAAAATGGATATATTAAAAGAAAATGCACATCAAAATGCACATGTGAGTGAAAATTGCATATAAAATTAGGAGAATTATGCACTTAATGTTGATGGCTGTCCATTCTGATGAATTTACTTGGGACTTTTCACAGGTGTGTTTTTGTAGCAGGGGAGCACAAACCTTTGTGTAAATTTAAGGGAACTTAAGATGGGTGAGAGAGAAACTGTCCATCTCTACCTGGGAATTGTTCCAACTGAACCGTGAGACTTAGTCTGAGTAGCTGTGTCTAGAATTATGTTCTGGAGAATCAGTCCTGGAGGTTGCAAAAGCATGCAACAAAGTACCCCTTTCCAAGAAGGCCCTGCAAAACTTACCGCTGGGCATCAGAGCAACCAGCTTTTCCAGGAGTAGAGATTGACCCAAGAGAACACATAGATTCAAAATAAGTTCTGATGGTGATACTTCCATTTCATCCAGAACATGCATGCTAACTCCCTCCAAGGCCTATGCATTCTCCACTGGCATTACTTCTCCTTTCTCTAAATTCAGCTCTAGGTTATTCGCCCTCACACCCTTGCATAGCTGTCAACATTTCCCCCTTTTTAAGGGAAATTCCCTTATTCCAAATAGGATTCCTTGCAAGAAAAGGGAAAAGTTGACAGCTATGCACCCTTGACCACCATTTCCACACACAGGTTTTAGGATACTGTAGAGGCAAAGGCTCCAACATCCTAAGTTAATTAGATATGGTGATACCTAGCCTCCTTCAAAGCTCCACCATCCTCTAGTGATGGGTGAATTCCCCTCAGCTTGATTCATAAATGGGTCACCAATTTGAGAATATTTGAAAAATAGAATATTATCGACTCATGATGTCTCCTGCACTGTATGACATGGTTTTACGTTTTATTACATTTTGTTCAAGTTTTGGGTGCAAAATGCTTCTCAAAGAGGATAAGCAAATATCTCAAAGGGAGATTTTTAAGGCTTTTGGTGACTATTGGCGAAGCCCAGAAAACTCCAGAGCCTTAGAGGATAGGAAGAAACGGTGGAGTGGGTGAGCTTATTTGACCTAGCTCTGAGAAACTCTTCAGCCAAATCATAGCATTTATTTTCCAGAGTCTTTTCTATTCGTTCTCTCTTGCTCTCTAGCCTACATTTCCTTGACCTTTTCAGATAATGGTGGGGCCCAAGCTATCTTCTTAGAGACCTCGGTGTTAAATGGAATTTAAATGTATGTTCCGCTTCTGATGAAGTGTATGAGAAAACAACTTACCTTTGCTCATGCAACAGAACTCCACGTCATCTGTAATTTGCACTGGTGCTATGCTGAAAATATCTCCCCACTATTTTTTGACCATTCTCCAGCAATTCACAGAGGGGAAATACAATCAAAATTTAATAAAGGGGACAGGAAAATTTCAGATGAATTCTCATGGGTGGGATGCATGTTTATTTGTGTGTGTTTTCACTTACCTTAGTTGCAGAGTGGCCAAAAGTTGTTGGTTTTTAGTGCCCTTTCTCCAGTTCTACAAATCATCTCTGGCGGTCTGCACTGTTCAGCCTTCCTGAGTGCCCCCATTTCTTGATAATCCTGTGCTTTCCATTATGCAAAGGAAGGTGGATAGGGTGCCAGCTGTGTGCCTGATATTTTTTTTAAAATTGCAGTCTTCTTTACTTTTAAAGAAATCAGTGCAGAAAGATTTATTTTTTTTAAATATGAAATCAGCAAGTGCACTTATCTCAGGCACTCAGAAGCCATCTCCCCAGCTTCCTATGCTTTGATTAAAGCTCGAAGAAGAATTTTTCCCTATGTGGCTTCTTCAGACCAGGAGGAAAAACACACACCACCCACAGCCGCCTTACAATGATGAGGTGAGCTCAACCCCACATGCCCCCAAATTGTAAACTGCCCTAAGAAAGAGGCAGCAAAAATGGAAACTCCTTTTGCACAGGAAAAAGGGTTTTGAGAAATTGGAGGAAAGGTTTCAGCACAGCACTAATTTGCATTTGCCATGTGCTCTGAGCTACTGTTGAATATAATGCAACGTGAAAAGCTGAACATGATAATAATGTAGTTGAAACCCCATAAGAAAAATAAATATGTCCTGTGTAATGCTCCTGGAATTGCTAGTGGAAATAGGATTTTTAAAAAGCTATTGTTATTGCAAAAGTTATGCCACAGTCATTTAAATCTGATTCCTGTAAAATATGGCTTAATTTTAACAGCAGTTTTGAAAAATGATAAGACATCACTTTTGCATTTAAAAGGAAACTAATTGTGAACTGATTCATTGTCAGTTTTATAAGTGTACTGTACATGTCTGCGTGCACCAAAATCCCTGATGAAGTTTAGATAGAATTAGCTTTCAAAAAACAAACAAGAAATCAATATATCTATAGACATGGGTCTCCCAGTATGTGTCGATTACTTTTTCCCTTTCAAAAGTAAGTTAATATGCTTGTCTTTATAGCAATTGGGGGGGGGGGATGGTCTAAAAAATAATAATTCAGTAACAGAATAGGTGGAACCTGAAAAAGAAAAAAGGAGGGGAAGTTGCTCCGAAAGATATTTCCTTTCCTTATTCTTCAATATGTCCAGGAGTTTGTTGAGAATAATTAAAATTCTTTGGAGACTATTTTTCTTTTCTTTTAATACAAATGACAACATGCAATTCATAAAATCAATGGTAAACTATAAAGCAGCATGGACAGTAAGAGCTACTAAAAATACATTTCCTGCAGGTACAAAAAATTATATTGACTTTTTACATATATATATATAATCTACAGACAAGAAGAGCATAAAGGTTGAAGACAAGGCTAAGAAGGATGTGAAGGAAAGAAAACCAGAACCCAAGGCACCCGAAAAAGTGAAGCATAAGGAAACCAAAGCAGAGGCAGTTGCGCCTGCCAAAGCCAAAGCAAAGGAAGAGACAGCACTGGTGGTTACAGAAAAGTCTGAGAAGAAAGGTAAACAATGCTAGCAGACAGCAGCAGAGGACCTCTGAAGTGCATGGGTAAAGAAATCCAGACAGTGAATTAAAAGCAGTCCATATACATACATGTACTCCTTAAAAAAAAAGAGAGTTACCCCTAACACATGAGAATGAAAATAATGTTAAGAATGCATTGGATTCTAGCACATCTAAAATGAAAATGAAACCAAAATGCCTGGGAAGGCTAATGTGTTGCTCCTCTGACCAATGATTCTTTCTGTAATCCACATGTTTCTTTAAGGAACACATCTTCCATTCCTAAGGGTTTCCGAATATAAGACCAAAGAGGTGAAAGGCTTTAGTCTTAGCTGAAAGAAGGAGCTATGTCATCAGTCCATCTATATAATATTCCACTCTCTTAAGATCTGTGGGTCTCCTTGCTCCTCCTGAATTGTTTCGCCAGGATGAGTGGCAGACATCTCCTCGACTCCCCTATGAGGAAAGGTTATGGCATTTGAAGCTTTTTAGTTTAGAGAAAAGGCGAATAAGTGGGGACATGACAAAGGTCAACAAAACTGATGTAGAGAAAGTTGGGCAAGAAGTTTTTCTCTATCTCTCCTAATACTAGAAGTCAGGGACATCCAAGGAAGCTGAATATTGGAAGATTCAGGATGGGATAAAATAGAGTTGAACTATGAAATCTGCTCTCACAAGAGGTAGTGATCTCCACTAACTAGGATGGCTTTAAAAGAGGATTAGACAAATTCATGGGGCATGTGGCTATCAGTGACTGCTAGTCCCAGTGGCTATGTTCTAGCTCTGCTGTTAGAGGCAGTGTGTGCCTCAGAATGCCAGACAGTGGGAAGCTCAAATGGGGAGAGTTCTGTTTCACTCAAGTATTCTGCTTGCATATTTCCCCATGGGTGTCTGGTGTGTTATGCTAAACTAGATGGGCCATTGGCCTGAACCAGGAGGGCTCTTCTCATGTTGCTGTGTAGGTGCTAGAGAGAGACCGTACAGTAATCAGGAGAGTTGGAGGAATTAGAAACCTTTCAGCAGAGAGAGGGCCTCCCTCATAAACCAGAACGAAAGGGGAACAGAACATGGCTGTTCTAGGTCCCTTTGCGACACCACCAATTAGGAAGCCAGCCTCCTTTACTTTTGGTCTAATGTGAAACAAGTTTAAAAATGTGTCTCTGGTGAGTGGGCATTCCCTGAGTTTAAGAGGGCTAAAATGCTAAAATCAGCACCAAAGACAAGGGTCCCTGCTCTAGCCATTCTCCCCTCTTGTACAGAATGTTTTGTTTTATGAATGATTGCCGGATGCAGTACACTAGCTTCCCTACAGCTTCCATTTTCTGCCTTGCTCTTCTGTACACTGTGACTTCTCTCTCAGGTTAGCCTCTCCTGCCAGCTGCAGCCACATGCAACTTCACTGGCCAGTTCCAGCCAGACCACCCATTCCATTCCTTAACTCCTGTTCAGGATGCCAGCCGGCCAGCCATGCCCTTTCAAGATTCTCCATTCCATTCCCTCTTCCCACCAGTTTTGGTGTCATCCCACTGAGAAAGTTCAATCCTCATTAAGCAGTTTTCGGTGTGGCTACTTAGTTTTTCCCTAAATATATTTTGTGCTTCTGCAGACTTTAGGATCTCCTCAAATTTTCAATCCTTCCTCTGATGCATGGATATTACTGTTTTGGCTCACTCAAAGAATGAGGTGCTATTAATATATTGGATTAATATATGTTTCAAAGCATTGAAAATTCCCCACTAGGCTTCTGTCTGTCCTTTTTGTGTCTTTCTCAAGCATCTGTCTTTAGTGAACATCTTTTATATGTGCAGCTAGGCATCCTGGCCTCTGTGATTTGTAAGCTGTTGCAGTTTCCATGTCATTGAAGAACTAAAAAATAATTGCTCAAAAATAACGACAAAGCATGGCGTGTAGGCTCCTGCAATCTTGAATTGTCCTTTCCTTAGAAATTTATCAGCATGACTAGTTGTGAAAAGATAACAGGTATACATGAGAATAAAATTTGCACAGCACTTATAAAAATTGTTCTGTTTACCGTAGTGTAGAGCACAAAACAAATACCAGCAGGTTTCAGGTTTGGGCATTTGTTAAACCAAAACCCTTAGCTTTTCAGTTGCAGATTTCTTCCTAGGATTTAATTGAATCAAGGATATTTACATCCACAAGATGCATTTGCTTAACATGAATCTTCAGCTGTGGCACATGAGGAAAACATTGCAAAATGTTGCTTTATTTGAAATATTGACTTATTGACTCTCCATAGCCCATCCCGCCCCCAGCCTGTCTTTTTCTTAGATACTTCATATAGAAATGTGGAGGCACAAGTCCAGTGCTCATACCAAAAAAGCTAGTGGGCTCTGAGCTTGAGTACCAGTAATTTGTACTGGTTTGAGTCATGGCTAGATGGGGCTATGAATATGACAGGTCATCTGAGCCTACTGCTCTCTGTCATGGCTTAATGTGCCTTCAGAGGTGTAGGACACCAAGGCTCAGTTAACCTCAAGACTAGATTATTGCAATGTGCTCTGTGTGAGGCTCCAGCCAGTGCAAAACGCTGTGGTTCAGATGCACAGTCTTCACCCACCAGAAGCCATGCATTTCGTATTATGGGTCCAATTTTATGGAACTCGTTTCCACCTGAAGTCAAACAGGATCTCGCCCTACTGAATTTGTGGTGCCTACAGAATACTTCTTAAAAAAACAACAATCTAGCAGGGATTTTAACTGAAGTTTGTTTTTGTAGTTTTAACTGAGGTTTACTTTTTTTTTGTATTGTATCCTTGTAAGCCACTTAGAGGTTATTGCAGTTAAGTGTTATTTAAAACTTCTAGCATATTTGAAAAGCTAAGGTGGATCCAGTATGGTTTCAAATTGGATAAGGGACCACGTGCTGAGATTTCCTGCATTTCAAGGGGTTTGACTGAACCTCAGGGTCCTTTCCAACTCTACAAATCTATTATTATTTATAAAATTAATTAAATACGAGGGTGTCTGTCGACTCCTCTGGCATTCCTTCTGTGTTCAGAAGGAAGGAGCAAATGCATTTGTGCTGCAATCCTACACACAGTTACTTGAAAGTCCCATTGGACTTAATGGGGCTTCCATAGCAGGCATGTATATGTATTTTCAATCTAAGACTTAATGTTTGTCAAAACATTGGGATTCTCACTCCCCCCCCCCCAGTCACTTTCATGTCATTTAGACTGTGTGCTTAAATATTAGAAATCACCCCATGCTTCTGATTCACAATTTTCATTCATTTTAATGCTGTGTCAGAAAACTGCTAGTGCAAAATAATCCTTACTGATTGCAAATGTTGTGGTAGTTTTCCAAAACAGATTCCACATACAGATATAGTATCGATTCTGGACCCACTGTAAAGTGTATAAGATTTACTGCTATTCCTTACATCCTGTGGAAGAAGAGGGGGTACTGCAAATTGGAGCTGGATATCTCAGTCATGATGTGAGCAATCAGAAGTGCAGAGTGTAAATATTTTAAATAAAATAAATGTTGCAGATGCATTAGTGCATGCAAAATACGAACAGGCCTGCACCAGCCCTTTGCCACAATGTGTGCAACTTCTCTTTGGTTTGTTTACTTATTATTATTTGAACATGCAGAGTCCCCCCCCTCCCATCTTCAAACAAATCAGTGATACTAAAGGCAGTGGTTTTACACATCGCTATTCCAGATTAGTATCACAGGAGGTGATCCACAAAGCTTTACTTATGCTGTCTGAAGCTCAATTCTATGTTGTGGGATTGGTGCAGAAGTAGTACTTAATGGAAATTCCTTCTGGAACTGTGATAGCTCAGAAAGATAAACTTGACCTAAATTCTTTAGTTAAGCATCCAGAATTCTCCATCTCTTGAGTACAGTTGTTTACTTATTTTGTAGCACCTGCAGATTTTTTATTTTTAAAAAAATACAGGGCTGGATGCAGGCATAACTAAATCTGCATCCAACCCATATTGTTTTATTGAATGAAAAATGAAAATGAACTAGAATCAGTAATATATCGTTTCTGTTACATGAATTTATCATACGGTTAATTTTCTGTCATCTCTGAACGCTTAATTCTTAGTGGCCTGCATAAGCTTAGAAAATATATAACTGGATCACAAATTCTGCCTAAGGGGAAGCTGCTAGCTGTAGCAGAGGAGGAAACTGAAACTATTCTGAAATGGTCAGTTGCAAAGCCTGCTGACAGTCAAATGGTCATTACTGATTCCCAAACTGTCACCTATCACTGCTAGATAAATGAATCAGACCATTGACAGGAGCGTTATGGTAGCACATGAAGCCTTGGGTCCACTGATGCAAGGGCAAAATTCATCTAAGACTTCAGGGCAGGCAGGCTGGCTGGCTAGTTTTCTGAACAAATACTTTCAGATTACTGCATCCTTTCCCACTCCCATCCCACCTCCCTGCTGTATCAGTAAGTTCTTCTCATTCTTTCATACATGCATACTCATTGATGAATCTGTGTGTGTTTTGTAGACTGAAAATGATGGTGTGCCTGAAAATGAAAATGATATGCATTGGCCTGCATATTTATTTACTTATTTAAAATATATACTGGAAATGGCCAGGTCTCTTCTTCAGCTCAGTGAAAATAACCCGGCATATGAGTATCAGGCAACGATGGCATGTAACACACAATAATGTGACATTCTTAACACATTGTCCTGCATTGGAGCATGCATTTGTGTATAGGAAGCTGTATGTAAAACATGAGAGGCACAGTCCACAGAATGTCATGGTCCAGTTTATAATGTGAGCAAATGCCAGGACAGGGCTCTGTCTGGCTTTCTACATTGACTAGAGAGAGAGAGAGAACAATATTATATGTTTGCATAGCCCAAGTCATTAGTTAATGAAATAAAAAAAGTTGCTTACTGTAACATAAATCACAATGTAAGAAGTTTGAGGAACGATCCTTAACCCGTCCCATGGATATTTCAAAATAGGCCATTTTTATTTCCCTTAGAGCATGGGTAGGTAGCCTTCCTCAGCCCAAGGGCCACATTCCATACTGGGCAACCTTCAGAGGGCCACATGCCACTGGTGGGTGGGGCAACAGATGTGACTCTGTACCGTAGATTATTGCCTAGCCACATAGAGGTTCCATACATACATCTCTCCATCCAGGCAAACAGAACAGTTGTGACAGTTCAGTGACATGTGCTAGCCAGGCAAGAGAACTGGAGAAGGGTGTGCTGCAGGGGCAGTAAGGAGTGTGACCTGGTGAGAACCCCTAGAGCCAGATAAATAGTGAGCAGCATTTGTTCCCTGGGCCAGAAGTCCCCTGCCTTAATAGCCTGGCTGTGGTGGGATCTTCCAAACTAGTAGCACCCCCAGTGTGTAAGAATATCTGCCTGTATTTGAGATTTGCCTCTGAAATCTAGTCCTGGCAGCTACATGATTAGATGCAATGAGCTATCAGGGGATCACTGTGCAGAGAGCCAGAAGGCATTTCCTGTGGCAGCTCACTTTTTTAAAAAAAGAGGAACAGAAACATGAATTTCACCACCTGTTTGGTTATTGATTACTTTGAGCAGGAGATGAAAAACTGGCAAAGGTTTTGTTTTAGTGCTAAGCTCTCTCTTTAGTGCTTGATTTGAAAAAGACCTGTAAACTGTGTCTTATTACTCTCCCCCCCCCCCTTTCTGTTCTGCTAGATCAATATGCATTCTGTCGTTATATGATTGACATGTTTTCGCACGGGGATTTGTATACAGGTACTTGAACTGAACTCTATCATTGCACTCTCTGTTTCGCGGAGAGCTTCTGCTTTGTTGTGCTCCTGGAATGTGTGTGCTTTTTTCATTTGTTAAAAGCAGAAATGAAGCCTGTGCAAAGAGAGTTTAAATAAAGCATATCGACTAATGGCTATATTATTAAAGCTTCTAATACTCTTTTCTATAATTGCATGCATTGAGATTAATGGTGATTTAAAAGGCGACGCCAGTGGAAACCTAAGAAAGAATTAAACCATTTGCCTTAACCATCAATTGGCGTGGAATTTATATCTTTTGCATGCATTTATGCCATAGAAAGGATGGGATAGATGTGTAAAGTTAAGAGTGGGTTTGGTTTAAAGTTCTTTATGTCATCTTCAAAAGTGTAAAGAAAATGAGAAAGCCCACCACATTTAAGCTTACTCCTTTTGTTACATGCAGATGTTAAACGTTCATATGAAACACATCTGTTAAAAATTTAGAATGGGATCTCCAGCACAATGAGTATATTCATCATATGGTCACTCCAGTGTTCACTGCTGTTAATTTGTGATGGTTGCTGGTTAAGATAGTTTTGCATGCTGGAGCTGTCAGTGAACTTAAAGCCTTATGGTACCTGAGGGTATCAGTTCCATCAGGCATCAGCTTTGAACATGTGCATAGGGTATGTATCAATTAATGAACTGTATTCTGTGATGAGCTTACCACCAGAATGAATGGCGAAGAAAGAATCTGCCTTTTTGCCCATGTGAAACATAAATAATCTTTAGACAAAACGCCCATTTATGAGATTCTGATGTTTGAGCCATGACCACTTATAAAGAAGGTATGCCCCTTCACTGAATATGTTCTAGGAAACTGTTAAAAGAAAATTTTTGCAAGGAAATTATGGAAGAAACTTGAAAACAACTCAGATCCTCTATATAATGAATGTAGTGGTTAGATGTAAAACAGTTGCTATTCATGATCCAGGAGCACCACAGCTACTTGTCTCATTGATTTCAATTGCACCTTTGAATGTCTGTTCCGCAGAAAGCTGGCCAAACTGAACAATCCTGTGCATGCTTGCTCAGAAGTAAGTCCCATTATGTTTCATGGGGCTGGCTCCCAGGATTGAAGGATTGAAGCCTTCAATAGGATTGAAGCCAAAAATGTCAGTGCCAGATGTCTAAAGTGAAGCTCCTAAATCTTGGCAAAAATCAAGCAACTTGTTCCGCCATATCAGGACCCAGATACTACTACTTCCACCATTATGGTAGATTTTTCCATTTATTTTTGCTAGCTTATTCTTACCAAGTTAACAGTAATTAATGCCTCCTAAATATATTGCTTTTGTACTATGGGCATTTCACAGTTCTTCATGCTGTGTAAAAACTGAACTTAAAGAAGATAAATAAATTCCTTCTAGTGATTTATCCAAGACTGCACAAGCTGATTTGCACACATGCAACAGGACTTCCATTTCCTTTCCTCCCGTAACCCTATGTATCCATTTTGGGGGTTGGGGGGGCTGGAGAGGAAGTTCTGTTGCACATACAGAAGGATACAACCTAGTGTTTTGCTTTCCACTGTCTTGTTCTTTTATATCCCCCCCCCCCCAAAGTATAAGGTAGCATACAACAAATTTATAAAAGTGCAAATAGATAACTAAATAAGATATAATAAAGGATACCAATATATTAACAGAATTCTGAAAATGCAAAATACCCCAACAATACAGTCAAGCCCAGATAAATTACTCTAAAAATATGCTAAACACATCAATTAGCTTTTGCATTTTCTCATGGGAGGTATTGAGACATCTTATTTTGCTATACAACTTTTTTTGACCTGCAAGACATTGCCATACAGGATTCCCTCCCACCACCACATTTCCAAATGACACAAAGACTTTCACTCACTTGCATTCAGAAGACTACTCTCCTCTTACCTATGCAAAACATTCAGCATCTTATTTAGCACTGGGGGAAGTGGTGGTGGTTGTTTGAAAGACGAGTCTTACAATATCATCTCAGAATCTCTTATCAAATACCCATTACCTTACCATTCCTCCTTTGTGGAGAGTAAAAGAATGTCCGATATGAGTAATGTCATCCAATGGTCCTCCTCTGCTGTCTTTGAGAGGAACTACGCAACAAGGTAATGTTGATGTTTTCTCTTCAGGAAGCTATCTATTTCGCTTTTCAGGTAAGGAAGCATGCTACTCTGATATAGCTCATATCTGAGACTGCACAAAAGCTACAATGGAGAAAAGAAAACAGGATTGTTCACCTGTAATCATTATTTTGTTTCCTGTGTAGTCACATCATGGTCTCCTTCCCGCTCCTAGGGCCTCGTTGAATTCCTGCCTGTCATGCACACAAAACCAACAAGAAAAAATATGGTTCCCTTACAACAAATGTATATATGTGTACATTTTACATGTGCCCTTGTTTGCTTCTAAAAGAAACATTTCATTGAGCGTTCTTTTTTCATATGACCTTAAAAATACCCATGGTGATTCAGTTCCTAGTAATCTGAGTTGCTGCCTGCCATGGGAGAGTGTTGCTGACTTTGATTACTTGCAGTCAGTGTAAATGAATAGGCTCAAGGCTGCACTTAAATTCTTCCATGTTAAGCTACTGCCTGGCTCAGTTAGACATGGGTTATAAAAGGTGCTTCTATGGCATGTGAGAGATCTGTGAAGAGACTGTAAGTTAAAACTGATGTTTCCTACAGGTTTACCGTAATTCACTTGGGGTGAAGGGGGGGGCGGACTTTGCCTAAATGTTTCATCCACTTACGTGAAAACAAAAAAAGGGCTTATAGCAGCTTTTAGATTCCTCATTATAGGTAACAGGAATGAAACAAAGCTTCAGATTTACCAGATCAGATTCAGACCTGAGTAACAAATAAAATTGGAATGACAATTTGTGGATCTAAAACAGGTTAGGCTGCTTCCAAATGCTACAGATACATCTTGTGGTCACTGCAAAGCCCTGGTTTTTTATTTAGCCGCTACATTTGTATCCCACTGTTTCACCAAGAAGGTCAGGGTAATTTGTGTGGGCTTATTTTTCCTTTTGATGTTCACAACAACAGTTTAGATAGAGAAATGGTGAGTTGCCCAAGGCCACCCAAATCACTTTTTGGTTGAGCTGAGATTTCTACCCAGGTTTCCCCAATCCAAATGTGACTTTGCTAACTGGCTTTCCAGTATCCTTGCCAAAGCTCTCGTTTATTTGATGGCCGATGCAGATTACAAAATTGGGGGTTATTTGCTGGTTTGACATTTTGTCTTTTCCTCCTTTGATACCATGCTGAGATCATTTCTTTGCACATTCTTAAATCTGTCTGAAAGGGAAGGCATAATACAGAATAATTTCAAGCACATTCTAGGAGAAGCATAGAAAATTAAGACTTAATCACTGAATCATTTAAGTCTAATCAGGTATTATTTATCACGAACCATTCTTTCTGTAATTACAATTGCCAGCACCAGAGACGTTTCTTTATATTTCTATTCAGTTATGCAAAAAATATCAAAAAGTGGCTTACTTTGTGTCAACCCTTTTTTGATCACAATTTGTCAGGAAGTACTTCTGCGCAAACCCCATTGAAATGTAGCAGAACTGCACCCAGTTCCTATTCAGTTCAGTGGAGCTTGGGCAAAGAAACATCTCTGTATATTACGCCCTGCACTGTAGATCTTTTTTGACAAAGATTTCTTTGTTTGAAACATTTATAGCCCACCTCTCAAGGCTGCTGACAGTAGTAAGTGAAGAACAAAATTACAAAAAGCAGCAGAGTACAAACAAGATAAAAGGTAGCCATTAGTGTGAATAGACATCCTCTTGAGATAAAAACAGCCCCAGTGTAGCAAGTTAAAACACAAATCAGTTCAGAATCTTAAACTGTTAACATGCCCAAAGCCTTCCTAAATATAGCTGCCAATTAATACTTCACTTCATGCATGGGATGAAACCAACAAGAGCTTATGCTTTTAAAAATAAATAGTTTTAAGGAGCCACAAGACTCTTTGCTGTTTCTCCTACATAGGTTTTAGCTATCTGGTGGAAAGTCTGAGTGCAGTCACTAAATAGACCTTCTCTCTGATCTCAGCTAAGCATACATCTGGGAATGCTGATGCACACAAGAAGAACTCTGATAAATAGAATAGCGGGGGAGGGGAGAGAGCTGGTATGGAAATAGGATTTCCTCAAATGTTCTGCTTCCAAATACAAATGAATTAGAAGCCACTAGAACCCAGTGCAGTTATTTCTATAAAGGGCTTAGGTGCACCCTATATGTGGCCCACCATTATTTATTTTTAAATATAACAACCCAGGCAGTGTTCTGGACTAATTGCCATTTCCAAATACTTTTCCTATGTAGCCTACATGGGTGCATGCCAAAATGGCAGTTTTCAAAAGTCACAGTTGTCATACTAGCCTCACTTCGGTTAAGGCACTTCTGATCTTGTGGAAACAAACAACAACTACTTCTTCTTCTTCTTCTTCTTCTTCTTCTTCTTCTTCTTCTTCTTCTTCTTCTTCTTCTTCTTCTATTAGTATTTTGGGAATAATAATAATAATTTTTTTTATTTAATAATAATAAATTTTTATTTATTTATAATAATAATAAATTTTTATTTATTTATAATAATAATAAATTTTTATTTATTTATATCCCGCCCTGACGAAGCCAGGCTCAGGGCGGCTAACAACAATAAGCTTTTAATGTGTGACATTTTGTTGCATTTTTGTCTCTTCTGTTGGAAGCCACCAAGAGTGGCTGGGGAAACCCAGTCAGATGAGTGGGGTACAAAAATAAATAAATCATCATCATCATCATCATCATCATCCAGGGTCAGGGTTGGATCCAAGAAACCTCCCAAATATGAACCTACATTTCCTCACCCCATCCAACAAAGATTGAACCCCTATGTCTGGATCAGCTCTATCAAACAGGATAAGCTTCCTCATCAGGTTAAGCAGCAGTTTGTTGCATCTGCTCAGTTTGACATTGGTTTGGCACTTCAGCAGCCTCCCTAGAGAAAGATGAAAAGGAGAGAGAGACAAAGAATGTCACTCAGATATTGATGGCATTGAACTCTATATCCCTGAATGATTTCCCCCAGTAATTTCATGTAGATGGTGATGATGATGATGATGATTTATTATTTCTACCCCACCCATCTGGCTGGGTTTCCCCAGCCACTCTGGGCAGCTTCCAACAGAAGGTTAAAAATACAGTAAAATATCAAACATTAAAAACTTCCCTAAACAGGGCTGCCTTCAGATGTCTTCTAAATGTCAGATAGTTGTTTATTTCCTTGACATCTGGTGGTAGGGCATTCCACAGGGCAGGCACCACTACCGAGAAGGCCCTCTGCCTGGTTCCCTGTAACTTTGCTTCTCGCAGGGAGGGAACTGCCAGAAGGCCCTCAGCACTGGACCTCAGTGTTAGGCTTGAAAGATGGGAGTGGAGACACTCCTTCATGTTAAATAAATAGCAGGGGGGCAAGTTGGAACCTCTTGGAACCACATAGGCCAGTGTTCAGGGCATCACATAGATGTCCTCCAGCACCATCTTTTGAGATTGCCCAACAAGCTTCCCATCCCAGTGTTGGAAACCCTGCAAGTAATGAAGGTGCTCTCCTTCAGATTCAGAAAATCACCTGTTGCTGGCAGGTGTGGCATCACTGGCTGAGTGGAGCTAGTCCCACAGGTTCCCTGCAAAGCCCCTTCACAAGTCTGCAAGTGAATGCCCGAAGCAAGCTCCAAATGTATGCATGTTTCTAACAATAGTTGCTCAGTTTGCAGAACCAGTGAGTTGTCAACAGATATATATGCTCCTTATAGAAAGAATGATATGTCATCCGAAACAGAAGTGTGTGTGTGATTTTCTCCTACCTCTTGCCAGTGTTGTATTGCGGTTGCAGTGCTGGACTAGAACTAGAGTGGCCTGTGATCCAAACCCTGTTCAGCCATGACTCTCACTGGGTGGCAAGGGCCAGCCACTGTCACTCAACCTGATCTACACCATAGGGCTGCTCTGAGGATGGAATGGGGAAGATCCAAGCATGCCTGCAGAGCTCAATGAAGGAAGGATGGGATCGTGATGCTGATGATGACCTTAATATATTGTACCCCAGTTAAGCAGCCCTGACTTTTATAGCTTAGTCCTGAAAATGAAGTCCTGCTCACTGTGTTTTCTTTTCAGTTTAGTGAACTTGCCATTAGCTAGTATTGGCAACTGCATAAAAAGATGCTGTCTTTTTTCAGTACTGCACATAGGCTCTTGTCGTTTTTGAGCAGTGTGAGCATGATGAAGAGTGCTGCTTATTAGGGCTCTTCTGTCAGCAAAGAAGGCCACTGGAGTGCAGAGGGGACAAAGAGAAAGGAATCCTGGGGAATCAAATGACATCTTCTTGTCATATTAAATCCATCTTGTTAGGATTCACGGAATATTTTCTAGCTATATAGAAATTCTCACCACTGCTGCTTCACATTAGCTCCAGAAATAGTGTCGCAAGCAATTGTCTCAACTTATGTCTTTTCTTCAAAACAAATCTTTGCTCTTTTAAAGTTCGTCTTCATTGTGTACACCTGCTCTCTTTGGTTTATGACTTAAAATAGTTTGGTCTTTCGTGGTAGCTTCATTTATATTTGCTTAGTGAAGCTGACAGTTCACACCAGAGCAAAAGATTTATGTCAAGTAGTGCCTAATTGATCCTGTAAACTGCAAGCTGAAATTCTAGAAGGCTGCAGTGCACAATAATAAATGACATATTATGTGCACCATTCAGAAAATACATCTGAAAAATGTATCCATCAGCAATCATTATCTGAAGTGATTAGCTCACAACTGGGAACAATACTATACAGTATATGAAATGCATTTATGTTCATCTTCTCATTCTAAATATGCTTCACAACTTTCTTCCCTATAGTAAAATATATTAATATAATTATTCAGAATATAAATGCCCCAATCTAGCTCTAGATCAGTGCAAATAGCCCAAGAGAAGAGTGCAGGTTTTGCACTAGGGACCTAGGTTCTTCACTTTAAAGTGACTGGATCTTCACTTAAAAGAAAAATGGACTGGAAAAGCTTTCTACCTGAGACCTTGGAGAGCACCAGTACATCATGGTGGGCTAAATAGACCAATGGTCTGATTTGGAATAAAGCATGTTAATGTCTTTGCGTGACATAGAGTCTGCATGCAGAAGGTCCAAGGGCTCAGGGCTCAGCTTAAAGGCTCTCATACAGCAAGGTTAAGAAAGGCGTTTGAGTCCTTGAATAGCCACTGT
Organism: Podarcis muralis; assembly: GCF_964188315.1. NCBI lineage: Eukaryota > Metazoa > Chordata > Lepidosauria > Squamata > Lacertidae > Podarcis > Podarcis muralis. Next base: position 66,257,708 of record NC_135657.1, read on the forward strand.
CAGTCTGAATAGGCAATAGAAAGCTAGATTAGCCAAGGGTCTGCTTTGGTATAAAGCATTTTTTAAATATATCTGTGTGTTCACTTGTCCACAATCATGCTTTATTCCTGTCTCCTGCTGTTTAGGAAGAGGATGGTACTCCATTCTTTTTTTCCAGAATCTGCCTGGAATTTTCTGAAAGGTTGGGCTCAAATCAGTGGCGGAGCTTCATGCTCTGGCACCGGGGGGGGGGAGGGGAGAGCAGGTGGGGGCGTGGCTGGCGCACGTCCTGGGGGCGTGGCACGATGCCTGCGGAGCCGGGGCGACCAGCACGGGCGGGGGGTGCAGCCACAATGGCACCCTGCCAGAATCGTGCTGCCGGGGGCAGTGAGCTCCCTCTGCACTCCTCTTCCTCCACCAGTGGCTCAAATATTTTCTTTTTTAAAAAATCAAGCAAAACATACTGAATATTTTGATGGTCAATATCTAATCCCTCATACTGGAGGCAGGGGTCATCCTATTAGCATGCTTGCGTGCTCCCTGGTAGATAGCAAGTGTACCAGATTATAAACATTTAAATGATTAATTGCATTGCTGCTTGTTATAGCTGAGCTTACCAGTCCTATTACAGCATCCCCAGGATACATTGACCTCATGGAACATTAGAGGTTGCGATACTGTAATATCAGCAATAATCTTTTTAATTAAGTGCTTGGTTCTGAGCTGCACAGAACAGTGGGTTGCAATGGGAGTTGTATCTACTCTGAGCCTCCTAAAGATAGCCATAATTATGAGTTCCTTGTTTTTCACCCACCACTCCACTTTTAAACCATGAGAATACACTGCATAATAGTTAGAAGCTGAGATTCTGTGATACAAAGTTAGTCAGAAACTTATGACTTGCCATTATTTAAATAAAAGTGTGGTGTCAGCTGAGAAGCTAGACTAAGAAGTATTAGCAGTTTGGTGGGAAAGCCTTCCCTGTATCAGCAAAATTGTGGATGGCTGTTAACTTTATTCATTTATTCTTCATGTTCTTGGAGAAAGTATCTGCAAATGTATCCTCGTTCCATTGCACTGAGATGATGCATTGAGAAAGCATGGTGATAAACTTGAGTACCCTCTTTGGTTTGGCTTCTACCAGGCCTTAACTTTCCATGTATCAGTTCTAATCCAGCTCCTCTCTTCAGTCATTGTATATTCTTCGGGAATAGGCCTTCCATCTGTTGCAATTCATGAAACAGGAGTATATTATTGGTCTTCTGCTCTTTTCTTTCTACACGCCATCCACCCAGCTATGTTTCTCAGCACTGCCTGTCTGCTCTTTCTGCTTGGATAGTAACAAACAACACCAAAGAATGGGTTTCTTATCTTCCCTTCAAAGTACCTCCCCCGCCCCCATGTGCTTTTTGTCTACATTGACAACATCAGCAGCATTCACCTTTTGGCTGGGTACAAAGCCTTAGCTTTACCTTTGATTACTCCTGTCACAAACCTGACCATGAAGGAGGATTTGAATGCCCCTGTTTTACTGGATTTTGTAGGTTCTAAGACCTCCATTTGTGAAATATGCCAAAGAGGTAATTAGCTGCAACCAGTAGCCCTAAATTGTGCTTCCTATCCTCAAGGTGGACATCTTGGAAAGACCACTAAAGAAGGTGTACTTGGGTTGCTGGGTTTCTTTCTGCATTCTCAATGTATATGGTCTTCTGAAGATCATTATCGTTACCTGAAGATGTAGCCATGTGGGGTTAGATTTGAGCTTGCAGAGTTATTCCGAAAATGATGTTTTTATTGAAAGATAAAGGCATTAATCAGTGCAAACAATTTAGAAATGAACATAAAAGGTTACTATAATTATAATATCTTTATCTGAAGGGAAGGTAGTTTTCTGAGGAGGCCCTAAAAATGACAACTCCCAGAGGTAAGCAGCCTTTTACCTAGGTGGGTGATTTCTCCTCTTAGGCACAGGCTCTCTTTAGAGTGATTTTTTTTTTTAGCTTTGCAAGTCTTGGACAATCATGGCTAGTAGGTTCAGGCTTGGTGTATTTAGCAGATTAGGACCAGCCACTGTTGACATTAGCTTTGAAGATGGGCTGTCATGGTTAAGGCAAATTAGGCAGGATAGGAATAACAGAACAAAAATTATGCTTCAGTGCCGAGTTAAATAGCAAGAGTTATCAGGTGGTTAGTCAATGGGTCTGCTATGAGTATGACTTAGGGATATTACCCAAAGGGTTTCAGATCTTTCAACATGGTTGAAAATTACAAAGGCTCTAAATGGATACGTTTTCCACAAGGTCCTGCTATAATATGAATGAGCACCACTTATTTTTCCAATAAACATCTGATTGACTACAATCTTATTAACAGCAGGGTTACTAGTGGCGGGTGGTCAGCCTTTTCTTATATACTGCCTGGCATTAATGTCAAGGACCATTTAGACATGGACTGTAATGATATTTGTATTCCACTTTCTCAGTTCTCAGTATAGTTGTGAGGTAATTTAAAACTGTGCTTTGAACCTATTCAGGGGAGGGCAAATTGACTTAGGATACCCCCTTTAACATATTTAATCAAAAGAATGGATAAAATATTAATTCAGCTCTTCTATTCTGTGTCTCCTCATCAAAGTGAATAGAGAGGCATTTAATAACACATGGAAACATAAGATAGGCCTTTTATCAGGATAGAAGAGGGCCCTTTCAAAAGAAACATTTTGACCTAGGGGTCTTTTTGCATCTGCCAAGTTGAAGTTTTTTTCTGTTTTAATTTTTTTTATATACTCAGGCCCTAAAGCAAACACCTGTAGGTGCTAGACCATGTCCTCTTCTGGGGAAGTCTGTGGCAGTTTAATGATCAGCCATCTTTTTTCATTACTGGCTTACTCAACCTCCTGAGCATCAGCCCTTTATCAGCTTCCATAATTTTTTTTAAATTCTGGTTGTGTAATTTATCACATTTCCTTTGCATGGCAATGGGCAAACTAATTGGGCTTTAAATAATTTTTATCAAACTCTTTTAAAAAAAACACACAAAAAAAAACCTTTAGCTCAATTTCTTTATTAAAACTTTTCCTGAAAGTCACTCACCTGTCCTTGGAATGGTTCACACTTGCCATAGTCCACTTGATATCTTCACACTTGATTACTGAACATTCAGTGATTTGCAGCTGAATACGTAATCTGCCTTCTTTGAAAGAACCATGTTGGATGTGGTGTCCAATTATATGAAATGTCTGAGGAGTTTTATGTAGCAATGTGTCAACTCCTTTTGGAACTGGATTCCTCAGTGAGCATTTAGCTTTTGGGGTATGCAGACATGAGAGAACTCATCTATTTTCTTACAGTTCTCTCCTAGCGTGTCTTTTTGGTACGCATGGATGGTGCCATATCTGCACACTGTCAAGTATGGTGCCTAGCAATTCAAGCACCACCCTAACTCCCAAAACAAACAGGAATAAAAGATGGTTCTAGATCTGGATTGGGTACAACAATAATAGAAATAGTGAAAACAGCTAAATGCATTTGACTGAAACAGTGGCGTAGCGTGGGTTGTCAGCACCCGGGGCAAGGCAAGTAATTTGCGCCCCCTAACCTGTGGATTTGCGCCCCCTAACCTGTGGATTTGCCCTAACCCCAGATGTTGCGCCCAGTGCGGCCGGCCCCCCCCTGCACCCCCCACGCTACGCCACTGGACTGAAACGAAAAAATGCTCATGTAATATAAGAATCGGTAAGGTGGTCCAGGCAAGCAGTTCACAGTAATCAACAAGAGTTGGGCAAGAAAAAACAGTCTACACATATGTACTTCACTTCATGTTGCAGTAATCTAGGATAGTTTCAGAGTGAACATCAGAGCTTTTGCATAAGGGCCTAAAATTCAGCTAATTGGGAGATGTATGATCAGCTGATGGCAGAATGCATGGCACAGAATACTGTTTGGTTTGTATTCTGAACCAGGTAATTAGGTTTTGGTGACATCTTTAGTCTTCCCTATAGCAAATAATTCATGTGTGCAAATAATTGCTTCTGATGTACTCACCATTAGCTTTCAAAGCCTTCCAGTCTCGTTTTTAAGATTTGGGCAATAGCTGGGAAGTCATGGGTCAAAATTCCTCATGAATTGTGTTCAGAAGTATTCTGATGTGAGACATGCGTCTCTAGAATGGGTTTAGGCAGCTCTCCGTGGCAAAGTTGGATGACATCTGGTTTAACTCTGCAACAACAAAGTTCTGAGCTTTGCTATGGCCTGATGATGATTGCTTTTTGGTAACACAGAGGTGGGTTTTCCACTGGTGGGCATCAGTACTGCAGAATAACCTCTCTGCTGAAATACAAGAGGCGCCATCAGCTTTGGCATCCCACCAGCTATTTTTTGTTTGTTTGTTCTAAACCATTTTAGTTGCTATACATTTTTAACTGCCTTGTTTTGTTTGTATTTTAATTCATTATGTTTTGCTGTTTGGATAGAACTGTTTGGTTGTGTATATAAATTATGTATGAATTTTATGATTGATTTTATAGTTGTAAAACACTTAGAAGCCATTCTGGTGTGTAAGCTGTATATAAATTAATAAATAACTTTAATATATATATATATATATATTATAGTGGTAACATTTGTGATGTTTGTGGCAATGTCTTACCAAGCAAACGCCTGCAAGCTTCCATGCAATTTTCCAAAGTATAAAAGTGTGGGAGGTTCATTAGCTTCTAGAATTCTCCAGTGAACATAGTATTCTGATTACACAGGAACATAAGAAGCTGCCTTCCACCTAGTAGGGCCATTGGTCCCTCTAGATTACTACTGTCTACACTGATTGGCAGCGACTGGAGCTGGCAGGGATTGAATTTTGGATCTTTTGCATGCAGCCTTGAGCTATGCAGCCTTTTCCTGTTATTAACAGAAACAAAAAACTCTTGTAGGAGCTTTATTCACCAAAACGGATACATACATGCTTTTAAAATAAATTTGGATATAACATTTTTAAAGGAATTGCATGTTTTGCATTTTATGCAAATACAAGCATGAATTTGCATGGGTTTGGGGAGTATGCACCAAGCAAAGTGTGGCCCAATCTGCATTCTGTTGGGTTTGATGATAATGTGATAGCTCCGCTGAACATTAGGATATTAGAATGAAATTGGCTACAATTATTCCCATAATTCTGTATTTCAGGTTTAAATAAGCATTTAAATAAGCATAAGTATTTCAGGTTTAAATAAGCATCCTTCCTCCATCTCTGTGTTTTGGGTTTCTGTGTGCTAAATTGATTGTAATTAAACATCTGCCTTGAATGAGGGTGAAGTTTGGTATACACCTTTAGGATATAATTCTACAGTTCAAATCTCAACTCAAATTCTGCAGAAAAAAGTCCAGGAAAAAAGTAAAATAGGTTACCTTGCAATATTTATCTTAAAGATTGAGCTATTGAATTAAACAGTGCAATCCTATAGATATCTATTCAAATGAAAGCGCTGCTGAGTTCAGTGGGACTTACTCCCAGTGTGGTGTAGTGGTTAAGCGCGGTGGACTCATAATCTGGGGAACCGGGTTCGCATCCCCACTCTTCCACATGCAGCTGCTGGGTGACCTTGGGCTAGTCACACTTCTATGAAGTCTCTCAGCCCCGCTCACTTCACAGAGTGCTTGTTGTGGGGGAGGAAGGGAAAGGAGATTGTTAGCTGCTTTGAGATTCCTTAGGATAGCGATAAAGCGGGATATCAAATCCAAACTCTTCTCTTCAGGTAAGTGTGTATAGGATTGCCTTGGTGTGTGTTCAGGATAGTTTTAGGAATTTCGGATTAAAATCCTAGATCAACTGTCAGATCTATTTTGAAAATACAGTGGTACCTCAGGTTAAGTACTTAATTCGTTCTGGAGGTCCGTACTTAACCTGAAACTGTTCTTAACCTGAAGCACCACTTTAGCTAATGGGGCCTCCTGCTGCTGCTGCGCCACTGGAGCCAGATTTCTGTTCTCATCCTGAAGCAAAGTTCTTAACCTGAAGCACTATTTCTGGGTTAGCGGAGTCTGTAACCTGAAGCATATGTAACCTGAAGCGTATGTAATCTGAAGCGTATGTAACCTGAGGTACCACTGTATGTAAAGCACACCTTTGTTCATTCATTATCTGTCCTGAAGGCTGGGATGCCAGAACGAAAGTTGAAAATGTATATTTACAAAATAATTTCCCACAAATGTGGGCATTAAAAAATATTGTTGTGTGATGATAGAAGCAAAGCTTCTGAAACGTTCTACTTTGCTACTCTGTTAAAAGTCCCTGCAGAAATCTCTGCTATAAAAGTGTCCTAGCTCTGCATCCATATTACACCATGGTGTTTGGGTCATAAGTATTACTATTCCTTTTGTGAGTGGCATCTGTTTTCAATATTTATGAAAATATTGCTAAAGGGTAATATATCTCTTTTGAAAAGAAAATACAAAAGGAGTAAGGGGGCACCACATCGCAGAAAGATTCATGAGACAAACCCAACAGGTGCAGGAACTATTTATTGCCAGACTGACTGCCAACACATCTCAAATGTAATTGGGGCTGGTGGGATGGTGAATAATCGACTTTTTAACTGTAATTACCCTCCAAGCATGGATGGAGCTATTTACTAGCAGAGAGCAAGAATATTCTAGTCCCATGGATTGCTGTTCCGAAAGAAGCTGTTGCTTCCAGTTTTGTTTTATTTAAGCCCCAAAGGATATGGTGTGTTCAGGCATTGCCTGAACTTCTAAACACTGTTATCAGTGGAAGGAGGGAGGGGCACATACTGAATCTCCATTGCTAAATTCTCACACCCATCAGACACACCTTTCACCTCCTGACCATCTCCTTGTTGAGCAGTGAAGGTCTACAGGGGGCTTCTACTCAAGCTCACTTGAACATGACTAGAATGCTGTGCAACAGGAGACCCAGCTTTTGTGGAGAGTTCTACTCATGTTCAAGCAAACACAAGTAAAAGACCCATGCTCAGCACAAGAAGGCTGGGAACTGAGCATGGCGCATGGTGCATGCAGGGACATTAGGATGAGGCTTGTGTGTAGGTGCCCATCCTGAGTCCGCAGATACAGTTCACACATTCAGGCAAACACCTGAACATCACCCCCAACCATCCCATCACCCCCAACCAGGGCCAAAGGTGAGAGGTTATAGGAACTGGAGACCAATACGTATTGAAAGCACTAGGTTGGGGCAGGCTGACATAGGATTCAGCTATACAGCTACAAATAAAACTAGATGGCAACACTGATCTATGCCAAATTCAATATACTTTTCAAAACGTAACAGCATTTTTAAAAAATATGTGTGTAGATTCCACCATGCTGTACAATGATCCAATGATGCACGGACACCTGTGGGAAATACATAGTTTTCTCCATTGCATATTATTTCATAAGTGTGATAAATGGAAGTGGGACTCATTCATGTCCCTTCTTCTTTCTATGTGATGTAAAAAGCTGTCCTGAGAGGAACGCACCATCTGAACATAACATAGCAGCCCATTAAATCATCATAGCGCTATAGTTCTAGGCAGAACAGTATACGTAATATACCACTGGATATTGGTTAATGAGACTGGCCCTTTATGTTAAAAGCAGAAGAAAGTGTACTGTCATTCATAAAAGGAGGCATGAATGTGAAAGCTTTTTATTATGTTGATCTTTTGTGTTCTTTACTCAGAGAAGGGTTTGAGTAAACACTTACAATTAAGAAAACAAGGGTAAAAGTTAAGAGATAATAATATGAAAATTAATTAAATGTAAGATGTAATTTGAAGAAAATTTGGTTTTAAAATAATAAAAATATAAGAGTATGCAATTAAAAGATGAAAAACAAGGGCGGGAAATCAAGCAGAAGTAACAAATTATTAAAGAACCAGAAGGGGAAGTTGAGGGAAGTCACGGGGTGGGGTTTTGTTTTCATTTCTATCTTCTATTTATTCTATCTTCTTTGTTTATTTGATAAATGTGTTGAATACTAAAATGTAAAACCTAATAATTTATTTATTTTTAAAAATATTTTTTGTGTTATTTAGTCCTGAAGAAATATTACATAGCAATTAATTCAAAAAATAAGTTTCTGCTGTTTTACTTAACTTCTGCAATTTCTTGCTTAGCAATCTAAAAGACAGACCCGATGAGTTTTGTTTGTTCTGCCATTCCATTCCATTGCTGATAGGTATTTAGTAATAAACACAAACAATTCAGAAGAGAGTCCAGGCTGCTCAGAGATTGTTAAAAAGAAAGTGCATTCCATGAATGCCTAAGTAGGCACTACATTGGAAATAATGTTTTCTTTGTTCATCAATGCTCTCTCATTCCTGTCTTATGTTCAGGGCCGCCTCCTCACCTTTGGTTTCCACAGACCCCAGCAATGACACCTGCAATCCCCGATGTTGAAGGCAAGTTCAGTTTCTGTTCATAAAAAAATTACTCATAGATTCTTATGGGGAATCCTAACCCTGCTTTTACTGAGGCCAGCCTTATGAACTGTATCCAGTGTTGTGTGAGCAAAAATGAAGCTCACATAATGTATGACTTTCCCATAAAGTCTCTAGGGCTGTTTAGGGGGGTTCTACTGAACATTGTGGGCTATGACTTGAAGGTTGCAGTGGAATCACCTCAAAATCGTGAACCTTGATCAAGTAGAGCAGGATTCCCACCCAATTTCAGGTGGATTCCTCAGATGACACAGTCCACAATGTTTGCCTGCCTCTCCTTCTCCACCACTCTGGGATGACTTTTCATGGGGAGTACAGGGAGCTGAGACAGGAATGAAAATGGCAGCTAGTCATGATGCCTATATTACGTCTAGGATCGAAGACATTGTGCTTCTGAGTAGCATCATGAGCAGGAGAGTGCTACTGTGCTAGCACCCTGCTTGTGGGCTTTCCCCAGGCATCAGGTTGGCCACTTTGAGAAGCAAATGCTTGACTACAAAGGCCTTGTTCTGCTCCAACAGGACTCTTCCAGTTGCCTTAACCCTTGCACAATCTGCCTTCTGCTCACACAGTATTGACAACAACCCAATAACTTTAGTGGGTTTTAAACAGGTTCAAGTTATAAAAGTAGATCCTCACTCATTTTTGCTACTGCATTCTTAAGACTATTGCTTTAGACTGCATGCTGCAGATTAACAGCCTTGAATATTTACTTATTTTAGCAGGTTTTGTGCCACTTAATTACACTTGACTCTAAGCATCTATATTTTTCAATCGATACATTATTTTTCTCGGCAGTTTTAGGAGCTGTATCCAACAGTACCCCTTGTGGAAGGCGATTATTCCCCTCTTCTTTCTGCAGTTCCCTGTGCTGCCACCACCAGATCTGTTCCAGAGGGTTGGGAAACTCTCTGTGGAAGGTGAAACAGGGGACTACAGGAGAAAGGGTGAATTTTCAAAAATCCACTCATTTCCCCCTTCCATTAACAGAAGCTTCTGCTGGATCAAAGAGGCTTCTGTGAATAGGAGGACAGCATAGACTCAATTGGATTCAGTCTGAAAACAGTCGCCATTTGCTGCTTCATAGGTTAACTGTAAAACAGGCTGGCCTTGTGTCTGGCTTTATACAATTTTCTCATTTAACGTCTGTCATAGAACTGTTTTCTACATGAAGGCAGCCTGTATGTGTCTTCAACCTTTTCACACCCAGGGTCCACATTTAGGTTGTGGCTATTGTCAACATGTCCTGTTTAATGAGATTCCCAGAGGCACTTGATTGACTAATTTGAGAAACAGGATGTTGGACTACATAGGCCTTTGGACAGCAGGTGTCTTCAAAGATTTTTACTGATGAGGGGAGGACAGCAGCGTATTTTAAGGGCATTTTTTTGCAATTATATTTTACACTTCATAATAACTATGACAATGTTGTGAGCACAGTATAGTCACCCTTTGTGAAGTGAAGGGATTTGTATGTAGTACAAAGCCCCATTTCCCTGAGTCAGAAAGCAGTTGTTCAGTGTGCCCTTTCAGGAAAGAAATAATAGGGTTTGCCTGGACGATAATAACATGTGTTCTGAAATAGAGGTGTCCCATGCCATAACTAAATAGCAAGCCATGACAACCCTGTTCAAATTTGTATTGAAACTGCCCCCCCAAAAGAAAAAGATTCTGCAACTTTTAAAGAAGTTTATTCTTTTGCCGAATCATCCTTGTAGCTAGAAACGTTTCCTAATGCTTCACTGGAATCTGTCGCATTTTAATTTGAATCCATTGCTCTCCTGTCCACAGTGGGTAGAGTGAAAAAACAGTTCTCCTTTCTTGGCAATATTTTAAAACTACCAACATATTCCCTCTTAATCTTCTTTTTCTCTAAGCTAACATACCAAGCTCTTTCAGGGTTTCCTGATGTGATTTGTCTTCTAAAACTTTTATTATCCTCATAGTTCTTCCAACTTGTCAATAATGTTCTTTTTTGAACTGTGCTCTTCAGAACTGAATACAATACTCCATCTGTTATCTCCCTCATCTTTTCAGCCTACTCTCTGCCTACAATTTCCCTTTAAATTTTGTGTAATATCTGTGAAGCTACTCAATTCTCTTTCATGTTCCAAGGCTTCATTTTGCAGCCTACACAGCAGCAATATGCCTAAACTTCTCAGGGTAAAATGGCCGCAGGGTGTGAGTGTGCGAGACAGGCATCATATACGCTCCCCTGCGCTCTTTGAAAGATGGGCAAGAGGAAAATGTAATAAAGTTTTGTTGAAGCATTGTGAAAATCTCCCCTTCTGATTTTTAAAAAAATTATTTAGGAAGATTTATATACCACTTAATAAGAAAAATATTCTTGGTTTTTGTAATATTCATTAAATATTCATTAAAAATGAAAATGAAAGCAGAATGCTTTTCTTATAATGATCAGCGTGTTTTAAAGGATCATTTATCTATACACATACACTATCTATATCTATATCTATCTATCTATCCAATCAAAAAGCAAGTTCCTCTGACAGACTGGCTTATGGCTAGAGCAAGGAAAAAAACCAATCCTTGATTCCCAGTTTGAACCTTACACTGTCTGGTGTTAAGCAGATTTTTTTGCTTGTTGTTTTTGATGGATGCAACTGTTCTGCTCCTCCTGTGCTTATTAGCAAATCCATACCCTTTAGGAACTGAATGCTGCTGTTTCAACCTGTTTGTCATTATAGTAAATATACATTGTCTTAAGATGTAATCACTACTTTAAGTTTTAAAAGTAATGAAATTAATATTTAGTTTCTATTCTTGAGAAGTATGACTTCTGCATCTTCTTGAGGAGTTTTAGCCATTATTGAATGAACAATGTATGTTTCATATCAGTGGTGGCTGTACGCAATCGTTTTAGCTAATTAATGCATGCAGCTGCAGTAATGGTGAACGAGGCATACACAGCTGAATCCATGCGCCTTGTAGAAAAATAAATGGGCCGTATTTTCTTTCCAAGAACTCAGTTATCAGAAGTCAGTGGGATTTATTCAAGAATGGAGAGTCAAAAGAAGGCAATAAATGAGCTCCTTACAAAATTTGACATAAAGAAACAGCATGTTGCGTAGAGCTGGTTGTCTGGGGCTGTAGTCCAGCATTTAAGTTTGAGAAAGAAATGTGGATCATAGGGATAGTCTGTGTGGGCATAGTCTGGAATTATGGAGCACCAAGTAATAACTCTAGAGACCAAGAAATATAAATTTAGTATTCTCTGGAACAAGAGTGACACTTTGCATTTGAAAAGCTCCGAGCAAAGATGAACAAAATAATGATTAAAAATGGAAGGATAATTATTTCTTTGAAAGCGAGCATTAACGAAACAGTTTGCTGAACTGACGTACAAAATTGTAGGTTAAAAAAAGCAACAAAATAGAGGAGAGATAAATGACAGTTTTCTTCATGGAAAATAGAGCATTTCTGACTTTGAGCGCATTGAGGTGGGAGCTACACACGTGATACAGGACTGTCACTGAAAAGTTTCAAGTTTCCCCTTCTTCATGCAGCAGGCAATTTCTACACATACTCCTACACCCCTCTCTATTCCAAATTTTGGCAAGTAAGGGGTTTTATCTGAGTTTAAGGACACATTCCAGCCAGGCAAAATATCCAAGGAGGGTGCAAAGCTGGGATGGTGAGGAATATGGCCCTAGCAGAAGCCCTGAAGGAAAAATAAGAGAGGTTTGGAGGAGTATATTTGACTCCTGAGCCTAGATTTGCTCATCCCTGAGCTAAGACAACTGGCATATTATAGGCAATTTGCATTCCGTTTGCTAGTATTTTTTTTAGTGCACACTTTTAAACCTCCCTGGGACTCAGTTGCCTAACACAAAGTGGATTTGTAATACAGAATGGAGAATAAAAACTCTGCTGTTCATGTTCTCAGTCAATCAATCTACAGTCCCTTGAAGAATAAAAATCAAATGAAATGTCTGAAATTGAATGATATGTTAACTATTGTATCATTACTGAACAGCAGTCTTGTCGCTTACTGTTTCAGTTATTTGTGTGGTGTGTGTGTGTGTATATATGCATGTGTGTGACAAAGCTTATTATATATATAACATGCTTCTTTATACAGTTCTCTAAGACTGTTGTTCTATGACAGCAAACAATAGCTGTTTCAAGCATTTGTCATTCTACAGTTTTTTCTCTTGCAAATCAAAGTGATTGATTTTATATTTTGATTGGCAGGGGCAGCATGGCATGTATTGGGAAATTTGCATTTCAAAGCATTAACAATTACATTAAAAGGCTCGCAGATTGCCTTAATATTTCTGTAGTTTTAAAATAGTTATTTCATAAGTTTAAAGGATTTTTTAAAAAAGAAAAAGAGAGAGATGATAAATGCATATATAATCATACTATTGCAAGTGTTGGACTTGTAAAATATCAGGATAATTGTACTGCTCACATTTGCAGCAATTTCCCTTACCTCATTGCTAACAAGAATTGAAAGCGTAGTGCATATCGTGCAGGGCAATTCATGCTAAAAAAACTAGTACAAAGATACATACAGAGCTTGGATTCTAGTAAACTACTTTAGTGTGACATGGGCAGTACATGTGCATATTATGCCCTATTTTTACATATAATAAATCGGAGAGAGTTGACAGGCAGTGAGGAGCATGTCCGCATGCAAACAATATCTACGTCAGGGGTGGAGAAAAGGGTCTGGTTGGCAGGCCAGAGACATACCCCCCACATTCCCACTTGGGCCAAGTCTGTCAGGTCATTAGGGTTGTCTACCTGGCATCACAGTGAACTCAGGTGACCCATTTTGGCCTGTGCAGATTAAAATCAAATTGTACAGGCAAAGTCCCAGCGGTCAGCTGATTCGTCTCTACTTGCCCCACACTTGATGTCATATATGATACCAGATATAGGGGCAGGTGGGTATAGCTTGACCAAAATGGCCTTGTGGGTCAGATGGGGAAGTCTGGTGGGCCCATGTGCCAGTGGTTCCCCAGTTCTGGTCTGAATTGGGAGCTCTTCTGAGGCAAAACAGATGATCTCTGAGGTGTGCCAAATGGAAGTAGGGTGCTCTCAAAGCCCCATGGCTGCCTCGGAGCTTCAGACCTCCCAAAGAACTTAGATTCAGACTGCCTCTTTATAACAACAACAACAACAACAACAACAACAACAACAACAACAACAACAACAACAACAACAACTTATTATTTATACCCCGCCCATCTGGTTGGGTTTCCCCAGCCACTCTGGGTGGCTTCCAACAGAACACTAAAATACAATAACCTATTAAAAGTCTGGTAGTTGTTTTTCCCTTTGACATCTGGTGGGAGGGCGTTAACATACTCCCAAGTTCTCAAATTAAGGACAGTGGAGAAGGAAATGAGGGGTGTAGTCTTCTGTCAGGCCTAGTGTCCACCTAGAAAATAACTTTTTCAGGGTTCCCCTTTTTACTTCCAATCATTGGGAGGGATGTAGAAGGAAGGGTCTTGTCTATTGGACAGAAAACAGCCCCCCCAAATTGTTTTTATTCATCATAACTTCTTAAAACATGCACCAATCCTTCTGAAATTTTTCATCATACTTATCCAGGGGCACCTTTGTGATGTGTGGTATTTTCCTACAAATATCCCCCAAACCACAGGGCTTTAATTCTATCTCAAAATCAAGTTCAAAACCATGTAGCACAAAGCTACCTGTACCTGCACCGTTAAATAGGCCTGACCTAGCCAAAATGAATTATAGTCTTAATGTGGAGTTTTAAAGATTTATGTAATGCTTAATAATATCTCTGTGTCACATAAACACAATGTTGTTGCAGTTGGCATGAATATAGATTAGTGCAAGGACAGACATCTATCTCAAACACAAAGCATGTTGCTGATTAGTTTTGAAAGACTCTGTTAATAGTAATACATTTCATTTCTATATTCCTGTACTTTTTCATTTCTAACTTCAAAGCAATATTTTATCAAAAGCTGAGCTAATATATAAAATATCTCCCACAAAAGTCTCTCCATAACGGTTTCCAGGGATTTTGATAAGAAGCAAAAGATAAGCATTTGATGCATCAAAGACTTAAGTGAACCAGACCACCTTGTAGGCCCTTTTGGCATTCACTCCTGCGTAGTTTATTTTTGCTTCTGGTTATCCCCACTCCTACCCCAGCAACACAGCATATTGAGGATAGCTTTTTTTCAGCACCTTTCTTACCTCCTCCTCTTGCAGATGATGGATGGGCAGGCAAGCTCTTTCAGAGTCAGCATTAATATGACTTACTACCTGTATCATCTTTGAAGTTTAAGTGTGAAAATACAGATCCTTGCAGTGCATTTCTTCAGAGAGGGTCTCATTTGTGTAACACCATGCCTTGTAACTCAAGTGCATTGCTATATTTAGAGCTTCCCATCACCAGCAGATCAACAGGCTGTTGTTACACTCAAATCGACTTTGAAGGACACTTGGCTGAAAGCCAGCACTCTTACTCCCCTCCTCCTCTCCATCTCTTAAAAGATACTTGACATCACAGGTGGAAAACATGAGATGCTGCAGAAGCCACCAAAGACCATTCAGCACAATATGCCTGACCTTTTTAGGCTTAACATTAAATCCTTCTTATTTTTCTCATCACATCTTTCAATCCTTTACTCCTTCAGAAATAAATCTCAGTGACTTTTAAAAGTTAAATTTCACTTTAGAAAACCACCTTTTTGATTCAGGCAATTTCCCAGGAACCTTCCCCATAAACCTGGGATTCTGCACAGTAGCAGGTAGGATAGGGCCTGCAAAAGAAAATGCGGTTTGGGAAACTTTAAAAACAGTTCTTTGATATCACAGAAGATCACCCTTGGAAATGCTGCTAAGGCCTAAATAAGCTGCATATATTGTGGCAAACTGAGTGTGCAATCTCCTTGATCCAGTAATTCTTTATGTGGGCTGTTAGCATGCTTTATTTTTCCCATTTATGCATCTCTGAGGTGTCAGGCTTGGAGAAGAAGCTGTCATGACATGTTTGGGAGACAGAGACAGGCTAATGCAATGGAAGATTCTGAAAAGAGGCTAGACATGTAAGAGGCCTGGATTGCAAAGCCTATGTACACTTAGCTTGGAATGAGTTCTTTTCAGCCTACTTGCTTGTAAGAAAACACGATATGCCCTTCTTAAAATTCCCTGTTCCCATCAAATGCTGAATACATTTCTCCCACACTTCCAAAGATCATACTTCCGTGTTTTGTTTTTAAATCTTCCCACATCAGTACCTATTGCATAATATTTCTTACTCCAAACATCATGTTTCTTTGAATAAGCTTAAGAAGTTCCTGGGACTGCCAATGTATTTGGAGTGGTCTATGAAAGCTTACAGGACACACCATCCAGATATAACTTGTCCAGTTCCATATAGTGACTAAACTATGTAAGGACACTATACAGACAGGGTGGAATCCAACTGGTGTCCTTGCACACATGGAAGGACTTATGGTTCAGAAGAGGCATCTTCTAGAACAGGATGGAAGGCAACATGGGAGCTGCAGGGGGAAGTGGGCCTTGGCAAAAATCCAGTCATACACAGAACAGTTGGTAGTTGCTGTTAAGTCTAATACAGTGGTACCTCGGGTTAAGTACTTAATTCGTTCCGGAGGTCCGTACTTAACCTGAAACTGTTCTTAACCTGAAGCACCACTTTAGCTAATGGGGCCTCCCGCTGCTGCCACACCGCCGGAGCACGATTTCTGTTCTCATCCTGAAGCAAAGTTCTTAACCTGAAGCACTATTTCTGGGTCAGCAGAGTCTGTAACCTGAAGCGCATGTAACCTGAAGCGTATGTAACCCGAGGTACCACTGTAGTACAGATCGGCTGTTGGACATACAAAGGGAGACATTACATTTTATAAACAGGTGTTCATAAACAGTCAGAGCTTACTGTATTAAGCATCCCTTAACAAGCATGTGTGTGTAAGAAACTGCCTTATACTCAGAGCATTTGCCCACCTAGCTCAGTATTGTCTATACTGACTCACAGCAGCCCTCCAGCATTTCAGACAGGACTCTTTTCCCAGAGGTATCTGGAGATGCCAGGGTTAAAACCTAGGACCTTCTGCATTGGTCTGCCACAGAGCGATGGACCCTTTCTGAAGGTCATGGGTTTATACCAAGGTGCTAGATTTGAGGACTTTTAATCCAAGCAGTATCCTTTTTACATGCAGAATATATCTGTCTTGTAGATATACTTGTGGTGGATTGAATTGATCAACCTGAGTTGGCCCATGCACTGTGGAGTGAAAAGAAAAATGGTCTAAGAAGGAGTTACTCATGTGACTAAACAGTTTAATGGAGATACCATTGCATTTTAGATATCACCGAACTGTATTGTTTGTCATACAGGCAGATTCAATTTGGTTTTCGTGCAAATTCTGTCAAGTTTCTAAACAATCCCTTACCCTCCCCTATAGTTTTTGCTTATATTTATGGAAGCAATATGCAAAATGACTATGTGGTTTCTAGCTCTTGAGAAAATATCTGTTTTATAATATTCTCAATCACATTTGCTAAAGCTTCTGAGCACACGCTGTGCTTTTTCAGCCTTTGTAATTTATTATTTCTATTCCTTGGTTTAACTATATATTTTTTTTAAATAATATTTATATTATTTTGCTCATGCAGTTGGAAAACCTAATGTGACAACTACAAAGCCAATAAGTAAGTAGTATAAATTGTTGTTTTCTTTTGTTTTTAGGTTATCAGTGATACCTAGTTCTCACTGAAGCTCTCTTCATATGACTAGCCTAGATACACTACATGTGTGTATGAATAAAGCAGGAATTCAACAGCAAGCTCAGTTCTTGACCTGTGCATCATTAATTGCTCACAGGAATAAATCCTAATGCATACTGAGAGCATGTAGATTCTGTTTGTTTTATTGGATTCTGTTTGTTTTATTGGAGACACTGGATCAGATCCAAATTGGCCATCTGGCAAAGGGCTTCTTCCATTCATGGAAGGCACTGCGATCCAGTGGAGGTTCCCTTGTGGAGGAAGGAGGATGAGAATATTTGCTGCTTTCTCTCCCCCCCCCTCCCTGCAGCCACTTGTGCCACCTTCTTATGCTACTCTAGACATCCCAAAATGAAAATATGGATCTAACGCCCCCCCTTTTTTTTGCTGGGTTGGTATTCTATGTTGGTTTGCATTGTATTGCACATACAGATAAAAACCCTGCAAAAACCTTATGTGCATATTCTTGCTCATTTGAGTAGGCACACGGCAAAAGAGAGAGAGAGAGAGAGAGAGAGAGAGAAGACAAAGAAAAACAGGGTTTCTGATAATCTGTGTTAATCTACACTGGAGGTTCACATGATTAATTGAATGGATGTGAATACATTCAGGGGCAGGACTTCCTCTTGCATTCCATGCTCCTCTTCCCACATATTCAGTTGCATGAACAGGGCTTAAAGTATATTACTTCAGTCATGATACCTCCAATGCCTCCACACCATCATTATCCCAACACAAATGCACATAGGAAATTAGGTGTCCAGGAGAAGGAATCTGGCCTGGTTTATATCTTGACACCTAGTTTTTCTATATGTAGGGGTTTTTAAAAATGGTATGGGGACCATCCGATTATATAAGTACCATCTGCAGCCCAGTAGTGTAAAACTCTGGCACATTGAGTAGCATGTATACTGTTTTACAGGGTATAGTCCTCTACTGGAAGAACTGTCTGAAGACATTCCTTTATTTGACTCTATTTTAAGGGCTGGCCAGTCCAAGCCCAGTTTAAAAGCTAAAGAACCATAGAAGGGGAGGAGAGGAGGTGTTTTAGGTTTTCGACCACTAGTATTCAGACAGCAGTCTCAGTAGACACACAGGTTACTGTCCATATCTTTCTCACTGCAGTGAGATATACTATATTTCTCTTTAAAAGGATAGTAAATATTTCTTAATTTACACCTATACATATACATAAGCCATTTTAATGTAAATTTGTGTCTCTTTTATCTATAATTTTTTGGCAATGTGTCAGTGACCACTCCAGATGCTATGGTTTACTAAGCCTGAGTCAGGAGCTCACACACGTTCTTCATCAAACTTGTTCCAGGGTGGGAGCAGGGGGATAATGCAAAATAAATATCTTCTACTTTCAAAAGTTGCAGGTGTTGCTAGTCTAGTGTTGCTAGTCTAGTTTCTCCAATAAGACCACATGGTAAATGACTGCTTACCTGAACAATAAGCGAACCTATTGGAATACAAGTGCATAGAGTACTCTAATTTTCCTACTCATATTGAGGCCAAACTTAAATTCACAAAATGTTTAGGTGTATGCATACCCCTGCGTCCTCCCAGAAAAAAAGCACAGGGGATACACAACCTGATTCAGACCTCCCCATGCACACACCGTATTCTCATTTGGACATCTTGCCTTGTCCTATTAAATTCAAGGGAAGAAACAGATTGGTCAATGCAAGGGGATGCAGGCATCTCCTTCCCCCATTAAAATGAATAGGGAAATGCCTCACTGAATTGCAGCCCTGGCATATATTGGCTGGAATTCAAAGTAGTTCTTAGTGGCTATGCACATGGGGATGCCCTTCAGAGCAGATTCAGGGGACACGGGAATAGAATGCGGAAAGGTTCCATGGCACAAGCAGATTCCACACATGCAACAACCTAGTTGAATCCCGCCCCTTGTGTTGATATGTGCTATCAACTTGGCCAGGTAACATTTGCTACCTTTGCATTCTTTCTGGGTTTGGGTCCTGTTAAGTTCTTATTTTTCCTCAAGTGTGGAAACTGATCCTCAAAATAAAAGAACTATACATTTTAAGTGAGACATGCACAGTGAAACAGTGCCTTTTGCATTTATTCCTTAGAAGAAGAAAAAGCAAAAAAAGTGGTTCAACAGAAGAAAGCTATTCCTGAAGTTAAAACAAAAGGTAGGGTGTTTCTGGTTTTAAGATGTGGCAATTAATTGACCTGATGTTCAAAGAACTCTGCCTACTGTAATTCCGTAAGATGCAAAGCCAAATCGTCACTTTTTGATTCATGTTTTAGAAGTGGAAGAAAAGAAAAAGGTAACACATGAAAAAAAAGTTATTCCTGAAATTAAAAAGAAAGGTAAGCTATCTGCACAAGTATGACATTGCTAGATCATTACTGAACTGAATTTGTATGATGGATACTTGCCTTGTTGGATGGATTCAGATAAGCAGTCACTTTAGCCCCTTCCTCTCCTCCCCCTGCCCGCCCCCCATGCAGGGGAAGTGCAATGGAGCTACCTTGTTGACCCCAGCATTGCTGCCACTTACCTGAATAGGGTGGGTGGTGTGGTGGTGAGGTCAGGCCTTTTTGGGTGGACTAGCAGAGGCAATCCGGTGCTCCCATCGATGTACAGGTGCAATGCTGACCTCACCACTGACCTGCTCCTGCACCATCCAAGTAAATGACAGCAATGCCAGTGTTGGGAGGGCAGCTTTGTGGCAGCATCCCATTGTATTTGCCACACCTAGCCCCATGCCCCAAATCTTCTCCATAGCTCCCTCAAACCCTCTGGGGCAGATTTTGGGGTACTAAGTGAGGCTGGGGAGGGAATTTGCTCTGACGATGATGTCGATTCTGCTGAATCGACACAGCTGAATTTCACCCATAAAGAAGGAAGCATGTGGAAGCAATTTGGGTATAGTGCTGACCTAATTGTGTAGTATTGCCTGGGAATGTACTGTACATCTACCTGGCATTAAGGCCTTTAAATATTGAGTGATTTGGACTGTTTTACTGGGCTTTATGTATTCTGCAAACTTTTTTGTAAGCTGTTTTGCATTTGTTTTATAAAGAAAAGCAGGATATACATTTCAAAATAAACAAACACATTACTTGGAACCAAGATGCAACAAGAAACCATGGTTTAGCACTACATATGCATGAGCACCAGTGAGCCTTGGGGTGGAATACAGAAGCGTTCTCTCTCTCTCTCTCTCTCTCTCGCTCTCTCTCTGTCTCTCTGTCACACACACACACACACACACACACACACACACACACTCCATCCCCTTTGCTCCTATGACGTATTTGTCTAACTTTTATGAAACCAAAAATGGTACATGGGGTCCTTTTTACACAAAGCCATCTTTTTATTGTCTCTTAGAAGTAGAAAAAGAAAAGGAGGTGGTAACCCATGAGAAGAAGGTTGTTTCTGAAATTAAACCAAAAGGTGGGCTATTTGAAGGTGCTTGTTTTATATTATATTATTCAACCAGTTATAGTTGGGGTGGGTGTGTTCACAACAGCAATAGCATACTGTACGACATGGGTCAGCAAACTAAGGACCGCAGGCCAGATCAGGCCCAATTGCCTTCTGGATCCGGCTTGCGGACGGTCCAGGAATCGCCGCGTGGATCTCCAGCATGCACATTCTTTCCCTCTCCCTCCCTCTCCCTCCCTCAGCAGGGAGACCCTTATTCCCTTTACAGAGCTACAATTTACAGAGTGGTTTAAAAATTGACCCCCCTTTCCAGGGAAATCTGAGAACTGAGGCTCTGAGGGGAGAAGGGTCTCCTAATCATAACAACTCTGGGCACCCATAACAAACTACAGTTCCTGGGCTTCTTTGGCAGAAGCCATGACTGTTTAAAGTGGTATGGTACTGTTTTAAATATATAGTGCAGATAGGGCCCTAGTCTGACCCAGAGGGATCTGGATTGGGAACCTTGTTCTATGACTAGGAAACGAAAATAGTTGGGGAGAAGCTATTTAGATCAGAGAATGTCACATTTTCTTCCTTGTGCTTGGTTGAATGCACATTGAAGTGTGTGATTCATATTTCTAGCATATAAAATGGCTTCCTTTTAATTATTTTTTAGAAAAAAAAGAGGAAAGAAAGAAAGCTCCTGAGAAGACAGCTGTCCCCGAAGTTAAAAAAGCAGGTAAGAAATATCAATCTGTCACTCTCTTCTCTGAAATCCCATTATTGTATGTGTACATTTTTAGACATTAAAAGTTTAAATTAGGTAGGTATGTAAATTATGAGCTCATTAAATTCTGATTTTTTTAATGTTATGAATTCAGTGTTTTTGACAGAAATGCTTCTCACTTTTATCTAGTTTTCTGCTTTGTAGCTAAACTGCATTTTAATATGTTCTTTATTTTGTTTTATAGTATTAAATATTTTAAAATTGCTACACCCTCTACATCTACAGAGCAGGTCTGCTTAGGCTTGCAATCAGTAAAACAAATAACTTCTAGGTGTCAGTTGAAGATTTCTATTAGGAGAGTGACATATGCAGGCAGTTCTTTAGATGAAATAATGAGCATAAAAGCCAAGTCCTACGTAAGAATAACTATGAGCACAATACCAACCAACATACGTAGTTACCTAATGAACAGAAGGAAATAGATGTGAATGTTTGTGCTCACAGATTTAAAAGGTAAAGGTAAAGGACCCCTGGACAGTTAAGTCCAGTCAAAGGCAACTTTGGGGTGTGGCGCTCATCTCGCTTCAGGCTGAGGGTACCAACGTTTGTTCACAGACAGCTTTCTGGGTCATGTGGCCATCATGACTAAACTGCTTCTGGCACAACGGAACACCGTGACACAAGCCAGAGTGCATGGAAACGCTGTTTACCTTCCTGCTGCAGCAGTACCTATTTATCTAGTTGCACTGGTGTGCTTTCGAACTGCTAGGTTGACAGAAGCTGGGACAGAGCAACAGGAATTCACCCCATCATGCGGATTCGAACCGCCAATCTTCCAATTAGCAAGCCCAAGAGGCTCATTGGTTTAGACCACAGCGCCACCCGCTCCCTTTGCTCACCTTTACCTGCTCACAGATTCATGCTGCTTTAAACATGTTAAGCTTTTTTAGCTACAAGGACATCCGCAAACATCCAGCAACGACATTTCATATAGATGCAAGCTTTTGCATGTGCATCTTCTTGTGGCACAGTAGCTTCATTCATAAAAGGGTGCTGTGCATAATGCCCATTGCTGGATCTCTGAATCCACCAGCTGGGGCTGGTGATTAAGATCTGTGCACTTAGTGCTGAGCACTGCCAGTCTCAACTGTGCTGATTACCTTGGGAGCACTAGGAGGAACCGGCAGAGGCTATGTCTCCCTCCCATATACTCAGAATACTTGCATTTGGTTAAATTGTTCCATCCTACCCACCAGCTATGCTGATAGTTCCTGGAGATCATTTCATTTTAATTTTATTATTAAGACCCCAAGGAGATGCCGCAAATACTGAATACAGTGGTACCTCGGGTTACATACGCTTCAGGTTACAGACTCTGCAAACCCAGAAATAGTATCTCGGGTTAAGAACTTTGCTTCAGGATGAGAACAGAAATCGTGCTCCGGTGGCGCGGCAGCAGCAGGAGGCCCCATTAGCTAAAGTGGTGTTTCAGGTTAAGAACAGTTTCAGGTTAAGAACGGACCTGAAGAACGAATTAAGTACGTAACCAGAGATATCACTGTAAAGCCATTTAGCTCAATATTATGGTATACTGACTGGTGTTGGCTCTCCAGGGTTTTAGACATCAGGCTTTCTCTGTCCTGCCAGGTTCTGCATGCGAAACATCTGCTCTTAGTTTTGACACTGCTGTAGTTTAGAACCATTGAAATGTTTTTATCATTGAAGATGACTCTTGAGTTTTGCCTTTGCTGTTCAGCAGTCAACTTGAAAACCACATAAGCACCACACTGTTTGGTTCTGTGGTACTTAAATAATAACATTTTGGTGTTAGGCAGTGAGGTTGATGGTCCATTGTCTTAAGTGAGTGAAATGTGTGTCTAGCCTTCATGTCAGTTTGTCAGTGGATGTATTAACCAGTATGGTTGTTTTTGGAGGTGAACTGATGTTACCTACCTTGAGTGAGTTGCCAAAGCAAAGGTTTCATAGTCTAATTCAATTTATGTGTGTAAATAGTCATCTCAGGACTGGATCTAAATCCCCCCAAAGTAGATCAGCTAACATAAAAACTCAGGCAGTACTGCATCAGTTGCTCCTTCTGCTACTTCAGGATGTTGTAATGGCCACCAACTCGGATGATTGTGGAAGAGATTCAGATACATTCAGGAAGAATAGGGCTATCAACAGCCACTAGCTACTATTAATCTCCAGTACTGATTAGAAGCAGCATGCCTCCGAAAAGCAGTTGCTGGGCAACACAAGCAGGACAGTTTTAGTGTGTTCATGTACTGATTGTGGACTTGTCATAGACAACTGGTTGGCCACTGTGGTAACAGAATGATGAACTAGATAGGCCTCTGGTCTGAACCAGCAGAGTTCTTGCATTCTTAAGAACTTCCTTGTTCAGTGCAGAATTGGAGTCAGCCTCCTATGTGTATGCCCCCCAAAATGCACAGAGCTACCTTCAGTATTGCAATAAATGGGGAAGCCATTCATACCTGCAGCAGCTGATCTCTTATGGAGATTTGGGGAGTGTCTACACAAATTCATTCCCAGTCATTACAATATGTTGATATAAGCTCATGCTCCTTGCACAAAGAAGGATGCTATTGAAAGTGCATTTTAAATTCCAGAAGGCAAAAAATTTAATTGAGAAACGGCTTTTGTAACATTATGTAAATGTCATATGTAGATATTATAGTATAATATAATTTATAACAATATGGCTACTAGGCATATATAAAAATTGGTTTGCCTATGTGGAACTGAAGCTCTTTTTTTCCACACCAGTCCAAAATCGTGACAAATTAATTCAGCCTCTCCATAGCTACTAAGCCTATGGCTGTGATTTACAAGCAAAAAACTAAAATAAAAATGACAGTGTGCTTGCACTTAAGCAATAATAAGCTTCAGTATTAGACATGATTTACCCAGATTTAAGTTTCATTAAGCAGGGGAAGTATATTTATTTACATGCAAAGGAGTTTAGCACTGTGAGCTATTTGTTCTTCCATTTATTTGGAATTTTAACTCAACAAAGGCTCAGGCCTCTCAAAATGTAGTATTTGAAAACCATGCAGCTAGATGTTACCTGGAACATTTAAAATACATTAGCACTAAAAACAAATGCCACTGAAACCATTGCTACAGCCATTTAACCCTTATCCTGCTAAAAATCATAAAGGCTGTCGTTGAAATCTAGAAACAGAACTCTCTCCTAACCTTACAGAATTGTCCAAAAAGACTTCCTGGGTAACAGTGACAGCCACCATCTATTTTCTCTAACAGTACCTGAGTTAGTGATGCCACATTATGACAGAGCGTTGTTGCATCTGAAGCATTCTGGAAGCAGTGGTGGACTTTGGGCTCTCGAATTTCAGCAGCACCCTGTATGGTGCTAAAATTTGGCAAAACCCCCCCCCCCCACCTCTCACACTCTGTTCTACAATATTGTTGTGGCACCCCCTGCAGCACATTGCCCAGTGCGATGGAACCAGTTGTGCTACGCTGAAACTGCCTCTGCAGGGAAAATATGACAGCCTACCTGGTTGCTGATTGCAGCAGTTTGAAGTGGTTCTTCAAAACAATCCCATTTCCTTCTAGACGTTTTATCCATCCCTGAATCTCCCAAATTCACTGGAAAAGTTCCCAGTGAACCATTTCAGTCTGGCCTATGCAAAATCACTTGGTACAGAGATCCTCCCTCCCCATGATTAAAATATCTTTGAAAAGTATGCCAGGGACTATAATGCTTACTTACTAAGCTGCATTCATCAAACTGTTGACTTTGGAACAGCCTCACTAGGGAACCATGCAAAGGCCACAACTTGGTCTCTTGATTCCAACAGTTGTACCCACATATGAATTAGTTGTGAATCATCCCTTTGGATTGCCTTTCTAAATGCACGCTCACATCAATAAATAGTAATGTTTTCGTTGAGACTTACTAGAAATATTATACTGGGAATAATGTAAGTCTAGCAGCAAGAAGCAAAACACCGTGGTGCCATAAATAATAAGAGTTCTTAACAAAAGTGACATGGAGAATGCATTTTACTGTAATCCATACAAATGGCAGTCAATGAATTGAATACAGAAAACAGCTATATTAAATGCAAGTGCTACTATCTAGCTGTTTCAGCCACATAATCTAACCAATGCACACATCTATGTGCTTCTAAAAGGCACAAGTCTGAAAAAGGAATAATAGGCCCTTGCTCAAAGTGAAAGACCTTGGCTGGATCTAGACATGTATTTAAAAAAAAACGTTACAGGAAGATACGTCATAAAGCTCATAATGTAAAATCCCATAGGCTATTTTTGACTGCTCCACAGCACTATCTGGTGTCACAAGTTTCTAATGCAGTTATAACAATATACGTTAATTAACTGAGTGTAGCTGCTTCCCTTGGTTCTCCCGTGCGGCTGTGGCAGATTGGCAACTCCCCAAGGAAAATCTAAATGAAGGTAGAGGGATAAAAATACCATTAAATAGGTACCCAAAATTCAAAAGTTACTTCTGTGTGTTCTGTGAAAGCAGCAGCAGAGAAATCCCAGACACCTTTAATCAGAAGTAGGCACAACTTTCCTCATGGAGCCTTACTCTTTAGTACATGTGCTCAGGATTGTTGTTGTTGTTATTTAGTCGTGTCCGAATCTTCGTGACCCCGTGGACCAGAGCACGCCAGGCACTCCTGTCTTCCACTGCCTCCCGCAGTTTGCTCAGACTCATGTTTGTAGCTTCGAGAACACTGTCCAACCATCTCGTCCTCTGTCGCCCCCTTCTCCTTGTGCCCTCCATCTTTCCCAACATCAGGGTCTTTTCCAGGGAGTCTTCTCTTCTCATGAGGTGGCCAAAGTATTGGAGCCTCAGCTTCACGATCAGGATTACTTGCCTATAATGGCATGAGTTTTCATAGTTAATTAGATGTAGAAGTGGTGTATTAGTTTGTTTCTCTAATCTGCTTCATATTTTTTTTTCAAATGAGTACTTAGAAAATGTACCTTTCCAATTCTGTACTGCCTTTTTAAAATGGATCATCACAATCAACATTTCACAATTTATTGTATTTAAGACTGAATATTATGTAAGAATGCAGTTTTCGCCCTTCATATTCCACTTGAAGAGAATTATGCAATACAAAGTAAAAGTATTCATCTGTTTAGTTACTAACAGTTTATGACTCACTTTCCAAAAGAATCTGCCAAAACACAATATAAGCCACCCCTACAGATCTGTGTTTTTCTTAATTTAATAAACTGTAGTATATATATATATATATATTTTCTAGGTACACATGCTGCATATATGTCACACTTTAAATAAATTCTCTCTATTTTGTTGATTTGATACAGCAATAATTCTTGCCACATTTACCCTTCAGATAATGCAGTACAAACTGCACTTTTTAATGTGTGGTCATAGCAACTAGGTCTCATTTCCTGAGATGGTTTGTGGGATTCTTTTAGATAAATTGTTGGTTTTTATTTGCAGCATTTTGCTAAAAACAAAGGAACGCAATCTGTCAAACACAGAAGTATAAACGCTGCTTCTGACAGAAATTTCACCTTAGAAGCTCGTTAAAACTTCTTCAGTGTTTGTCTTATTCTGGTGCATGCCCCTTGGAGGGCAACACTGCTAAATAATTATTTGTTTACATCCCTTTGGTTGTGTACCAATTCAAAACCAGAGGTCATTGTTTTCTCAATGATTTGAATACAAAGATATTCTCTCTCTCTCTCTCTCTCTCTCTCTCTCTCTCTCTCTCTCTCTCTCTCTCTCTCTCTCCTTCTCTCTCTCTCTCTCTCTCCCCCCCCCCTTGTTGGTTATCAATACTTCACCCCACTGTCCCAACATTCTGTTGTGCTTATGACTAAGACCTGTGGAATTTGACATCTCCTGGTGTATATATTAGAAAGGCAGACAGAGATGAAAGAACTACTAATCGTAAGAGTGGGGGACATGGTAAGATGTGACCCAATCAAGATGGAAGGGTTATTATATAAGGATAACAGAGTCGCCAGAGTGAAGTGTCTTAGTTGGAATAAGGTTTGTCTATTTGTTAGGCCATTGTCCACACTCTAATTGTGTTGTGGCCTGTGGCTTTTCGCAACAGTTGCTAAATCAAAGTATTTGTTGGGACTGATACTGTGTGTGTGTGTTTAATGGCTGATAATACAATCAACTCTCAACTTGCATGGGGGTTAAAGCCAAAATTGTGTATAGTCAAAACAGACTCTCTCAGAACCTCCGATTCCTCATACCAGTGCCACTGAATACTCTCCATGTACCGCCAGATACTCTCCCAAGGTGAGTGCAATGGATGGTGCAATTGGCATCTTTTCCCCTTCGCAGATGCCAACCCACTTATTATTATTATCATTATTATATTTATTATTAGCCAAGCACGCAAAGCTGAATTCAAGTTGTGAGTCTGTGGTACATATTCCAGAATATATATTTCTTGTGTTTAACAGTTTTTATTTATTTATCATGGGTTGTTGAAAAGATTTTGCCAAAGGAAAGAAACTTTGCCTATTAAATCAGCACATATTATCCGGTGCAGTCAACTCATGCTGGTAAATCAATTTGGGGGTCTGTGGAGAAGATCAAATCTAATTATGGAGGCTGTGGAGGAGGCCAAGGGCATGGTCTCAGACACATGCACATTGATTTGTCCCCATTGAGTCATCTGCACACAACTTATATAAAGAAGAGTTAGGAATATAGGAACATAGAAAGCTGTTTTAAACTGAGCCTAATGAGACCATTGGCCCACCTTGCCCAATACTGTCTACACTCTATTTCTACATCTGATTCAGATGGGGGGGATTAGAGCCCACATATTAATAATACCTCATTCCCCAAATCCCTTAGTGACAGAACCAGTGGCTTCATCCTCTTCTTCATCATCTTATTTTTATTATTAACATTGTCACTTAAATTTCTATACCACCCTTCATCTGAAGATCACAGGGTGGTTTACAATATAAAAGCACAAAAATAACATATAGATGTTAAGTAGCATAGGGAATAAGATTGAATCAAGGCAGTCTCAGTAGCAAGGCAATGGGGAGAAGCACACTAGCTCCTCTCCCTTTTGTCATCATTTCAGTTGCCCTAAATGGCCTCAGTCCAGTATACCTGAAGGAGCGTCTCCACCCCCATCATTCTGCCCGGACACTGAGGTCCAGTGCCCAGGGCCTTCTGGCAGTTCCCTCATTGCGAGAAGTGCAGCTACAGGGAACTAGGCAGAGGGCCTTCTCAGTAGTGACGCCCGCCCTGTGGAACGCCCTCCCAGCAGATGTCAAAAAGATAAACAACCACCTGAAATTTAGAAGACATCTAAAGGCAGCCCTGTTTAGGGAAGATTTTAATGTGTGACATTTTAATATATTTTTTACTCTTTGTTGGAAGCCACCCAGAGTGGCTGGGGAGACCCAGCCAGATTGGCAGGGTACAAATATATTATTATTATTATTATTATTATTATTATTATTATTATTATTATTATTATTATTATTTGTGGAGGGTGGCTGTCTGAAGTAGGGAGCTTATTGCATTTGTGGAGGCTCCTGTAAGTTTTCCAGGTTTCTAAAATATTCAGGTAACCTCCCTGGATGCAAAAGGAGCTAGCAGGGGTGTTAGAAGGCAGTGATTTCTGTTCCAACCTGTATTTGTCAGCACTGTTTCCATTCTGTTGCAGTTTGGTTTCTGTCAAATTATACATCAGATAATAATCTGCCAAATAGTATGTTTCTGTCATGCTGTCAGCTATGCAACACCCATTACACAATTTACACTTATTTAAATAAAAAATATAAATATATAATTAAATATAAAGGAAACGTCTAAACGTCCATTAAGTATGCATCATTTGTGAACTTCTAAAAGCCAACGATGTGAACAAACACCAATTGTATTTGCTCAGTTGATTCCCATTTCTGATCACAGATGAACCTGGAAACTCCAGGAATTTCTGCTTAATTTCCCATCTTTGTTGGAATTGTCCTACATCCCTAGGATCTTTCACACTCATCTCCACTGGCTTCCTCATGTGTTTAAGTTACTTTTATAGGTAATGCCTCAAGTCTTTAAATAGTGTGTTCATTCTCTCTGTGTTACACTCACTAATTTCAGTGAGGCTTACTCATGAGTAAGTGTGTGTAGGTGTGCAGTCTTTGTGCTTTATTGTGAGGAGGATGAGAGAGAATGAATGAGTGAATGTGGGACTGATGAAATATATATCACTTGCATTCACAAATATCTACCGATTTCCCAGTTGTTTTCTCTTTTTTTAATCCCTCATATAGCATTTTGCAGGCAGAACCTGATAATAAAATAATAAAAATGCAGCTTGCTGAAAGGAGGACCTCCTTCAGTTCAACATCTGTGCTAAAGAAAAAAACTAAAGGAAGGCGATGCTGTGTCTCTTTGTGAAGACTTTTTACCCTAATGCCTCCCTTGGCAGGAGTTCTCTTTAATATTGATTGTGCACTATTATCAAAGCAAAAACTAGCAGCAACCGAAGCCTGTGTGATGGAAGGAATGGAGGAGGTTTTGAATTTCCAGGGCACAAACACAGGAGTGTGTTGGACTTGGAATACTAGATAGGGGTCAAAGGAGGTAAAGAGCGAAGTGGGGACACTCTGCTGGGGGAACAGATGGGGAAATAAGCAGGAAAGAGCTTTCATATAAGTGAGGGGAGGAAAGCATAAGTTGTTACAGACTAGCTTTGAGAAGGCAGAGACATCTACAGACAGAAAATCTATGAAAGGAAAGAGTTAGAAAATACTGATTTCTTTCCCAAGGTTGAGATATGTGAAGACAGGAGTCAATTATAACAGCTTTCTTGCTCCTCTTCTGCTATCTGCCCTGCCAAATTTCACATATGCTGGTTGCTTCTATGAGTTCTTGCATTTCATACATTAGCCATCTTTCCTTGGAAAATATAAGACTATTTTGACAGGCAGTCACCTAAAATATATTTTTTTTAAGAAAAGAAAATGGTTTGCCAACACCCTTTCAAAACCTCTCTGTATACAGCCTTCTGGTTTTCTGTATTTAAAGGTCACTGTTTTGCAGGCTCATTAAAAGGTTCCTCTAATTGCCAAATACATATTTAGATTTCTGCCAATTCAGAAATAGGGCTCTTTCATCCATGGTGCATCACTGAACCAATTCCCTCTAAATGCGAGACGTATTTGCATTCGTATTTACTCTATTCCAGTCTTCGTTCTATTCACTCTCATTTCCTGCAGTGTAAACTAATACTGAATGTTTCACTCTTCAACACAAAATGAACCCGAGGATTGTTAATTAGCTTTTTAAAATGTTCGTGTAGATAAAACACATTAATCCTCTGACCTTCAATAATGCAAAAACATGGTGCTAATTGGTCTGGAGGAAACACACAGCGATCACAACACCAGACAATTCTGTTGTTGACTTGGAAGCCTTGTTTAAACAAACATAACCGGCAAAACAAATATCTGGCACAACCCTATTTGAAAATCCACATAGACCAGCCTTCTACTGCTCTGGGCATGGCGTGATAGTTGCACAGGCTAGTCTAGATGGCAGATTGTTTCACAGCTGTTGGAGTGTTAAGCGACTGTCAAAAGCCTGACTCTTTGATTGAGTAGACTTGTCCTCTGTTGCTTCAGAGGGCAGGGTTAGAACCAATAGGTGGAAATCACAGGCAAGCAGATTTGGGCTGAATATTGAACGAAACTTCCTAATGGTAAGAGCTGCCTGACAGCGGAACATACTGCCTTGGGAGATAGTGGGCTTTCCTTCACTCTAGACAGCCATCTGTCTGGGATGCAGTAGTTGCAACCTGCATTATAAATCCTGTTGTGAACATGGGATTGGACTACATGAGCTCAAGGATCTCTTCCATCTTCTTAAGTGAGTGCTTTCTGGTCATATTACAAGAAGAGAATACCAAAACAAATGGATAACAGTTTGTTATGGGACTGGTTTAAAGCCCCAGTGTTGAACTTAAAAAAATATAACAACCACAACTAGGGTGCATTCATTAACATGAGCTGTAGTCTGAAGTGGTGTGGTCCAAGGATGGCTTTATCACATGGTGAACAGTTTACGTAGCTTAGGCCTAACAAGTCCTATGACCTGGAGATACATGGCTATCATTGGCTATATCTGATCAACCATATTGCCATCTGAGCACAGAACAGGCTTCAGAGACAAGCCTGTGTTTGCATTCCCTGCTGCCTTTTTGCATAGCATGACAGCAGGCATATTGTCATCAATACTGTGATGTTGAAATGCCAATCTCTGCAGCTTTCAAAAGGGCACCGATACATGGGAAATGAGGAGAAAAGGCCAAGCCATTCTCTCGCAAGTTGGCCTTTGTTACTCTGCTTTATAGACACATTTAAAAAAAGTCCTGTGACAATTTTTAAACTTCTTGATGTTTTGACGAGAAAGGACCTCTTTAAAGTCTCATGTAACTTTCGTTATGTTAATAGATTTGATTTTGTTCACAAAAGAAATGTTGGTGACCCCTTGTGGCTAAATATCCATTACTCTCTTTTGGGCTTTTCTATTTGCCTATGTTATTGCTTTCTTCCTATTAAATATCACTATATTCCAAAGCAAGTGGTTTATGAGGAAGGGAGATCAAGGAGTTCAGTTGATGATTAGGGATATCTTATAGTGCTCAGCATGAAATGGAGACTGGGTTAAGGCCTTTGCGGTATTTGAAGTTTTGAGATAACAAATAACAACAAAAGGCATAATTTTTATTTTGGCTATCTGTTTTTACTGATGCTCTTACCTTTTGAGTTTTAGCTTGTGGACTACTGACTGATTCATCCTTACTTCACAATTAGCCCTTAGCACTCTTATCATCTCCATTCCTTCACACTTCTTCCCCTGCACCTGCAAAGCTTTCCTCATTTGATGTTTTCTGGCATTGTCTAGCTTTTGCTCCTTTCTGCTTTCAGATATAGGAATGCAATATATATATATATATATATATATATATATATATATATATATATATATACACACACACACACACACACACACACACACACAACAACAAAATACTAGTGTTTCTCTCACACACACAGACACACACACCACACCTCTCAGTGGAAATTGGTAGCTAGGTGATGACCAAAAAATCCCAGTGATGACCCACATAATTGTTTGGTTGCAAATATTTAGAAGCAAGTTACTAACTTCGGACAAAACTACCAAATCTTATCAAGGACTACAAAGAGTTAACCATTCCATTTCCAGACTCTGGCAAGTCCTGCTGGACTGTACCACTTCAAACCTCAAGTTAGCATGCAAGTACTGATGGAACTTTCAAACATGTAAGTCAGTCCTCAGCAGCCTGAATCCCTACTGCTCAGCAAGAGATGAATCACACAATCCTTTTGAACTGTGTAGCTCAGATCTGTGTCCCTGTCCATTTGAATTTTCCAGAAGCTCTATTCATCCATATATGGACTCAAACTGGGTAGTAGGATGGGCACATCCCTATCCAGTTTGAGCCCCCACATATGCTTTTCTGTGCCTGAAAAGGACTAGAGAGGTCTTTAAAACTACTCATGCGTACCTTCAAGTAGTGGGGAGAAATTATGTTTACTTTGCATTTTAATGTGCATTAATACAAACCACAGGTGCAGAATTTGTGGTTCAAACCACAATTCCGCCATTTTGTCCTATGTGAAATTTGTCCCTTTGAAGCTCTTGCATGTTAAGCCATGTACTGCTGAATTTGATAATGTCTCATCTTTGAGAGATCAATGGAAACAACACAAGTTGTTAGAGATAAATGGAAGGTATTCCATTGCATCCTTAATTATGTGATTATTTCAATGTGTGCCCAGTTTTAGGCAGCTGGAATTGTAGTTCTCTTCCTTTTCATGCAGTGCCATCCTCCATTTTTTCTTTTTAATGAATTGGAGCTATTAAGTTCTATGAAGTGTTGTATAATGACTGGCTTAGCGGTATGTGCAGATGTTCTTGAAAATAATTGCAGTAAATATATGTGGTTGAGCACTTAAGAGAGTGCACTTAAGAGAGTGTATGACACCCCTTGCTAAAATGGACCAGTAGAAACCGTATTAGTCATACTTGCTCTTGTGTGAAAGTTCTGAAGTACACATAAAATACACATTTTGGCAAATTATTGTATACAATGTGACAGTACACTCCAAAATTGAGTTAAATAGTCACTAATGAACAAACAGTGATTTTAGATTAGCATTGAACTCCCCCCTGTTTGTGCATAGAGATGCACACAATCAGGAAAGATGTGATAGGCAGGATCTGAAGAGCTAGTCTTGTGGCATAGAATGAACATCTTTCATAATGTTTTCCCGCCTGATCAAAGCATGTTTGTGGGTTTAATGAGACAGCTTGGGATATAATATACTGAAAACCATAATTATTGCATATTCTTCTTCTGTGATGGCTAATGGGCACAGTAAAGGCTGCGCTACACTTATAACAGAATTCTTAACGATTCTGCTGCAATGTCCTAGCAGAAAGCAATCAAGCCCACTGCAAATGTAAAAAAACATCAGCAGGTATTTGTTCCCTTTTGGATCAAAAGAATATCAGACAGATCCTTTCTCCTGTTGCAAACTCAAAACTTCATTTAGTTTTGAAATTTTACAGATGTCAGAGAAGACCCTCAGCAGATGTACTCCTGTTGACTTTAATGAGACTTTGCCTGAGCAAGTGGCTTCTTTATATCCTTTTGTTACTTGAGGCAAGGTCTTACATTCAGCTCGTGTGGTGATAAAGCAACCCGCTGCTTGCTT
Source organism: Podarcis muralis (assembly GCF_964188315.1). Classification (NCBI taxonomy): domain Eukaryota; kingdom Metazoa; phylum Chordata; class Lepidosauria; order Squamata; family Lacertidae; genus Podarcis; species Podarcis muralis. The sequence goes on from NC_135657.1 coordinate 66,291,845, forward strand.
TGAACTGTTAAGCAAGTGCATGACTTGGTAGGAGACCTAAGACCTTAGTTTCAACTTACAAAACAATAGTGGCAAATATCAAATAGACTGTTGTTGTTGTTGGCATCGGGAGACAATGGAGGAGTGTGCCTCTGGCAGTGAGATCAAACTGTTGGAAGGTTGCAGCACCTGCTGTGGCTGTAGAGAGAGATGTATTATGGGAGAGAGATGCTTGGTTGCAGCTGGGGCAGATGAAGGCATCCAGTTATGCTGCAGCAGATGCACCATGGCATTTCTTCCCTCTGCTCGCCTCCCAACGGTCATTCCTCCTCTGATCTTTGCTATACATACACAACCTGTATGTCTCCAGGCACTGTGGTTATCTGCAAGAGATTCCCACAGGACGGGGCTGATGTTGCCAGCCTTCGTGTCATGTGTGCAGACATCTCTGTAATGCAAAGTTGGTCTGCCTATGGGCCTGGTGCCTGAAGCCAGCTCCCTGTAGAGCACATTCTTGGGAATCTTGGACATCATGGACATGGCCAAGCCAGCAGAGACATCACTAAGACAAGAATATGAACATCCTGGGAATGTGGACTTGGGAGAGCACATCCTTATTTGAAAAAGCATCCTGCCTAAAATCTTCCGGGCATTGAGGTGTTGCACCTGACGCTTGTAAGTTGCCCACAAGTCACTTCCATAAAGCAGTGTGCTCAACACGCCAGCCTGGTAGACCTTCATCTTGCTATTGAACATTAGCATCTCATTCTCCCATACCATTTCAGAGAGGTGAGCCATTGCCATCGCTGCCTTGCCAATACACTTGCCCAGCTCAGCATCAAATAGATAATACATTATGGGAATTCAGTCCTCATCTTCTTGACTGTAGATTGTGCAGTTTTAGGGTTCTACATGCAACACTAGTATACAAGGATCCATTTGTGTAACTGTTGGAGTAACGGGAAGTAATAATCATTCCTTTTTAGTTAAAGATTTTCTAAGCTAAGCAGCAGTAAACACTGCAAAATAGAAACACAGGTCAATGTCACATAACAGATAGTTTCTTTCATAAAAATATTTGAATGAAATGGCTTTCTATTTGCTCATCTTGCTTTGAGTCATATGCAATAGCTTTCTGGATGTTGCTATGTTTTATTAATTAACACATATAAAATTAATACAAAAATTAACAAGGCAAAAATCACTACAATTTTAAAAAGTAATCAGATATATTTCTAATCTTATTTTTTTCTAATGTTCTAGGCAATCATTTTTACATAGCTATGATGTGTTGAGTATCCTTATTGTTGATTAAAAATGGTGGTTCTGTAAATGAAGACAGAGGCCCCATCTGCACTGTATATTTAAAGTGGTATTATACCAGTTTAAACAGCCATGACTTCCCCCAAAGAATCCTGGGAACTGTTATTTGTTAAGGGCGCTGAAAGTTCTTAGGAAGCCACTACTATCCTCAGACAAAGGCAGGACAATAGCAGCTTCTCCATCACAATTTATCCAGTCAGTCTGCATCTAATTGGAAAACAAATGCTTAGATCAAGATCCTTTCTTATGGTCCATCGTTTGCACTTCTGGAGCTTCTGCACAAGTGGGGTTTCCCAGTAACTGCAGGGCAGTTTCCAGTGCAGAAAGAGAGATGCATCTAGTGCTACATCTTCCATTACAGGGAATAGGATAGCCTAAGTATACAGGAGTGCTTGTAAATTGCAGCAAATCACTGCAATCACATTGAAAATATACACTTGTATTTATATTTTAAAATTTAAAGCTTACTGTATTTTTAGAGCTCCAAACAGACAGTTTTAGATTGAATTTGCCTGAAAAATATTCGATTAAAATCCAGTTGAAAACAAAATAACTGTAACCAGGCCTCTTCCCAACCAACCACCACCACAATAACCCTAAATGTATGTTTGATAACCTTGATTTCATCCCAACAACATAATCTCAAATATAAACAAGTTCTTCTTATCAGGCTTTTCAAATACACTCAGACATGGATGTAGAGTTTTGCTGTATAGTTGATAACAGTTGCTTTGGAAATGTAATGGCTTTGATTTAATTTTAGTTCATCCTCGGCTTTGGCCAGATAGATATCTAGCTTTTAGATCGCTGGATAGAAATAAAATACATTGCTCAGCAACAAATATATAAAGTCAGGCAAATCTGCTATTTAAGACTGGTCTATATGAAGAATGGTCTCTCATTGACTAAAATGTTCAGATGCTAAGCTATTTTTCAGACAACGTATGCCACCTGCTGCTGCTTTTATTTTAACACATTTGGACACTTTGCTCGGGGCAGCAAATGGAACGTTAAGTACCATCCATGCATGATGTATTGGTTTAAAAGCCCCCATTAATGTGTCAAATGTGCAGGAAATGATTTCACACATGTGGCCGACATACTGTATCTAGAAACCTTCTGCTTATCTAGTTTCTTGGAAGCACTTGGAAGTGGTTATGCTAGATTTATATAACCATGTAAGTGGAACCACTGATCGGTTTGTAGACGGTGAGCCGAAAGTCGGAAAGACTTCAGTCATTTCATTAGTAATTTATTTTTGCAGCAAGTCAGTAATAGCAGTAAGGCCACAATCCTAAGCACATTTCCAATGGAGTAAGTTCTACTGGACAAAATGGAACTTCTCAGTAAGTATGAGTAAGATTGCACTGTATGGATTCGAAATATAAGGGGGAAATGATCCTTCCTTCCCTAGTGAAATATCTTGTATGGCGCCTCTTTATTTCTAGCGCGTCTGGCATTCTGGCAGTAGGCTTCTGAATACCAGTTGCTGGAAAGCACAAAAGGGGGCAGTGCTGTTGTGCTCAGATCATGCTTGTGGCTTTCCCACAGGCATCTCATTGGCCACTGTGAGTAAAGGATGCTGGACTAGATGGGCAATTGGCCTGATCCACCAGGCTCCTCTTATGTTCTTATTTTCCCAGTCCATTAGAGCACCTGAGCCTCTACAGCACAGTGGGTGACCTGTGGCCCCAGGGGCACATATAGCCCTCAGCCTGATTTCGTGTGAATGGCCAGGAGATTTATTTATTTATTTAAGCAGGAGCAGGGGAAGAGAGAAAGAAAAAGGAGAGAGACAGAAACGGAGAGAGAAAGCCAGGTGCACACTGTTCAGTTTCAGGTCTGGCCAAGCCCACAACTGACATCAGTTCCACTCACAGCTGGAATGTTCCCACCCCTCAAAATATGGTCAGGAATGTCTCTTCCAGCTACCAAATGCCTGCACAAACAGAAATGTTTTTAACTTCCTCTTTAACATTAATGACAGAGACAGATGCATCTTACCATGGAAGACGTTCTACAAATGGGGAACCACCACCAAAAAGGTCCTGACATGCATCAGTGCAACCAGGCAGCAGCCAGTTGAACCACCATCAACAGGCCCTCACCTACTGATTGTAGGACCTGAGATGGTCAATACTGGGGGGGGGTGCCCTTTTAGGTACTTACGCCCCAAGTTGTACAGGACTTTGTACACGAGTTCTGTCATGCAAGGTTTTATTTACAATATATGTTGGATGGCAGAAGGTCCTTGGCATGAACACCAACAGATATTGTTCCCCATCAGATTTCCAGGGGAAACACCAATGCCTTATTATAGAGAGCAAGTCTTCTGTGTGTCTTTCAGACCCATTTTGAGGACTGCCAGACTCCTGCAAGCAACCCTTGATACAAACTTCCAACCAAGGGAGGGAAGAAGAAAGACATTTCCCTGTTTTTGCTCATCTTCTAGAAACATATTGAACAATTTAGTTTATCTGTCAACACTTTGGCCCAAGTTTGCATAGCGAAGGAGAGACATGGCCATGGCTATTTACTAAACAAAAGAAATGTTATAGTGATAGCTGAAATGGAATGGAATGGTGTTCAGTTAAACCTCATCATAGTTACTTGGACAGTTGCCTTTCTACGAAATCTTAGATCAAGAGGTTGGAAATCTACCTGTGGCCTTCCACATCCTGTTGAACTCCAATTTCCACCAACCTTAGCAAGCATTGCCAATAGTCAGGGATGATGTGATTTGTAGTCCAGCAACATTTGAAGGGCCAGAGGTTTCCCATCCCTGTCCTAGATGGCCTAAGTTGGTCGGTCATTGTCCTAAATTGCACATTCTGAAAAACATTTTTGTGAAGGCTTGGCAACATAAACCTGGGATTCACACTCACTCAGGATTCAGGCAAAAAATAATAATGCTCCAAGTCTCTATTTTCTGAAAAATAGCAGTATCGCATAGCAGTTTATTATAAACCACCTAGGGATATAGTTGTATGAAAGGCACAAAGGGGGGGCTTTAGTTTTTATCACCCTGTGTGTTGTTTAGATGTCATTTGCAGCTACTGTATTGCTGCTAGTTTACTTCAAAGGAATGTTGAACAAGGCCTGAGGTAAAATTGAGTGGCTTGTGCTGAAAGAAGGAGACTGAGCTTTTCTGTTTTCATATATATATTTTCACACACACACGGTTATAGACAGATCATGTTTGTCAAAATATTTGCTTGTTAAAATGAAGAAACAGAGTGTTTACCTGTACAGTATTTCTTTTCCAGAACCACTTGTTCTCCAACTGGAAAAAAGTAGTCAAGCTGTTTTTATTATTACTGTGTAGATAGTACTTACATCCCTCGTCCTGATATTCTGTCCCTCACTCCCATGCCTTGGAGCCTGCAGGGTCCCATCGTCCACCTGTCCCTCAGCTGAATTTATGCTTCAAAGAAGCCTTCCTTAGACAACAAAAGGCTTTTTTCAAGTCCAATTGTGTCAGGTGGATTTGGGGGGATATAGAAGAGAGTTGTGGCATGTGAATGGTGCCCACTGCAGTTTATTCAGTTTGTAAATGGGTTCACAGACCCCAAAATATTGGCAAGCCCTTCTCTAGAGTTCATAATAATATCATGTTTGATGTAAGAATTGGGGGGGGGGTGTAGGGGGGATGCAAAGTGACAAACTGTACTTGACCTTACAAAATATAATTCTCTCCTCCTACATGCCCAAACGACTGATATTTTGCTAATCCATTATCATTAATGTGTGGCTTGCCTTTCTTGAAAACGTTCATGTTATTGCTACTATTCCTAGTTTTTATGATCCCCTCATAAAGCATTGCTTTTATTTTCAAATGTGCCAGTGTTCTTAGAGTAATTAGTTTCACTACTTTCGCTAGTACTGCTTATTTTAAGAAATCCTGGTCTGTTTTTGTCAGTCAGGTACAATATACCTCTATGACTTCAGTTTTACTGCTTGAATTGGTGGCCTGCTGATTCCTTCATCAAAAGGTGGCTACTCTGTCCAAGCCATAATTTCATTGTTATATTATTTTCATGTCAGAATGTGAATTCAGCTAAGTTCTCCAGTATTTGTGGAACATCACTGGACAGGAGCGAGAGGAAGCTACTTCAAAACTTTATAAACCTGTGAAGGATTAAGAAATGAGACTTACTGATGAGTAATTTACTAATGCTTGCAGCATACTAAAAATCCTGGCAACATTATAAACATCTGATTTGTGATTGAACTTCTTTTCATAGTTGCAGCTCAGATAGTTGTATCTCACTACGGGTCAGTTTTGAAAACTTGAGATCCTCATTCTCCAATAGATACAATGCATGTTGAATAAGGAACTGATCATATAATGAATGTATAGTGAGGAGTACTCACAGTCCAAGATAATATTTAAGATATTCAAAGGAGATGTAGACTTAATTTTTTAAAACACTGCTAAATTTTATTTGTGCTACATAATTTTGTTTTTAACCTCATTTTTATCTATTTTAAAGGAAATTTTATTAAATGCCATTGTATTTTATTGTGTTTATGTAAACCTCATATATATATGTAGAGAGATAGAGATAGAGAGAATACTCCTGAGTGTTCATGCAGTATTCCATCACCTCCTTATTTGACTCTTTTGGAGCATCAGGATATTAAGTATGAAAAATAGGTCAACAATGAAATATACTTGTATGGACTACAGCTATGAAGAAGGTATTTGAAATATATTCTTTATCCGAAATATATCACACTATCCCAATATTTCAGAACATTTTTAAGTGAGCTCGGGGTATTTAATTGTAGCTCACATCTGGTATTGCATATAATGCTGCCTGTGTATTCAGGTTTTATAGCTTCCAGTAATGGCAGATTATTGTGATAAATGATTCATATCAACTACAAGTGACACCTTTTAAAATTTCCATATCTGGCAACTATAAAGTGTTTCTTGAATGCTTCAGCAGACCCCCATGGCCGAAAGCTGCTTTATGATTAATTTCATCTCAATGTGGTAATTAGCATGCTTTGAAGTGATTCCTAGAAAACATGCTAATAGAGGCAGCAGATTAACCCAGAAATATTTTTAGTTCAGAGAGCAATGTACGTACACCCAAGAATAATTGAGTTTCCCCTTGAAATTTCTAGGCGTTTTATTGCTTTTGATCAAAGAAAGGGCATTTAATAGGAATCCTGCAAAAAATAAAACAATAAATATGGTTCTTTTTGTGATGATCAGATAAATCCTATTGGCTGTCATTCTACCTGAGGTTGTGCTGTGTTGCAAAATGAAGGATGAAGACTCCAAATGTGTTCTTTGGGAATTTGTGTTATCAAATCACTTGTAAATATATGTGATAGCATTCTGTACAATGCCACTGCTAATTCCTCTGTGTGTGTTTTATTCTTGCAGATAAGAAAGAAGCTGTTTTGACAAAAGACCTCAAAAGTATGTCTCGTTTTTAGTTATGGTTGTACATCCTGTTTTTTATATAGCTCAGTTTTAAAACAGCCTGTTCCAATGTACCCAAATGATAGTGATTCAATGTACTCAAATTAAAAACAGCTCGCTCATTTATTCCCTTACCTGACAGCAGGTTCCATTGTGCTCAATGGGACATATGTCTGAAGAGGCATTCATAGGATAGTGCTATGAAATTGCAAGAAGATGCAAATAAGGAGGTGGTGACACCATTTATAATTCTAAAATGACATGTTTAGACTTCAGCTGCCTCTTCCATTCTAAATCAATTCACACTGTATTTCCAATTCCGCATTCCTGTTTGTGACTGACAGTTATTGCCTCCCTTCCTCATTTTTTTTAATCTAACATCTCGAAAAAGCAGAGCTTTCATGGGGAATGAAATGTCAGCTGTGATCTTAGCTGAACATGTTCTTGGTGGTCAAGAACTGGAAAGAAAAGCTGGGAAGCTTGTGCATCTGTGCTTTTCTGTGTATGCCGTGACCTTAAACATATAGGAAGCACTTGCCTAAGCTTAACTGTTCTTCAGTCTCCGTTTCAGTGGGGCTTACATGGGAAACAAGTGACTCTTCATTAAAGTCCTTTCTCTGCATTATTTACACAGGTATAATATAATGGTAGGGACGCGGGTGGCGCTGTGGGTAAAAGCCTCAGCGCCTAGGGCTTGCCGATCGAAAGGTCGGCGGTTCGAATCCCCGTGGTGGGGTGCGCTCCCGTTGCTCGGTCCCAGCGCCTGCCAACCTAGCAGTTCGAAAGCACCCCCGGGTGCAAGTAGATAAATAGGGACCGCTTACTGGCGGGAAGGTAAACGGCGTTTCCGTGTGCTGCGCTGGCTCGCCAGATGCAGCTTTGTCACGCTGGCCACGTGACCCGGAAGTGTCTCCGGACAGCGCTGGCCCCCGGCCTCTTAAGTGAGATGGGCGCACAACCCTAGAGTCTGTCAAGACTGGCCCGTACGGGCAGGGGTACCTTTACCTTTTAATATAATGGTGTGAAGATACCTCCAGATATTGCTGAATTACAACTCCCATCAGCCCTAGTAAGCATGGTCAGTGGCCAAGGATGATGGGAGTTGTAGTTCAACAACATGTGTAGGCCCAAAGGTTTCCTATACCGGATTGAGGTATAATAACAGTTCTTATTGCAACCTGGGAATAAGCCCTGTTAAGCAGAGTGGGGCTCGCTTCTGAGAAAACATGCATAGAACTGTGCTATTAGCACTAACTCCATCCTCACAAAATGGATGGCCAAGCTGGCCCAAGGCATTCTGCTGCCTGAGGCAGAGTACCCAATGGTGCTCCCACCCCATGCCATGAGGATGCATAGTATACAAGGCCAGTCAAGTTATTTTGGCACCAGAGGCAGAAAATCCCGCAATTGTCTCTCCGCCTCCCAGGCAATTAAAATAATATAAAATAAAGAATTTGCTTCTCTTTCATGACACCCAAAATCAGCTGCCCAAGGTAGCTGCCTCGCTCAGCATAAGGGTAGGGCTGGGACTGGTGAAAGGGATTCTTTTTATTTAACCTGTTGTTTAAGGCGTGTATTCCAGCGGAAGAAAAGAGGGAAAGAGAACTGTGACTAAAACAAGGGCAACTGAAACATCTTCTGTTTCATGCTGCAGTGACATTACCCTCACAGACCTATGTGTTTCTGACACTAGCACAGCACAGGTGACTCTAATCTAGGCTAGAGATTGAGGAAACAGACTGTAGTAGTATTTTTTTCCTGAATCCTCAATAATGCTGGAAACTCTTAATGCTGTGTGTTTTCAGAAGGTTGCGCTTTCCTTCTGGGGGAGCATTTCCCCATAACTATTTCTGCCATATATGCAAATGTTGCATGTGGCTAAGAAAACTACTACTGTACTAAGATGCAGCGCAGAGTGATACAATAGTAAAACCATATTTGTTAATGAAAGCAATTATCAAGTGGTTCCAAATAACCGTTTTTGCTCATTACTTTTTCCATGCCTTTGATTGAGTAGAATGCAGATAGGCACTTTGTTTTTTAATAATCTTCTTTCTCTGCTCTCCTATGCAAGAGATGCTAAGGGCAATCTTTTTCATCTGAAATTTCCCCATGTCCCTGTGTTTTTGCTGTAGAATGCTTTGTAGTAATTGCTTTAATTTGTTCTCATTTTAAGAGCCAGCAAAAGCTCCTGCAGCCCAACCAGCTTCTGTAAAAGTAGCAGCACCAGGTAAGTGATTAAATTGTTTTCTCTTGCTTTATTTTCAATGTATTCAATCAACTGCTCTGGTTATGGTGCATTTCATTGCATCATAGCACCATCTGCTGGGTTCTGCAAGTTAATGTTCTTTTTGGTTTGTGTTGGGTAAGAATAATGGTGCAGTGTCATTGCTATGAACATGTGTCTGTAGTTCCTAACATGTGTCATAACAAGTGTTGCATGTTAAGAAAGAAAATCCTTCACTTATGTTATATGTACACACAACTTTTCTGATAAGTGTGGAAGGCTCCAGTAGCAGTGCTTACCAGGGACTAGTTTCCTTTGGAGGAAGAATTCGCCAGAGACTTACAATGTTTCTATAATAGACGTATTGCACCCAAGTCTACTCACTGTATAACTTGCAGCATATCTCACTGCTCCTCATCATCCCCAGAGAGGAAGCCCCACCCAAAAGTGCCTTCCAGAGCCCAGAGCTATTTTTCTGCTTCTTCCCACCCCCTTTTACTGTTTTACTAAATTTGCTTAGTAACATAACATTATTATATGTATTCTATAAAACAAAGAATACAAAACAAAATTCATTCATACTACAATGCATAGGCTTACATAACAAAATCAATTCAAAATACCATCCGGTTTACTCCCCCCCCCTTTTTTTTTCTTCCCCCTTCCCTCCCCACTCCAGCCCCCCCCCCCCCCCGGTCAGGCCTTCCTTCTTCATATCTTTATCCATGTACACAGTCTGCTCATTCAAGCTTGTATGTTAGGGTTGGCTTCCCCCTCTTTCTATCCAGTTCTTGTAAAATGCCAATTTATTTGTGAGTCTTTGGCATTTATTTTCCCATATATCCTCTGCCACTATCTGTGTGAATATTTCTGATTGTACATATTCAAAAACATAATCATTCCATATTTCCATATTCCATTTGGCCTTTTCTTTCCATCCCAAAGCAATAACTGCCATTCCAGCTAAAATTATAATTTTGTACAACTCTTGCTTATTACTTTTTACTTTGTTATTTCCCAGTATTCCCGAAAATAATAAATCCCTATTAACTTCTATGTTTATTTGAAATAATCCAGAAATTAACTTTATAATCTTTTGCCAATATTCCTTAACCAGATTACATTCCCACCACATGTGTGAATATAGTCCTTTTTCCTGACCACAATGCCAGCATTTGGGACTAAACCCTTTCACTATATACGCCATTTGTGCCGGAGTTCTATACCATTTTAATTAAAAATTTCTACTTAATTCTTTATACTTTTCTATTTTAATATTGTTTATATTCTTCATCAGTTCTTGGGCCGTGTTTGGATGGATCATAATTTTTCTGCTTCTGATTCAGTTCTGACACCAACACTCAAGTTCCCCTCCGCCCCACTCCTTTTCATAGACACACAGGGTGGTACTCTACTAAGCTTTACTCAGAGTAGACATGATGAAATTAGAAGACATGATGTAGTCATGTTCATTAACTTCAGTGGGCCAACTGTGAATGAAACGTGGTTGAATATCACCCACAGACTTAGACCACATCATACTGAGCTACAGAGGTAGAACAGTCCAAGACTTTCCAGCTACTGAAAAAACACCTGTTGACAATTTCCTTGTATTTTCTATTTCAAAAGAGGCACTTAGCAACTTGGGCTGCTGACCATTGAATGATAACAGCCTATGTGGTGGGGCAGAGCCATGGAGCAGACCTCTTGACCCTTCTGTCAGTGCACCTTACCTGAATGGGGCTGGGACAAAGCAGGCTGGTTGCAGGGTTGGGGCAGAGAGAAGCACCCATCTAGGCTAGTATCCTAGACTTACAATGGGCAACAAGATACCCATGGCAAGCCTTCAGACAGGATATCAGTACAACAACCCTCTTGCCTCTTGTGCTCCTCAGCAATTGATATATAGAGGAAGACTGCCTCCGATACCAGTAGGTAGCATACAGCAATGATGGCTAGTAGCAATCAATAGCCTTGTTCTCCATGGATTTGTGTAAACCCGTTTTAAAGCTATCCAAATTGGTAGTCACCACAATATTTTGCAGAAGCGAATCCTACAGTTCATGCCAGGCATAGGCAAACTCGGCCCTCCAGCTGTTTTGGGACTACAGTTCCCAGAATCCCTGACCACTGGTCCTGTTAGCTTCTAGAGGGCTGAGTTTGCCTATGCCTGGTTTATGCGTTGTGTGAAGACCTCCCCTCTTGTCCATCCTGCATGTTGTCAGGACAACATTTTTAAAAATGAAGAAGACTGAATTGGGTGGAGCTTCAAATGAGGTATCATTTTTGAGATACCCCCCTCGAGGGAGATGTACTTATCTGTCCTCAAATTAACCATTTTTAATCCAAAATGAAATACACCAGAACAATGTTATTTTCCTCCCCCTGTGTTAAGGAAGACAGAAACGTTATTGAATTTTTTTACACACTTGATTTATTATAGTTTTTGCAAGCAATATATATCACACAATCCACATAATGTGATAGATTCATTCAAAATACTGGATACAGTGTTACCCAACACAATGAGACATTAGCAGTAAGTTTTAAAGAGTTTTGTGTTATTAATTAATTACCAAACAAATGGCTTCAACAGCAGTTATAAAACTTTTAATACAGAAATTGAAAAGGGTGCAGTCAGCCTAATGGCAACAAAAATTATTATAAAGCAGCCAGTGATCAATAAGCGCAAAGCGAAGACTATATGGAGAGCTTCTTGTTGACAGCATTCACATGTCATGGTGCACACAATGATGTGTACTGTGAGTGCATTTCTGCTTTAATCCTCCCCTATCATAAATGGGAACAGCAAACCGCAATCCTATCCATGTGTGAGAAATGAGCCATAAACACCTGTCTAAGCTTACTAACCCTTGATGGGTCAATTCCACATTATAGGATATATCCCAGACTTTATCTAACCACTGTGTGTCAGAAGGGACTTCATTAGCACGCCACTTACTGACCAGGATAGCCTTCATAGCAGTTGACAAATGTACTGCAAGTTATCGTTAATAGTTTGTTCCCTTGATAGCATAGCATGAAACAACTGCAGGCTCCTGTGGGTCCAAATACTACTCTTCCTTGACAGCATATGATTCCTTTGTTTTAAAGAAGACCTTGCATTCTGAAGTATATGTTTCCTTTGGAAATATAAAATCAACACTTAAAGCATGTTCAGGGGAATTGTATATGTGTTTCTCAGCTGAATGAAGACATCCTACAGCAGAATTATATCTACATTATAAAGCAATTACTATTTACTGTACAAAACTCCACTGTGGTACATACAAGAAAAATAAACAATTTCCCTTTTCCCTCCCCCCCCCCAGTTGCCAAGAAGTCAATAGCAGGTAGGCTTGCAGAGGCTATGCGAACCAATCTCTGTTTTTTTAATATTTTGCCTACTAAAAAAATAAGCCAGAATTTGTGAATTTTTTCTAGGACCATGCTGCTTTAAGATAGATGATTTGCCGGAATGCAAGAATAAAAATAAAATAGCTAACTGTGCTGCCTGGGGTGGGGCTTGCCTCTGCTAGTGGTAAATCCCCACCAACAAAAGTGCACCACAGTTTGCCTACCCAAGCAGTGCTCAGGCAGAAGCTACCTCTGGTGGTATCACCACTGCCCATAGCCTATGAAATCCCCTAAAACAAAGAAGGGAGGAGGTGGGGTTGGGCCAGCATAGGATCTGCTGGATTCTGAGCCAGCCTTGCTACTGCCACATGATGTCTAATCTGGCAACATGTCCAATATGACCCTCTTCACCAAGGGTGACACTGTTCCATTAAGCCCTGCTGCTGCCAGCCAAGGGGTTGGATTACAGCCTAAGCTCTCATTCCTCAGTGTTGAAACGATGAAGTTATGTGTGAGGATATTTGAATGTGAAAATTTGAAAGAATTAAATGTCTAAACTGAAAGATGAATTTTGTAGAGTTGTGGCACTCAAAGCTGCAGATTTGGATTATCTAATTTAAAACTGTATGAGTGATACAGGATTTAAAATAAACTGCAAAACATAAAATAAACTCTGAACTGTAAAAAATTTAAATACCCATATTTTGTGGCCTAAAGTGGCTTATAAAGAAGAGGGAATAGGATTTCAAAGAAATGCCTTAATCCACTTCCCACTTATTTACCAGTGGCCATGCTGGGTAGGGTTGAGGGGAGGTGAAGTTGAGTAACAACTTGTGGGTACCATATTGGCTACTGCAGTACAGAAACACATACGGCAAAGTTTCCCAAAGTTCCTCATGGCCTTGGCTACTGCAGTGCAGGCTCATGGGAGTAGCAGAGGCCTAACAGAGGTCCTTCTGTGGAGTCCACTAAATCCCAATGCTTCTGTTTCCAAGAAACCATGTTTGGACATCATGGAACCTCAGTGCCTAGAGTGTGTTGTAGATTTTTCTGCAGCACCTTCAGCAACATAATCTGGTTCCCGCTAATTATTAATAACATGGACATAGGTGTATGTATAGTGGTCTGCCCAAAACTCCATTTAAAGCTTTACTCCTATCATAATTTTACGGGGAGCATATGTGTGTGTCGTCAGGGGCAGTTGTAAGAAACTGGCAGATGTGATGCCATGATTCATGTTTTTCAGCAATCATATTGAGTACACTGAAAACATTACTTGAACAATGAGATTACTGCATGAATCAGGCAGGGGGAGCAAGCTAGCTGTGAGAAAAAACCTGAAGCATATTTCAGCAAACTATGAATTTACATCAAAACTATATTGATGAGATTTTAAAATGACATGTCAGCGTTTTTGACAATAGAGGTTATTTAAAGCGCATGTCTGCTACCAAACATACATTAAGATTGTTGAGAATTGGTTGGTTTGCAAACAAGGTATACTATTTAGAACCAAGTACTTAGTCTATTGCTGTGTGTGAATGGTAGCTCAGAGTTACTCTAGCATACAGGCTAAGATCTGAGCTGTGATCTAAAAAGTCATTGGTTCATAGCTTCCCTGAACGTAGTAGACAACCTTAGGCTTCTCTCATGGGGAAGGACAAACAACTCCCTAATTGGCTTAGCAAGTCCTCAAGATCATGCAAGCATATCTTCACCAGACACCCAAATATCCTCTCTTCTCTTGCCAGTTTTCATGTACACACATGGCCCACACTCCTTCCTGCTATCCCTTCCCCTAGTGTGAAGGTAAAAGGCCATTGGTGGCAGGTTGGGGTGTGAGCCCAACGAATAAGAGTCTGCTCATAGAGAAGTGTTCACGTAGTTTGATCTTAATCAAAGGTTATGACATGAGGAATTTCAAAATAATAAACACAGAAACAGTTACATAAGGCCCTCCAGGCCTCTCCAACTGGAACGTAGGGCTTTCCCTAGGCCAGGCATGTCCAACAGGTCGATCACGATCCACTGGTCAATTGCAGGGTGCCCTGGTTGATCCTGGTCGATCTTCAAACCCTTAGTGATATTCCTCCTAAAACAACTCTGGCTTCCTAAAAGAAGCTCAACAACTCTGGTCTATCCTCCAGTGACAATGGAGGTAGAAAACTGCCTGTTTTTTTTAATATTGTGAGTAGACTGTCACTTGGGAGTTGGACGTGCCTGCCCTAGGCCATATCCCTCTCTGGTGCTGTTCCATAAGTCCTTTTACCTAACTGGAGTGTGTCCTTGAACTGTGATAATGTTTCTACAGCTGGGTGTAGAAACCTTTGAATTTTGTATGGTTGGAATGTAACCTGCTGTAACAGAGGTGCCATCTTCTCAACATGATTGAGGGGGCCCGACGTGATGTCCTGATGTCATGCATACAGTGTCGCGTGACATCCTGACATGGCTCGCATGACATCCTGCATTGTCCTGACATCGTACAGAGCCAGAGGTCAAAGCTGAATGCCCTCTGAACATTTAGGGGGCCGAGCCCATTAAAAAAAAAACACCATTGGGGGAACCAAAAGAGTCTCAGCACTCAGGAGTCAGAGCCAAAACATCACATCTATTTATCTACCCATTTTACCTCAGGCCCCACCCATGTTTGTCTCTGGCCATGGCCACCACAATTATCCATCCCTCAAGCTAAAAAAAACCCATTCCCCACTTCTGAGTGGAATCCAACTAAGTGCTTGAGTGCATTCTACCATGTTAGATCAAGGACATAATCAAACTACTGCTAGTACAAAATTAAACTCAATTTAGGTATTTCTCAATGTTGCCCACTCCATGCATCTAGTAAACTAGTACATTAAAAAGATTTTGCATAGCCTGCTCATTCATTCCTCAATTTATTACATGCAGAAGTTGGTTATATGGGGGCAACATTCAAAATATGGCCTTCTGCCTACGTGCTAAAGTAATGCAGTTGAAAGTTCTGCAATTTCAGTCTGCTATCTCATTCTATGTAATGGTTCTAATATTCACTGTGAACCTCAAAATATAGAAATAATTTATTCGGCTTTGTTCCTCCAACTTTGTAGAACCACACAAAAAAGAAAAGCCAGTAGAAACAGGTAAATATGCTCATATTTTCAAATCTTTGCTTTCTTCAAACATACTGATAATGTACCTGTTCCAGATATGCAATAACCAACTATTTCTCCTTTTATGTTTCTGTTTCAGCCAAGCTCCCAAAGAAGGATCTGCCTGTCAAAGCAGCTGGTAAGACATGAGGGGAAAGTTATCATAGAACAGAATGCTCTCCTATTTTATCTCTAAGCTAAAATTTTAAATTAACTAAATGCTATAAAATTCAGCATGCCATACAACAATTAACTAGTGGATTAAAATGGAGAACCCGGCTAGAAATAATTTGGAGGAGATTCTAACCACCATGGGTTCCCTGTGCTTTTTATGTTAAAAAGTAGAATCTAAATTCCTTGAGCAAACAAATCAGCAAGAGTGTGGATATGTTTTGTTACTTTTGTTGCTTGAAATTAAAAATCAATAAAAATATTTATAAAACTAACTAACCAAAAAGCAAATATCATAACCTGTTGTTCATTGCAATGACTTCCCCCATCACAGTGTTTCCAGCAGGCCAGCTTTTTTAAAAAAATTGTCTGTAAATTTCATACAGACAATGTATACATTGTGGCCCTCAATACTATTAATACACCAGTTTCAAATGGGATGATTTACTGGTGGATCCTTTGGTCAAAGCATCTTTTCTTGAGGTCTTGGGTACGAGAGCTTCGTTTCAGGTAGCCATGGCACATTGGAACATAAGAAGCCGCCGTATACCGAGTCAAACCAAATGGTCTATAATTTAGTTCTGTATTGTCTACCGGGACTAGCAGTAATTCTCCAAGGTTTCAGACAGGGATCTTTTCCCTCTCCTTTGTGGAGATAATAGGAATTGAGCCTGGGACTTCAAGGCATGTACTTCTACCACTGAGCTATCAACCTTCCCCCCTGAGTTGTATATATGTAGTTTGAACACACTGAAATTCTTTGTTTAATTTTTCAGTGACACATGAAGCTCATAAACCAAAAGGTGAGAGATTAAAATTTAAATATATATCCCAAATATATGTACAGTATAATGTTATGGCTTCTTGTAATATCACGTGCTTCATTATATTGAGACAGATAATGGGTCCATCTAATCCACTCCTGCTCAGCCTGGCAGTGATATCAGGTACAGTGGTACCTCAGGTTAAGAACTTAATTTCTTCTGGTGGTCTGTTCTTAACCTGAAACTGTTCTTAACCTGTGGTACTACTTTAGCTAATGGGGCCTTCCGCTACCGCCACCGCCGCCGCACGATTTCTGTTCTCATCCTGAAGCAAAGTTCTTAACCCGAGGTACTATTTCTGGGTTAGCAGAGTCTGTAACCTGAAGCATCTGTAACCTGAAGCGTCTGTAACCCAAGGTACCACTGTATTAAGGAAAGGGTTTCCCCAGCTTGCTACCAGTGCTCCTTTTTAAAAAGTGGAGGTGTCAGAGACATTCCACTGGCTATGCAGGTGCCCTACTACTTCAAGCATTGTCCTTTTCCTTAAAGCATATTCATTTTCCTTAAAGCAGAGATGGCACGAGCTTTTTTGCTCCACAACCCAGATCTCCATGGTGCTGCTAAAATGAATGTTTTCCCCACCACCACCTTCATTTTAGCAGGGAATTCTGATGCAAACCCTTTCCTGAACCAGTAAAGGATTTGCATTGAAAGCTCTGCTAAAACTGAAGGGAAACCTTTGTTGCAGCAACTCGAAGCTGTTGCTTTTTATTGATTTATTTTCTCCATTTACACAGCTGCCCCTAACAAGAGTGTTTTGGATAAATCCTAGAGGTCCATTAAATGTTCACAATGTTTTTTTTCTGTTTCATTTCACAGTGACCACAGAAGTTCATAAGCCAAAAGGTCAGTACTGTTTACATTTTACAGTAAAATTAAATTTATACAATATATAGTGTTTGGACTGAGTCCATGGCCAAGCTGAACATAGGATGGGTTTGTGAAAGGACCTCCATGCAATTTAATAATTTTGGGAGCTGGGTGTATAGTGTCATGTGGGAACCTTAATCCATGCTCCAGCATATGAATCAGTAGCAGACTAGATAGCAGGGTATGGGCGGTAGAGGAGCAAGGATAAGATGGCGATGAGGTCAGCACAGTACAAAGAGTTAACTTCAACTCTTTGTGATTTACTGCTGCCTCACTCCCTTCAATCAGTATGGGGTGCACCTGGGTCCTGGCTTTACTCCCTAGCATGGCCAGGTAAAACTGATTGAAACCCCCGACAACCATGGCCAACCATTGTAGACATTCATGAGCCAGTGAGCCTGCTGTCTCATTCAGCATAAGCCAGCTTCCTATGTTATTAGAGTTTTATACCAGCATTTATAATGGTAAGATAAAGAGCTGACTTTTCCATGATTCATTTTGCAACTGTGCAAGGCTTCATTCTTCCTGCAGATTTATTGGAAGGCAAAAAAAGGTAACTCTACAGTTTTATAACATTTATTACAAAGGTAGATTAGATCAATATCAGGATAATGTCAGTTGCTTTCAAATAAGCAGCAACGTTTTCAGTGCTTTGAGAAAGCTTGCATGAGCCACTCTTCCTGAGACTGGAAGTGTTACAAAAGCCTTATCTTTGTTTTGCAGCAGTACATGAAAAGAAAGAAGATAGGCCGTTGAAGGTGGTAGAGAAAGGTAAGGAGAAACTCAGTGAAGCTGATGTTATCTAAGGAGAGCGCCATAGCGATTAAGAATAAAATCACATTCAAAAAGTGGACCATCTTGATTTTGTCTCTCTAGCTATTAGTATTCTTTCTTGACAGATAATTCTGGATCAAGTTTCTGATGAAATTCAGTTTCTGTGTCACTAATCATATTTCTGCAGTGACTGGAATTAATCCATTCAGTCATCTTCAGTTTTGTGGTGGCCTTGTGTCCTACCTCGCAGAAGACAGTCCTCTGTTTGATGGGTGCCTGTTCTAAATCCACTTTAAAATAATAATAATAATAATAATAATAATAATAATAATAATAATAATAATAATGTTTATTTATTTATACCCCACCCATCCGACTGAGTTTCCCCAGCCACTCTGGGTGACTCCCAACAGAATATTAAAACAGGATAAAACATCAAACGTTAAAAACTTCCCTAAACAGGGCTGCCTTCAGATGTCTTCTGAAAGTCAGATAGTTGTTTATTTCCTTGATGTCTGAGGGGAGGGTGTTTCACAGGGTGGGTGCCACTACTGAGAAGCGGACACAGGGATCATTAAAGAGCCTCACCAGCAGTTGGCACAGCTGGCTAAGCAGCCATACTATGCAGTCTTCCCCAATATGAAACTGCTAATGAAACTACCATTATGTACTGGTAATTATTTCTAAATGTGCACCTATACATATAAATCAGCATTTCCAAATTTTATACAAACCTGTGGGTGCTGTTGTCCACATTTTTGTTCATGGAGAAGTGACCATACTATTCTATTTACCTGTGGCATGGTCCACATTTCTGGCCTTAGTTATTTTAACTGATCTGATTTGTAGACTTAATTTTCTGAACGATTCAGCTGCAAATGTTTGTTGAAGCAGGTCACAAGTCCCAATTTATATCCAGACAAGTTCAGTGGGCGGCTGACTGTGTTGGCCTCAAAAGGGGACCACCTGCATTCAAGCAGAGCAGGGCTCTCGCCTTGTTTAGTGTCTCTGATTCGAATAATTGCCCCATCCATAATGGTGACCTTTTCCTTTCAACATTGGTTATGTGAAATGAACCACCAATAACAGAAATAAAATATTATGTGAAAAATATTTGGTCTTTCATTTCATCCAAGAGAAATGCCATTAGGTAACGTTAGAAATCCATCATACTCAACTGTCATCGTTTCAGTCCAATGATGATTCTTAGGGCTGACACCTGCGTTAAGGAATTAGTCAGATCTGATTGAAGGAAATAGGAGCTCAAGAGCTTTTGCTATGTGTTGGTGAACAAGGAAACAGTATGAAGCAACTAAATTATTCTGCAAATGCTACATTTCTAAACAGATTATTCTTAACCCTAAACTAACAATAAATTGTATGCCTTAGTAACTTTAAGGGAATTGAGGGATTGTTATTTTTTTTTTTTTGCAGAGAAACCAAAACCAAAAGAATCAAGTAAGCCATATGACATTGTCTATGACTCTTGTATATCACTTATGCAATAACATTTCCTGTATATACTATTTGTTCACATTTTCTACCTTTTAAGAAACAAGATCAACGCAAACACATTCTTTGAACAAACCACAGAATAACACAGAATTATTATTATTTTTTAAAAGTCTTTTGGTTCAACAAATGTTTTAGCTTGAACATTACCGAAACAAGAAATAAGGCATGAATTGAAGCACAACAAGTAAATGCTGTATGCCTCAGCAAGAAGCATAGTTATCCATAACACAATTGATCCCTTTGCTAACCCACAACACAAAAAGCACGTATTATGAGGTAAATTCAACAACATTTCAAAAGTGCAGTGTGATAGTTGTAATTGTGATTTTTAATCATCATCATCACAATTAGAAAAACCACATTGCACTAATTTTCTTCCATAGATTTCCTGTTTGGTATGGGGGAGGCGGTCTATATGCCAAAAAGTAAGGATGTGACTTTTGCAAATCCACATATTCTCCTTCTGTCTCCTGAGCAATTTCCACACTGTTCCACAAATCTCTTGAGCAGATTTGGGAGTGCAGGGTGTGTGTGCAGACAGAAGGGGAAATCATCAAAATTCTCCTCCTTTTCTGCTGATGGAAACTTCCATGGAATCGAGGAGTTTTATGTCTGCAAAAGGACACAATACGAATAAACCATCTCATATTTCTTGTCTCTTGTAATATCTGGGTCACAACTTCATATGAGTAGATAGATAGATAGATAGATAGATAGATAGATAGATAGATACAGTGGTACCTCAGGTTACATGCGCTTCAGGTTACATACGCTTCAGGTTACAGACTCTGCTAACCCAGAAATAATACCTCGGGTTAAGAACTTTGCTTCAGGATGAGAATAGAAATCGTGCTCCGGCGGCATGGCAGCAGCAGGAGGCCCCATTAGTTAAAGTGGTGCTTCAGGTTAAGAACAGTTTCAGGTTAAGAACGGACCTCCAAAACGAATTAAGTACTTAACCCCAGGTACCACTGTAGATAGATAGATTTGATGGTTAGATTGGTAAGTGGAAAAAATATATAATTCAACGTCACGTTATGGTGAACATCTCATCATTGCAAGTGTTGCAGCTTGCCAGATGGAACTCTTCCCCCTCTCCTCCCCCTGTATGATGTTCTGGGAATTCTCCCAACCCCACTGAGCCCATTTCAGGGGTGAGGAGGGCACGGAGGGAGGAGAAAGGGGAACCCCACTGTGCAAGCAGAAGGCCTTGCGGTGACAGGGCTTGTTAGGTGAATCTCACCTAGTATGTTCAGATAGACAGATAGATACGAGTCAAAATATAAAGCACCGTATAAAGGAGCATATAAATAAACATATATCTATATCCTGTCCTGCAGGAGGAGCAAACTTCAGATAATTAGATTTTTATTTTCCATAAAAGTCATGAGGGGAGTGATGTTCCATGTGTGATAATTAAATGCAGTGCTTTTTTTCTTAAAAAAAAAAATGTTTAGGGGTACTCTAGTTTTCCTATTCATATTGAAATACTGCCCCTCAATGAGGCTAAACTTAGATTCACAAAATATTTAGGGGTATGCGTCCCCCCAGAAAAAAGCACTGATTAAATGTATCTCCTGTTTTAACTTGTCCTAAAAAGATTTACCTAATTTACAATTATTTCAGTGGTGCTTGCTTCCAATAAAATGTGCTTAGACTTGTGCCTAAATCATAGTACTTCAATTTTAAGTGAAATATAGTTCAAATTGTTAGCTTCAGCAAGGTTTGCTGGCAATATATGTAGTCTGATGTAATCAAGCAAAGACTAAAAATATATATATGCAAAAAGTAAGTCATATATTTCATTACCGAAATAAACTCTTTTTGAGCTAGCCATGATCACTTATTTCCAGTTCTTCAGCCACATTTGTATTGCACATGTAAGACAGCATCACAAATGCTAAATTACCGCTGCAGACAACATTAGCTTCTGAAATATTTCCAGCATGATTTTCTGGTTTATCAGATCACTTGGGATTTAAGGCAACATCAGTAATGAGTCAGACTCCAAAAGTGTTTGATCTCCTAAAATCAAGTAATCAGCATGACTTTCTTTGAAATAATTGCCATAAAGCTCTTCCTAGTAATGGCAGTGCATATTTCCTGTTGGTGGTTATAAGAAAATTTCTGAATCGATAAGCTAAGTTAGTCCATGATTTTAAATATTGCAGTTTCCAGAAATAAATTGGGATGCTCTACTTAAATGTTATTCTTCATGAGGACAGAAGAAAAATAATAAAACCCTCAGCACAAACTAGCTCATTTTGAAATCTTGGAAGAGGATGTGTTTAGGATCAGTGTGCATGGTATATGAGAGCAGAGGGTTTTTTACATCAAGGAAAAACATATGAATATTTTTTTAAAAAAATATACAGTCAAAGTTCAAATGTACCACCTTTGCTAATGGTCACAACCCAATATTAAGTAGGCCCTCTTAAGAAATTTAGCTTGGATCTGGAGTTCTCATTACTGGAATGCTGTTCATGGGATGTGCCTATTGAAAAGGGGGGATGATTTTTCTTTTTGTTGACTCCTGCTTCCCTGTAGCCCTTCCAGAACAGGAGGTGGCAAGATGGGGCAGAGAATCCAACAGAAATCACCTTCCCTAAGATGGAACCTTCTCCAGAAACTACCTAATTCTCCAGAAACTACCTAATTGGACATCCTCACTGTTTTATTGCTCTTCTGGGTGTATTACCTTTTAATGTTTTTAAATGAAGAAGCAAGGTCTACTTGCATTGGAGGAAAGGGGTAGGGAGGCAATTTGCACTGATACCTCCTTTCCTCTGCACCCCCCTTTGTCTCCTGAAAAGCTACTCCAGAAGGTCAGGGGACCCTTCAGAGCAGCACTGGGGTGGTACAAGTGGGCAGCAGGAGGAAGACAGACTTGGCAAGATCCTCTCCTCCCTTTGTTCAGTAAGGAACTTCTACTGGATCTCTGAGCTTTTTGTAAACAGAATGAACTTTTCAGAAAGAGCTCTATGCAGAACAGCCAATCTGGATCCCACTCATAATAATTCATTCCCACTTAAATTACTTGTCATTTGGTCAATATGTATTTACACACATTTTAACAAGTCTATTTGTTTAAAATTGTTTGGTGGTGGGTTGTTCTTTTTGTTTCTTTCAGAAGATGCCAAAGAAAAAGAAGTAAAGCATCACCCAGCATTGAAAGACAAAGGTAATGCCATGCAATCGAAAACAAAGATGTAAGTCAGAATGATTGCAATCAAAACTATAATTAAAAAATAGCTCACCCAAAATTGACTAAGCCAAATTAAATATAAGCATTTCTTCACAAATTAAGTGTAAGCATTTCTGCACATTTCTGCACATGTGTGAGAGGTTTAAATACAGTTTAAGCCAAATATAACATAAATGGAGTCAAACAGCAGCATATGGGTTGGTGTGAAGGTGTGATTGAGACAGACATGCCTTCAGGGCTTCATAAAGGCAGAGGCTAAAAAACACTCACTCTAACCATTTAAACACCCACGTCTGTTAAAAGACCAGATATCCTTGACTTCCATTTTCCCATTCTAATTTAAAATCCCTGTGTCACCAGGCTCACCGCTAAGAGACACTTACATTGCAATCTCCCAATCTTATATTATACTCATGCATTAGGAACTGTCAGTTTCCTTTATTTCAGTTTCTCATTTTTCCAGTCTTAAATTCAGTTCTCCACATTTTGTAGCAATCAGCAATTTCTTGATTTAAAAATTCCTCATCAAAATTCATCAACATAGTGGTGTGGATTTCTCCCATATTTCATGTGAAGCTCTGGCTAATGTACTCATTTTTGAAATGATTTTCCCCTAATATCATGTATATTTGCATGCTATATTCACTAATATCCTCATTTGTATGCCCACTTCCCCCTAATATATGTATTTTTGTAAACATTGGTTGGTTGGAGAGCTGCATCATAAAATTCAGTTAAGTGTGATCTTCAATGGATAGCTGTGTTTTAGTTTGTGTATTGCTTCAGAAAGTGTGAATTTGATAGATTTGGCTTTAAATGCATACCGAATCAAATTTCTCCTCCATTCCAACTCATAAGTAGAACCTATGTCATATCAGTTCTTCTCACCTTAAGATATATTTGTGGCTTCCCTCTGCACATGTTACAGTTAGTTTCATGGGTAGAAAACTTCTACAGGTTTTCATTTGTTTGTCCCATTCAAAGCTGCCAAGCTACTAAATAAATATTTGGCCTTGACCCAGCATAACTAGTCTTGTATTTGCATGTATCAATAGGATGTGAGATAACAAGGAATGTGATCATTTGTACATTTAGTTTATATAGGGAAGCTCATCTGTCTTGACATTTGCCTATTCATTGCCTTTAAGAAGGCTTGCATTTAAAATACCATATCAGGTCAAGCAGATTATAATCGGATGCAATTAGGGCTGCTATAAGCTACAGCATTCTTTGACTCCAACCAAGTGATATTCAGGAAGTCCCAAAATGATTTTGCGTCTTCCGACACATCAGTCCCAATCTATTCCTACCAAAGCATCACTGATCTCGGCATGTGAAAGGTCAGTGGTTCAACACCAACAGGAAATGACATTTAGCAAGATTTGAACCACATGCTATTTATTCAATTGCTAAAATAATTGCAGTGTCAAGGTCATGACAATTTTTAAATGCCAAAATTCAGTGCCAGCTTTGGTTAAATTGCATTGAAGACAGCTGCTGCAAAATAAAACAATGCAATAGGTGTACCCTGTAATTACGTAGAAAATACAAAACTCTAGCCTTGACCAAGCAAAATATAGAATTCCAACCTAAAACACCGAGAGACGTGAATGGACTTTAGAGGAAAGCGTGGAGACCCATATTTTTTAATTGCGTTCAGTACATATTTAGTCTGCATTAGCACAGTTATGGCAAGTCCTTAAGTCGACACATGGGGGTTGGGATGAGACAGAGAGACAGACAGACAGAGAGAGAGAAGTGGAAGGAGAATTGAATGGATTTGAATGGAAAGGCCCCTTCCACAAATGCAACTCTCCTTCCATGACAGGAAGCTCCTTGCTTTCATGGACGGATAAATGTAGTTCTTCACAAATGCTGTAAAACAAGAAAACCCTGAAAACTCCAGAACCCCATGGGAATTGGGAAATGGTATACATTAAACATCTTAAATCTTCTTCCTTGACCCAATCTCTTTCCTGGGCCTCCAACGATAGTTATGATGCTTGGAAAGCCATATTAGTCGGAGGAATTACTGATAATTGGCACTTCATGTGGCCAGATTATTTTGCTACATCAAATGAAATATTCAGAGCACACGAATTGACTGGTATTATAATCATCTCATAAGTACAGCTGAGCTTGTTGATCTCTGATGCTGTAAAACCTCACAATGCAAGTTTGAAAACTGAACACTTGGAACTATTCACATACTTCTTCTCGTAGAGAAGAAACATTTTGTAAGCACAGGATTAATTATTATTTCCCCCCCTAGATGCTGCAAAAGAAAAAGTGAAGCCTCCAGTTGCTGCCAAAGAGAAAGGTGCTATTTGTAAAGTTGCATACCTTTTTAAGTTCATGAGTTCTTTCATGGAGGAGAATTGATAGCTGCAAACTTGTTATTCATTTATTTACCAGGACTATTCTAAGATTAGAATTACTTTTGTTGCTGAGAGTTTAGACAAATACAAATTCGCACACAACAGAAAGCAGAGAAATTATCAAAAGTTTAAGGATGTTTTACTCTAATCGATAAAAATGAAGGAAACTGAACTGCACGTCAGCTAAGTTGTAAGTGAGCACAGTATGTGTAACTGTAGAATGTGTTTATTGGTTACAGGGCACCAGACCACATTTTCTGTGTCTTGTAAGCACTAAACACATAGCATGCTCACTTACAACTTAGCCTCCATTCAGCCACACATCAACTTCAGCTGTCTTCCTCTCCACATACTTTAGGACTACATAATGGGCTTTCGCTGTAGAAACTAAAGGCACAAAAATGAAACATCTATCATAAGATGAACTTGTTTTGACTTTATGATGAACAGAATGTTCAGGCTCAAAAATGACTGAATAATGAAAAGCCCACCCACTTTGACTATAGAGCTGCTACCCTGACTCTATTATAGAAAAAATGGTGGATGTTGGAGTATATTGCATTCTTCACTTTCATGGTCAACTTTAGCTATATTCTAATCCAGCAAAAGCACTGTTGCACCCATTCTGCAACAGCTAAAGCATCTTATGCTAAGCTGGAATGTATATTATTTCCCAGGGTGCACCTAATTAAACCATAACATTTCCATATTTGTAAACTAAGACAATTGGATTTTTTCCCCCAGAGGCAGCAAAAATGAAGGAAGACCCTAGTTGCTCAGAAATGTAACTATCATGCTATGTTATATGTTAAGCAAAATCCCACTCAAATCCATGTTTTAACACTCCTTTTCTGTCAACTTAAATAAAGCTTTTTCTTCCAGAATATAACCATATGGTGGTGAGGAGGGTTCAAAAAGTTAGCTTCTTATTATATTGTCTTTTCAGTACTGATGTTATTAGGTGAGATCCCCTGCTTATAGCCCACTCCAAAGTAGAGGTGATTTACAAGCCCACCAAATTCTTCTCTGGCTCAGTTTGAAATCTGATCTGGAGAAGAATTGTTGACTTCCCCTTTTCAGTGCAATGGAGTTATGTCACTCTATGACTCAGGGCAGGTTGAGACATTTAGCATGGGAAGGGGAGGTCTTACTAATAGATGGAAATATCTGGGCCATGGAAATATCTATACCTGGCACTTCACAAATTATGTCACATTTGTGAGTCAAGCATTCATGCCTATGAACATATGTACAATTTGTCCAA
Source organism: Podarcis muralis (assembly GCF_964188315.1). Taxonomy (NCBI): domain Eukaryota; kingdom Metazoa; phylum Chordata; class Lepidosauria; order Squamata; family Lacertidae; genus Podarcis; species Podarcis muralis. Next base: position 66,318,300 of record NC_135657.1, read on the forward strand.
GATCTGTGATCCTTGTGGGACGGAGAAATTCAAAGATATTGAGCAAATAGGTCCAACTCACACGTAAACTTGTTTACACAGTGGCACATGCAAGCATCTTTTCACACCATTTTGTGCCACACAAGGGATTTCAATGAACCAGCTCTCAGTCATTTTTATCTGCTGGAATTTATATAATATGAACACAGTATTTTCCAGAGTAAACTGAATGTGCACCGTGATGTTGAATGTCTGTGACAGAACATTGACATTTTGTCAGAAAAACATAACCCCTATGTGTAAATTGGCTGCAAGCATCTTGTGTGCGGTGCTGTGCTTTATTAGACCTCTCTTTTTAAAAAAACAATAATAAGTGACATACCACACAGATCCTACAAAATAGGGTCTAAAAGTGGCCTTGCAAAAAGAAAGAATAGCTCTGGTGACTATAAAGATTCAGTGCCCTGTAGAAACCCACGGAGACAGATTCACTCTTATTTTTCCTCCCATGTAGTTTATAACAGTATGCAAAGGAGCACTATGCAGCTATAGCCTTGCTATTTAGATGAAAGGTATTTCATCATCTGTGCATCTTTGACTGTGACAGACATTTAGCATTAGAAGGTTCACAGCTTTCTTACTATTTGCAATGTAGCCTTTTCATTCTCTACAGGTCTGTGCTGCATATGAAGATAGAATGAGCAAAAAGATGTGGGCGATTTCTTTGTAGAAATTGTCTAGTGTCTTTATTTAGTGGAAGCGGTTCATGGTGTCATAACAAAGGGGGGTCATTCTCAACCTTGCTTTTCTAAGCTATGAGGTGGTAGCGGAAGCCAAAGGTGTCAGAGCCAGCACTGAGCAATGCATAGTTGCTGACTGGATGATTTCACCAGCTGATGTCAACAACCATGCTACTCCAGCAACCTTGCACTTTCACAGTGCCGCTGGCTTGAGTACCCCCACCCCACCCCTTTTTCCACTTTTGCCTTCCAGTACAGAAAGGTAAGGGATGTGGGTGGCACTGTGGTGTCAACCACTGAGCCTAGGGCTTGCCGATAGGAAGGTCGGCGGTTCAAATCACCGTGACAGGGTGAGCTTCCATTGCTCAGTCCCAGCTCCTGCCAACCTAGCAGTTCAAAAGCACATCAAAGTGCAAGTAGATAAATAGGTACCACTCCAGTGGGAAGCTAAATGGCCTTTCCATGCACTGCTCTGGTTTCAACAGAAGCAGCTTAGTCATGCTGGCCACATGACCCAGGAAAAAGTGTCTGCGGACAAACGTCGGCTCCCTCGGCCAGTAAAGCGAGATGAGTGCCACAACCCCAGAGTTGTTTGTGACTGGATTTAACTGTCAGGGGTCCTTTACCTTTACCTTTTTATAGAAAGGTAAGGTTGGGAAAACTGCTTCCCTTTCTGTTGACATGGGGTAGCTACCACAGGTTACCTACATTGTCATTATGTTATTCCATCCCATTCATTTTAATGCAAAGGAAACCTAGTGCAACTTCAGTGGGGGGGGGTGGGAAGAAGTAATCAATTGCATAACGTGTGTGAACTGAAAGCAACAAGCTTTGTAGCCTGAAAGTGGTAACAACAACAAATGTATTTCAATTCTAGACATTGGACGAATAAGTGAACATTGGCTGGTGATTTCTGCTCCTATTTCTATCTTTGACATCCCTAACCCTAACTTCCCAAGTGCGGAACTTGTGTAAAGGTTGGGGTTGCCCCTCCGACACAACTTATATTTTTTGCTAACTTCCCTTTCCCCCCGTGCCTTCCAAAAAATCAGGGCTGGGGGACTTTCCAGGACAGCAAAAATTGCCTCCCCCTGGTTTCACTGGTGAATGTGAGAAGCACTTCTGCTAATGGAGGGGCAACTGGGAACCCAAGGCAATGTTACATAGCATGTAGGCACCCAACAAGAAAATAGATGCTATGGTGCTTATTCCCCACCTTATCAAATCTCTTTCCATAATTGGGGGGGGGGGGGCGTGGTGAAGATTCAATTCATTGTGTGATTTATGAGCTGAGCTGCTTGTTTCAACTTTTATATTGAATATGCTTGACAATTAAAGATAATTTCTCAATATAAAACCAGTATCACATCTAGGAAGCAAGAAATAATGAACACAGTAAAATGAATTATGGCAAGCAGTTATGACTTTTAAACGAATTGTTTCTCTTTTACCTCAGAACCTGGCATAAAAAAGGAAGTCAGTCTACCTAAAGCAGGTAATGGGATACTTCTGTATTTAACAAAAAGCATTTGTGTTTTCTACAGACTGAATTATTCCTCTAGATAAAGCATTGCACTGGTCAATTTGAAGGGCATAATCTCAATTTGAAAATGTCAATATATCTAACAATATGTTTTTCAGTTCTTAATTTCTCTAATGGGAGACCTTCAGCATCTCAGCAGCAATTTTGTGAGCCTCTATTATCCAAAATAAAAATGTAACGGTGGGTGACCTGGCATTGCTGCATGTTGTGTGTCATGCAAATGTATTACCATAATGTCAGCTCACAAACTCATGTCATTTTGCTTAGCTGTCAACCAGTATGACATTTTAAAATACTGTGGTATCAGTGCAATACACAAATTGGCCATGCAGGTTTTTTCCCAGTAGGGTCATTGAGCTTATTTTCCAAGTGGCAGAATAATTTTGAAAGCAAAAGTTTCTCAACAGAATCTCATCCATGATAATGTTTGCATAGACAAGAGCAATATTATAATTAGATGTGCATGTTGTTTGTGTAGACACAACTTTTCACAAGTTTGTAATTGGGCCTGACATTATCAATGGAGCGACACCAGCATTCAAAATATTTTTGCTCAGTTGTATATTTTTATTCAGTCATATTTGTATTATAATAATGCTGCTTATCCAAAACCAACTGTATTGTTTAAAACAGGAATAGCTATTGTGGTACCCTCCAAACATTGCCTGCTATCTCCCACCAGCCCCAGTCAACATGGCCAATGGGCAAGTATAATGGGAATTTCAGCTCAACAATACTTCGAACACACCATTTGGCTACCTCTGGTTTAAGCAGTGGCCATTGCAATAATAAGATACAACTTATAGACATAATGCATGTAAAACTATTATAGTATCAAGAGACAAACCCTTTCGTGCCCTGTTAAGTCCTTTTTCTCGTTGCTGTAAATAATCCAGACACCAACAGCTGTGTTAATTTTTGTTGACCATTGAAATTCTTGCAACAAAGTTATCTTCATCTAGTAGCTATATGTTTTGGATGGATACTTTTTGAAAGTATACCGACATGTGTCTTACTTCATTTTCAGTTATTTTGGCACGCTCTTAATTGGTTTTGTGGATCATGTTGTAAAGGCCAAGATGAATGGAGGGGGAAATGTTGGCTGATTGTCTCAGTTTAGAAACAATGATGAATTGATGAAGCCATAGTAACTGACAGAGGGCATTGCACAACTAAAAAGAATTTATTAATAAATTAAGCCGTTTTCTTTAAACTGCACCAGCAACCAAATATATCTGAATAGCTGTGTAGCCCATTATGTCACAGTCTGGTTGGTCACTGGGAGAATGGGATGCTGGCCTAGGGGGGCCACTGGCCTGTTCTAGCAGGTTCTCCTTAGGTTCTTATGAATAAAAGTAATGGTTCTAGAGCAGGGGTGGGGAGACTTCTTTAGATGAAGGTCTGCATTCCCTTCTGGAAAACGTTCTGGAGGCCGCATACCATTAAGTGGCAGAGCCAGAAGCAACAGTGGGCAGAGCAGTTAATTTGTGGGTTTTACCTTTGTGCTGTAGGATAGTTCCTATACACACAGCCCAGACAATCCTCCATTCAGGCAAGTAAGAAGCATTACCTGAGGACACACCACAGGCAGGCAGAAACACTCAAGGAGGGTGTGAAGTAGGTCTGGAGAAAGTGGTGTGACCTGGGAAATGTCCTGATGATCCCCACGGAGAGGTTTGGAGGGCCACAATTACCCACTGGGCCTGAGGTTCCCCACTCCTGCTCTAGAATAGCTGCTATTCTGTGTCTTAACAAATCCTCTTTCTTTCACTGCGTGCATCAGCCATGAACACAAGTGCAACAGACACAGGCATTCATTCTGTTAAATGACAGACAGATTTAGTAGCTGACAAGTTACCAAAAATATGTTCTGTTTTTAGCCCTCCCAATCTATGCTTCACTTGGCTGAAAGATTTTCATCCTGAGTCCCAATCATTGGTCCATGGGTATGAGGGGAAGGTGCTGTTTATATTAATATCTTTCCGGCATTCTGATAAAGGCACAACTTTATAAACACTTGAAATGAATATATAGAAAAAGTACTAACTGATGACTTGAGAGAGAGACCCTCAAAAATAGAGCTTCAGGCACCAATATCTGGGCATAAGAGCCCGGAATCAATTATTTTAAGAGAGTCTCTTTTTTGTTTTTGACAATCCCTGTTGTATGACAAAGTAATAGGATGATATTGCATGTTGCAAAAGGATCAATTCATCCTTAAGCCATGCCTGTTTATTCTCCAACCATTTCAGTGTGGTTGGCATTTTACTTGGGATGCTTGGGGAATTACTTATTTGTAATTCTGATAAGAACTAGCCTGATCTGCACCTCCCAGATTAATGTGCTAATGTGCCCTTTTCAGAATTTTGAGATATAGTTGTCAGATAAAAGACCATATTGAGAGAAAATATGTTTGTAGCTGTGCACTTTGTAAAAAGATACAATCAAAAATACACATCTACATGTGTAGTTATTTATTTATTGTGCCTTTGTAACATAAATAAACCATGCAGGTTAATGTAGAAATGAGTCGTGGTGGACTTTGTCAGGCAGAGCTGACAAAGACTTATCTGTCCAACCGTGCACACAACCAACCATTTGTGCTGTTTCTGTGTAGTGATATGCTAAGAGCACGTGACACCATTTGGACTCTATCAGCTGAGATAGGATTTGGCATGAGTCAGTCCCACACAATTGTAGGAAAAAGGCATTGTGTTAATGAGCACACTGTTGTCGCTACATACGTGCCCATGCTGTAAAATCACCAAAGTAGGCCCTTCTATGCACAGTGTGAAGTATGGAGGGTGCATAACACCCTATAAATTAAAATATAACATTTAAAACCAAAGCATAAAAGATATACCGTATTTTTCGCTCTATAACACGCACCCGACCATAACACACACATAGTTTTTAGAGGAGGAAAATCCATAGGCATGCCACCGTAGGCATTCCCTCCATAACACACACAGACATTTCCCCTTACTTTTTAGGAGGAAAAAAGTGAGTGTTATGGTGCAAAAAATACGGTAATATTAACAATGCAACAGACAGACAATTGTCACTTCACATATAGCTGTACATATTGTACAGGGCCTGGGCAAAGAAGTATTTTGCTGACACCAAATATCCGTCATACTTCAGAGGGAACGGAATTCCAACCACAATGTGGCACCATGGAAACAGCGCTATACCATGTCTCCAAAATGCTCCCCCGGTGCGTCTTCTTATTGCAGTGTAAAGCTACGAAGCTCAAATGAGTTTCATCTGCAATCTTTATTTTTATAAATGAATGTAGCTCACTGTTGTCTTTGTATTTTTCTAGGCAAGAAAGTGGAACACAAACCACCAAGTAAGTTGCTAAATTGCATAGCAGAATAATAATAAAACAACGAACAGGTGTCATAGACAGGGCCGGATTTAGGTATGATGAGGCTCTAAGCTACTGAAGGTAATGGGGCCCTTTGCGTGTCGAGGTCCCCAAGCCACCCCCCAAATAACTCACAACGCACACTTAATTTTTGTTTAAGGTTTTTGGCATAATTTTGGCCACAACTTTATTTAAATACAAAACCGTGAGTGGTTGTTTAGGCATTGGTTAAGACTATCTGTCCCCCCGCCTGGGGACAGAACTGACTTCCGGGCACCACCGAAAGACAGTGCGGGGGAAAGCAAGTCGGGGAGAAATGGAGCTGAGTCACAGACCCTCAATTCTCACCCGCCTGCTCCCCGAAGGCTTGCCGGCCCTAGTCCCATTCCAGGGATTGGACGAAAAGATGGCAAGCCCCAGGATTCCTTTAACGGAATTCCCTTTCCTCAGCAACCATGGAGGGGCAGGCCCAGCCTATCCTAACCCCTCCATGGAGGGGTAGGCCCAGCCTATCCTAACCCCTCCTCCACCAATTTATAACAAATGCCTAACCGCAACCTTACAAGTTGTGACGATTTGCTACGCAGTAGGCAAAAACCAAATGGCCCAGCCAATCTGCCAGATGGACAAATTCCTACCAGGCCCCCGCTCCAAGGCGGACGACCCCATGACAGGCATAGCAAGGTCAATGCAACAACCCCTTACTCTAGGGCGGGTGGGCGGGTGGGCGGGTGATCCGTTGCACACAGCAAAGAGAAATCTCCAGGGTGTGTGCAGAGTATTTAAACATTTTACCCCTCCCACCAAAATTGCAACATAACTTTTACCCCAGCAACCCAGTGAACCAATCACTGCCCCAGGCCATCTTTAGAGACCCTGCCTGGTAACAGAGGGGTGGCTCAGCAGACCCCACCGCAACACGTGCTCTCCATGAAGGAGAACACGCCTTGTCAACAACAAATTGTCACAGTTTTTTGTATTGAAAAATGCTATATGGTAATTTATTGACCTAATAGGTATCTAAAGGCATTTGCACAGGTTGCCATGCAACCAGTCCATGCAGAATGTAGGTACCCTATATATAGAAATGACCACACCAGTGATATTTTAAGGAACAAGCTAGCAGGCGGGACCCATTACTTACACCACAGGAGCCTACACAACACAAAACACTGTTGCTGTATGTAGGTTTTATTTTATTTGTTTTTTATCTTATATTTTGGAAATGTACATCCAGATTTTTTTTCCTTTAAAATTTTTTGGGGCCCCCAAGAGAGTGGGCACTGATCATAGATGCCATTGATTGGTCAATGAAAATGTTCCATAATCCTGGTTTTGGGAATGCAATACCCATGGTATCTGCCCACCTTTGAGTGCCCATGATCTCACCTTGCTCCCACTAGCATTTTTAGTCCGTTTTCTTAGTCCTCTTGTTCTCCCCCTAGCATCATGCTTTGGGTCCAACAACATAATCACTGTGACTTGTGATTACTTGTGATGCGGGCAGGATATAAAATCAATAAAATAAATACTGCTACTCCTTGCAGATTCCTCATGTGCTAAGCAATAGTTTTGAACCTCTGCTGCTGCTTTGCCTCAATTTCGCCCCTGGTATTATATGCTAGTGCTGTCTCTTCTATCCACTATTAAAATTGCCAGGTACAATCTAAAGCCACGGAGGATGATGGTGAACGTACTAGAATTCAGCTGACGTGTGACAAGAGCTGCAATATGTAAAACAGTGGCTTCCTCATATTTTTGACTCTATCCAAACTGCCTTGTCAGTTGGATTTACGCAGCTGTGCAATGGAGCTGAGTGCACAGTTTGCAGCATGCAGTTCTTACAATCAGCTGGCAAGTGTGTTAGAGAAGAGAACAAAAGGAGCTCAGTAAGGAATTAAAGAAAGGAATCTGGGGGAAATAGAAAACACCTTCTCCCCAACACATTGACTTTCAGTTTTTGTTTTTGTTTAAAGAGAAGTCAATGTATGTTTTTGAAGTTTATTTGTGCTAATGTCATGTGCCTTAAAACAAGGCGCTTGCTTTATGTTTTTTATATAGATGGGCCCCTTCCTTTGAATATTAAAGCAAGAGGTTGTTAGTTTTTTCTTATGCCAAGCCTTCTTTCAAATTCCAGTGGATTTTATTGCCTGTACTCTCTCCACAAAATTGCTTGGGTTTCCCCCCGGCACCCCAGAGCAGCTTTAAGGAATGTGTTATTTGACACGTACAGCAGAATCATCATTTTCAATACAGTCTTCATCACAAGCCTGGTAAATTTGGAGCCATACCTGATGATCTGATAACACTGATAGTTTTTACTTGGACTTTGTTATTTTAACTCATGTGCATTCTATGTGCCTGTTTTGTAGTTTCGTTTCTCAACTTTTAATTTTCATCCATTGTTATGATTGCTCTATCTGTTTTATATACTTTATAAAATGAAATGTTAAAAAGTAGGGGCATCCTGGGGCAGAGTGGTCTGCAATCTGCAGGATACAAAAAGCCCTTTTCCCTCTGGCCTGCTCCAGAAAAGGACCCAGAACTATACGCTCCTGGTGTTGGAATAGAGATTTTGCCTCCCGTCAATAACATTTCCTGGTTTCCACAGCACAATAATAGACAAAGAGCTTTTTGGTGCTTTCAGAAAACCCATGCAACACTTTTCAAAAATTCAAACTAAATATGAAATGACGCTGTCCACCTCCCTGGTGTTCCTCTTCTCTCAGGGCTATAAGGGTCTTTCTGCCACTGTGTCATGAATTGGAGCTGACAAATCAATCTATTTTTTATCCTTCTCTTAAGGCAGCTCAAATAACTCCCCTCCTCTTTCTGTTTGAAAATCTTACCATGACAGAATCTGAATTGCTGCATTTTTAAATATAATATTGAAAACACTAGAATTGCAAATGCATTTGAGTGATAATTTGAAAGCAAACCTGTATTTGAAAGCAAATATGTAGGAAAAATCTATTTGCTATTAACACATGTTGTGTTTTCAAACCATTATTGTATGATACTATGGCCTTGCCATATAAACATTCTCTATAGTAGCAGCTGATGGTTGCTTGGAGTTAAGCAGCATTATCTATCTTCCACTGGTCCTTATTAACTAGATTCATTCTGATTAAAAAGTACTGCTATGCCATTCCTAATTGGCAATCCATTATGATTCCTCAGAACCAATTCACTTTAGATCTCCCTTGAGTAATGTGACCCTTATCTTATGAAGTTTAATTATCACACAAATGGAAGCCCAGTTGCTTCCATTATACAATTCCTTGTTCTCTAGATCATAACCATGGTTGGGGCTCCACTGTTTATGCATTACAGTTCTTGAGGCTTTGGAGTTTAAAGGAAAATTAACAAGTTTATTTTACCCTATTAAGGTGATTAACAGAAGTATTTGAAGTCTGTACTCCCATTAAGATAGAAAGATGGGCTCCATTTACAGAAATAAGCTTTTGCTAATTCTTGTATGAAGTAGTTGCCTTTTTTCTTTTAGTAAACTGTTTCTGGAATGTACATCTGGATTATAGAAGTTATACTGCCTTTCCCTCCCCCACCTCCTGTAATGTAACCTCCTCTGTTATTCCACTGGCTTTGGGTAGGAGTAGTGTAGGGATACATAACTTTATATTTTAAAATATTTTAGCATTAATTCATGTTCATATTGGGTTTTTCTACAGTACAGTATTGTCTTTTTGGTGCCTGAATGGGTCCTATCTAGTTTCAGAGGAAGTAGAATAGAAAGAAGCCCCCTTCTTGCATGAATCTTAAGATTGCCATATCTGGCCTGGTGCTGGGCTCATCCCTAGACATCAACACATTGGGATGGACAGTCTGCATAGGGAAGTTCTATACATGATCCTAGCAGTACATGCTCATTTGGGGATGGGACCTGCAGTTATCCTGTGACACCCTCTTCATGACATATGACAGGGGTTATTTGACAATTTGGCTCCTTGTTTATTTCATGCTACTTCTGTCTTGTAGAACAAGAAAGCCTTAAACATGAAAAAGAAGTTCCTCAAGTAAAACCAGGTATGTATAAGCACGGAAAGATTTCCAGTCTGTGTTAGGTCTCAGCTGCAAATAAAACATTTTAAATGTGTTGTAAAGTGCAATATACAAATGTGACACTAGATGGTGACAGCGAGCTATGCCAAATTCAATGTATTTTTCAAAACTTTTTTAAAGCATTTTCACAGTGTTTTTTATATGTGTGTAGATTCCACCTCAGTTTCATTCCTGCTCATTTCTAACTCCTGTTAATCTATTACTTTAAAAGAAAGTACATACATTTTTATTTAAATGTGTATTTTATCCCAAATTATGCATCACTAAATGCATTTTATCCTTACATGCATCGTCACAGATTCAATAGTTGTTTAGTGGGAGCCAGCACAATGAGTGCTGCTAGTGCAATGGGACTTATTCCCCCACTGCTTACCCTACACACAGTGTGTGTCCCCATCAGTTCAAGGGGGGGGGGGACGACTCACAGTACAGTGCATGGGGGGAGGATAGGGGTAGATTATTCCATCTGGCAGGTAAATATGCTTGTGCTGGTGGAAATATTCCCATAATCTTTCTAGTGTGAAATCTGAAGGATAATTATGTTCCATTAGTCTGGGAGGTGTGGATTAAATTGGTTTGCTTAAAATGCAAACCAAACAAAATTCTCCTCCACGCCTAATGTATAGTCTATTTTCAGTTCCTATCCATTCCAAATAGTGCCATTTGATACACAGAAACAAACAAGAAAATTGTAATAGCTGCACAGTCACTTGGCAAAGCAGGAAGGAGAGCTGACTAATCCAGCAAACTAATATGTCCTTGGGCACCTGGCATTATTCCTGTTCAACATAAATTTATGCCAAAAAAACAAGCAAGCAAGCAAACAGCTTGTTCACATATAAGGAGAGAATTCTGCTTTCCCATCTCTAATCAAATCACTAATGACCTCCATAGAGAATGTTTACCAGTTACCTAAGATTGTTTGGTGATTGTTCTATATTCAAACCCTTTTTAATCTCTTTTTACCATATATCTTTAAAATGATTGATACATAATTAAACAATGAAACAAGGGAGGGAAACAAGGGAAGGAATACTAAACCCAACAGAAATTGGTTAGGAGATCAAAAGAAAAAACTCTTCTGATGAAAGTCAGACAGGAGTGAGCAAAACAAGTATTTCCAAAAAGGACTGGCAGATTTTCACCAGGTAGAGAGGTGTCATGTTGAATACAAAGCATTTGGCTTGATTAGTCTTTTGGAAAGACAGTGCTGATGGGTAAGTTTTCCCAGCAATTCTATACATCACCTGTTGTCAGACAAGAAGTTCTCAGAACAGTTTATCATGGACTTCCAAAGAAACAGTGTTTCAAAGCCTAGCGGATATGAGCACAAAGGCAGTCAAATCTTTGAGTAACACCCTGGAAAGATCGTCAGATTATTTGAAAAGATCTGTATCATCCACCCAGTAATTCTGAATATTCCAAAATTTACTTCAGACCAATTTTTGGACACTTTTACAAAGTCTCACCACATATAAAAGTACAGTCCATGAATTCAACATTCCCTGTTACACATTTGACTCATATCTTTACACGTGGTATATATGATACCAAAATTGCTAATTGTATTTGACCTATGCAAAATATTAAGAGTATTCTTCTGAAACAGGACACATTCCAATTTCATTAGAAACAAGCTCCCACCTAAAATACATCCAGACTGCTTTGATAGCGCCCCCCCCCCCCGGCTATTCCCTTCCATTAGAGTTGGGTGTTGGGGTTGGGTGATGGAAAGATAATGGGTCCATTTGTAGGGCCGTTTTTTGTTATGGGCCCTAACCTGATCAGAAACCTTCATTGGCCCTTTAAGTGTTAGAGCTTAAAGGATATACGTGGCTGCTAGAGGAAGCCCAGCTAGTCATAGCCCTACTCTGGTCAGGTTCTCAACTCCTTTAGTTACCGGTAGTTGTAGCAGAATGGGTCAACACCACTGAGTGACAACAGATGCATCTGGTTAGATCCAGAGAATACTGAGCAGAATTCTACTTGCACAGCTGTCCTTTTCTGGCTGCTTCCCCTGCACACATACACAAAGGATGCTCTGGAGGGTTCAAGAGATGCTCTGGAATGTTGTATAGGTGGGACAGAAAAATCAGGTGAATAATACAGGTATCTGAGCAACTGCAAATATTCAGTGATTGTTTCCATCATAATTACAATGGGTGGTATCCATCCAAACAATTCCACTATCACAAGAAGTTTTAACTTCCCAACCCCCTCCTCTCCTCACAAGCTCGCTGCCAGCACCACCACCCAAAAAACCAAATCTGTTCTGGAGGCTTGAGGGAGGACCAGATGTGGTGGCAAGTGAGGAAAGACGAAGTTCTGTTGCCCAGCTAAAAGTCCTTTTGCTATTGGAACTGTTTAGTTTGATATTCTAATTATTATTTAAATAATAATAATAATAATAATAATAATAATAATAATAATAATAATAATAAATAATTAAAATATCAAACTAAAATTATGCTTCTAAAGGGTACCACCACATTCTAATATGTATGTCAAGAATATACACAGTGCGGTATGTTCAAACCAAGGCCTATACCTCAGCATTAGCTCTCTCACTTCATTCCGTTCTCATATGCTTCTTTCTTCTTTTTCTTTCCAGCCAAGCCTAAAGAAACTAAAAGTATGTGCCATAGTACATTTATAACAATAGAAAACTAACTTTGCATGCATTGTAACAGAGCTATTCTCTGTTTTTCTTTATTCACTCCTCTGAAATATTCGTGATAATTATGCTACTGCTGAGACCTGCGGGTATTGGGTGGTTTACAAATTTAAAATAAGAAGAAGAAGAAGAAGAAGAAGAAGAGCAGAAGATTCTGACTCTAGCAGAGGGACCCCACAAGTGAAATGGGGGGGGGGGAGGAAGCAATTTCACTGATTACTTCCATCCCCCTTCAGCCCCCCCCCAAATCTGTTCCAGATATTGGGGTTACTATTCAGAACAGTGTGGAGAGTGACACTAGGAGCTGCAAGAGGAAAGGGAACTTGGCAAAAAAGCCTCTCCCGACCCTCATTTCTCTGGCAAGAACACCTTGATATTTTTAGGATCCACCTCATTTCTGTAACATTGGGTTGTTTAAAATTGGCTTTAGTATTGTGTAATACTAAAATTGTGTTTTAATATTAACATTGTGTTGTTGTAACCCACCCTGGAAGCATAGTTTAAAGGGTGGGGTAGTAGTAGTAGTAGTAGTAGTAGTAGTAGTAGTAAAAGGTAAAGGTAAAGGGACCCCTGACCATTAGGTCCAGTCGTGACAGTCTCTGGGGTTGCGGCGCTCATCTCGCTTTATTGGCCGAGGGAGCCGGCATACAGCTTCCGGGTCATGTGGCCAGCATGACCAAGCCGCTTCTGGCGAACCAGAGCAGTGCACGGAAACACTGTTTACCTTCCCGCCAGAGCTGTACCTATTTATCTACTTGCACTTTGACGTGCTTTCAAACTGCTAGGTTGGCAGGAGCAGGGACCGAGCAACGGGAGGTCACCCTGTCGCGGGGATTTGAACCGCTGACCTTCTGATCAGCAAGTCCTAGGCTCTGTGGTTTAACCCACAGCGCCACCCGTGTCCCAGAATTAATAGTAGTAGTAATTGCAGAACTTAACTTAGCAAATGCTAGTAGCAGTAAAGAGTATGCAGAATCCAACCGCCCGAGTTTTTGGCACATCCTATGCATTTCTGCTCAGAAGGAAGGGTCACTGAGTTCTGCTTCTGAGCAGGCATGCATGTGTTGTAAATGCAATTTGCATGCAGAAGAATATTTTGCACTTTTTGCACTTATAAGGAGGTGTTTTATACATATGCCTTTTTAAAAATAAAGAGATCTCGTGTTAAAGCCCCACTTGCCCATGAAGAACACTAACCTTGGGCCACTGACCACTTCACAGCCCAACCTCCCTCACAGATTTGACGTGAGGGTAAAATGAGAAATTTCCCATCTCCTTGGAGGAAGGGCGAGATTTAAATGCAATAACACGGCCTACAGCATAGGATTAGATTTAGAACTCCTGATTCAATTCCCATCGATGAAAGTCCATGAAATATGTATAATGATTCACTGCTTTGCGGAAAGCAATATTAAGTAAAATAGGAAGAATTGGCCGCACTGCAATCTAAATGTAATTAAACGGGGTTTTGGATAGATTATGTGAGAGAATATGAGCTGCTGCTGTTCTTGGTAGGTATACCTTTTTATGATTTATGCAGACTGCCCAGTGGGTTAGAAACAGTGTGTATCCATTAGAGAATTACTGTGGTCAGATAGCACTTTGCTCCAAAACAAGAAAAAAAAGAAAACAGAATGACTGGTGAAAATTTTCTGGCAAATCCTTGCTGTGCTATTCCCAATGGAGCCAGCAGATGGCAGCGATCCTTATGAATGTTTGTTTTAATGAGCAGAATTTGGTGTCTAGAATGCATTGCCACAAAATGCGTACTTTGTTCTGCCTTATCCTAGGAAACACACAGAGAGTGTGTTCATGTAGTTTTGGTTTACTGATATGACAACCAACATTTTTTACTGGCTCAATCTAACTAAAGATTTGCTGAGCATCTCACTGTGAAGTGAAAGGGTGAAACTTCAGAAATATTTATACAACTAAATCTATCAATGTAGTGACTATTTCACATCTCTTGGTATAACAACATACTGTTGTAGCGCAGGATTTCAAAATATATCAAGTTAATTAACTATGGATTTATAACCTCTTTGTAATCTTTGTGCTAGATCATGCAAATATATTTGCACTTAAAGGAAACCCTAAATTATCTACACATAGATAATAATAGCAATCAAGGAAATTAATTAGCACTGTATTTTTTAAAAAATAATTACTAATTCATCCTATTTCCATTTATCTTTAATTAATTGCCTGTGGCACGAGTTGATAATTTTGCAACATCAGAAGCTTTATTCACATTAAAATAATTGTTAATGCATGCTGATTGCTTTAAAAGAAGTTCTGTTGTGACTTGATGCCTAAAATAGGAGACAATGTTTTTCTAATGAAACAGTGATTATCTCATTATCATAGAAATGCCATTATTGATGCCAAGATTATTTTGGAAGAAGTATTTGAACAAGGTAGTGCTGGGTTTTGTTTCTTTCCAGTGATCTGAAAGGTGATAGAGATGGAAGGTTCACAGTGAAACCAGAATATGTACCAAAGCAGAAACAATGCCTCATTATATCATGGGAGAATAACGTCTGACTTAAGTGTTTTGAGTCTGAAAAGGATTGTGATGGCCCATTATTAAAGATTTGCATTACATAGACTTGAATCCAAACATGTGCTTGGTAGCGACACCCCATAGGGTTGTGGGGTTTACCTTTAAAATGTGATATTTTTATGCATGGACCCAGGAAAGTCATGTGCCCAGTGTCAAATTAATAGCTCATGCACATGTTAACAAAAGTGTCATCGTATCCAATTATCAAGATCTTCCGCTTATTTCCTTCCAATTTTTCTAATTTTTTATTATTATTCCCATATACTCATGCATACCTTCCTTGAAGAACCATCAGCTGAAACCACAGTAGCAGGTAAACATCATTTCCCCCCTTAGATATTGAGCAATAAGAACAGGTTCACCATTTGACTTAACGGAGCCTAGCATTTCTAGATCTTTAGCTCATAAAAACTGCCATATCCACTGAGCTCCATGAAAACTGATTAGACTTGCCTTATCAAAGGATTTGGCTGAAACTGTCAGTTTATTTTATTCATTCACAGTTGCTGCAGATGTAACTCGAGACTTATTGGGAGCAAGTCCTATTGAAATCAGTGGGATTTGCTTCTGCATAGGATTGGGCACGCCAGTTCCTTAGGAGTTTGATCTAGGTTGGTCTGATTAGTGGCAGCCCAGCTTGCAGCTTAGCAGTTAGTTTGTGCTGTAGAAGACACTGAACCAAGCTGTATTAAAACGAGCCAAATCAGGTTGGTGGGGGCGGGGGGGGGGGATGAACCAAGGCAGACTGCCAGATAGTTGCTGCTGTTCTCAGCAGGGAATGGCAAAAGTGCCTGCAGCACTGCACCTTTGTTAATTTCAATCTGCCTCCTTGTGTGAAGACACAGATGATTGACTCTGTTCTCAGAAGCCTGAAAAAGAGCATATGTGTATTCCAGAAGGTTTTGAGATATGGCTTAATGGATGTCCATAGAGCGGCATAGAATGGTGCAAATATAGTAACTAGGCCACTGCTGGTCACATTCGCTCTTGCTACTGCTGATGGAGTGACACAGCAGACATGTCCTTCAGGTGCTTTTAAAACTAAAGTGTGCAAATATTCAAGGCTACTAAGGTTTAATCATTATGCCTTTGGAAATCTCCCCAGCCAAGAAAAAAGAGACCCCTTTGAAGGAAAAAGAAGGTAAGGGCTCGATTTCTTTAAACGGTCGTTATATTGCAGATGTGCTAATTCCCCCATCCCGAAAAAAGAATCAGCAATGTGCATTGCATATTTTGATTTTCAGCTTCTTATACTGTACTTTATTTCTCACTTCTTGATCTACACAGGGAAAAAAGTGGAGAAGGCACATTTTAAAGAAAAAAAGGTCACAGGTAATACAAGGAGCTACATATAAAATCTTGTAAGCCATAAATCAGGGGTTTTATATTTCGTGGGATTTTCTTTTCAGTGACAGGAAGAACAGCAAAATTCTAGAGTATTATATTCAGCTAAAATAATAAGGGTGTGCTTAGCTTTCCTACAAAGCAATTAAATCAAACTCCTGCAGAACTCACCCAACAGAGATGGCTAACACACATGTTTCTATGCCTGTATACTCAAAAGAATTATCTGGCCTGTCATCCGCCCTCCGTCATCGGGTTGTGTGTAGAAAGAAGTGTGAAGCATGGGTATCGGTCGTATGGCAGCCCAGAAGTGATGAGCTGATTTACATTCCATGTTGAAGAAAATATTATCTCTCTGTACATCTTATATATATAGTGGAAATGTGTGCTGTGCCAACCTGTGGCAGCTACACAAAAACACACACAAATAAAACTTACATATCAACCAATGCTTCGAGAAATGAATCTGTGCCATCTCCACACACTGAATTCAGACCAACCCAGCTTTTGGCACACTTTGTTGTGATGTTCCAAAACGTAAGCTATCCTGAATGAGACACAATAGTGTGGCTCTTTATCACTAAGTGGGTAGGCCCTGTCAACAGGACTTTCTTTGAGCATACATTATAGAAACTTCTTCATCAGGGGGGGAAATAGGTTATAATGCTGCATAAAGAGCTTCTGTAAAAGCTCCATTTAAATTCTACTATCCGCTAATTACCCAAGGAGTGCAACACCTCAGAAATGCTACAAGATTCTAGTGAGGAAGCAACTTTGGAGGTGCTCCTGGGAGCTTTGTCAAATGCACTCCCCATAATATTTTTACTAGAACAGAAAGATATGTGTGATATTTCATGGTGGATTCCTTATAAGTATTTTCAGATGACAGCTAGGGAAATATAACATTGGATGCATCCCTTAATTTATTTCTTTTTAAAAGGCGAGAAATAATGTTCTTAATTTTCAGTTCTCAGCAGCCAATTGAAACATTTTCTGCTCTTAAGCAATAATCTCTAAATGATTCTCTAACCCAAGAATGATAGCTCCAAGAGACCAGGATGTGCTTTTTCTTCCCCATAATTCTGCACATTGTAACCATGATTGCATATGTCCAGATTGTAGAAGAATTGCAGATGACCTCCTTTGTTAAGTGTGGATGTTCACAAGATGGTACAATGTCAGATATTAATAGTAGCATTTATGAAACTTACAACTTCTAGAGTAGCTCAGAGACTTCACAGTTCCCAAGGCTCAGGAGCTTCCCTGAGCTGTATCCCTTCATCTCCCTGAAGCTTTAGCAAGCTCTAAGATTTCTACTGCCATTAACTAAACAGTAGCATTACAAAGCTCCCTCTCAACAGTCCTATTTCTCTGGGTTGTCAGGGTGGGGGTGAACAAACATATTCCGATTCTGGGTAATTTGTTGGCATGTTTGGAAAAAGATTTGATCTAGTTAAAATACAGATTTTGGCATGAAGATTAACATGAAACCTGGGCTCAGCCCTAGTTTAGAGACATTGGTACAAATAATAATAATAATTTATTTATATCCCGCCCGGGCTCACAGCCAGGCTCAGAGCGGCTAACATCATACAAGTAAGACAATGCATAAAAACAAGCGATCAATAAATTAAGATACATCCCACAATTAATTCAAACAAATTAAAATTAAAACTGGACAAGTGACGATCTTCAGGTCGAGGCCAGTCTGATCTCTCTGGGGCCTGAAATCTATATAGAATCATGCTGCTTAGATAGTTTCTTGTGAAGTATCTGATTAGAACCTCTTATCCTGCACAAATTGCCAAAAGAATGTCCCTTTCCTTATTTTTTGTGTTTTGGTTTTAATTGAGCATGTTGTTTAAATGCCCAATTCCAATGATTTCTTAGAAATTAAAATGTGTTTAACAGGGCACCAAAATGTGATATTAGCGTCAGAAATATTATTGCTGTTGTTGTTTTAACCTGCACAATGCATGTGACTTAACAGGGTAATATGCAACTGATGATGATGATGATGATGATGTTGTTCTTATAACCCACCCATCTGGCTGGGTTTCCCCAGGCACTCTGGGCGTCTTACAACATATATAAAACATAGTAGGTTTAATGAGGAACTTTAATGCCTAAATTGACCTTGGGAATCTAAATGAATTGGATCTTTCTGTTTTGCTTAACAGTCCCAGCAGTAAAAGAAACCCACTACCATCACAATGTGACAACAGGTAATCAACAGTTTTTTGCTCTAAGTTTCCAAAGTCACCCAGTCCTCTAATGGCTACATGTGTACAGCTCAAGCTGAATATTAGTAGGGATGAACATATAAACATTAGCCAACCCAGAGAAAATAGGCCTTCTTAAATCCAATTAAAATGAATGGGTCTTGTCTATTAATGGGCATAATCTGCCATAATTGAATGTTAGTTTTGAATTCAATGGAACTTACAAACAACTTTCTCTCAGTTTGAGCCAAGGATCATACATGATGATTTCCCATGTTTGTCTTCAGTGTTTGTTACTTTGGCAAGCTGGTCACCTCTACTGTCATGTCAGTTGGCCAGGATAACTCTACCACTCCCCTACTTTCCAGATTTTTTTGCTCAGATAAGATTTCCCATGTTACTTGACAGCACTGTACTGGTGGTCTATGTTCCTGCACATGATCCTACTGGATTTGCTAATCAGCTTTATTCACTTGAAATTATTAACCACATATGTGAATTGAAGCAGTTGGAGATAAACAGATTTCTTATATCCCTGATGGATTTTAGTGAGCAAAACAGATTAATACAGAAAGTGTGTCCTCTTTCCCCTTTTGTCCACCCTACAAAAACACATGAGAAAAAGAAGGAAGTCCTCAGTGGTGCTGTTTACAGTACAAATCCACCTAACTGCACATTTCTCTTCCCAAAGTATAGATTATTGGTTGGTGCAATTCACACACACACATCCAGGATTCTCCCATAGCATTCTGTGAGGAATGAAATGTTCATGTGGTACATAAAAGAGAGACTGGTTTTGAAGAGATGTAGTCACTAGTTGTTTGGCTGACCTGGGAGCTACAACCAGAGCAGGTTGGACTCCATTGTAATAAAAAAATGAAGTGCATGTTTATGAATCTATACTTGGAGTTTGGATTGCCAATCTGCCAGCCCCATAATCACTCCCAAGTGCAGTACGTGCCCAGGATCCCACCACTCACAACAATGGCTCTCTTCATTTTTCAGTGGCAGAAGCCAACTGTTTGCCCTACATAACAACCTATGTGCCATTTTACTTGCCTAATGCATGTTTAGATCATATTAAAGGTGTCTTCTTAAATTAGTATTACGAATCAGTTGCAGTCTGAGTGCAGATCGCATAAATTGGAGCTTTACATTTGCTCTTTATTCTAATAAGTAAAGTTGCACCCCAGGGAAAGATGAATGAATTAGGTAGCAAGTAGGAAGACAAGTGAAGCTGTGTCTCTTGCTGGAGCTTATCATTTTTTCAAACACGTTTACCCTTTGCACCCACCGTGGTAGATAACAGTAGGGTTTCTTAGATGTTTGCCTGGGCAAAGCAACATTCTCCAATCACATTATCAAAGAAGTTGTTCAAGGGCATATTGTCATCATCACTACCTGACAACTTCATATATTCATCTGAGTTAACTTCATCAAAACCTGTATTAATAAGCAAAGAGGGTGGCTGTTATGTTGTTCAATTGTCTTTCAAGTTCTCTCTGTCTCTCTGACATACAACTTTCTTTCCTTTGCAGACAAGATTTCAAAAGCTGCAAGAGCAAGTAAGTTCTGCTTAGGGTTAACAACACTGCAAACTTCTTTGATTCTCAGGTGACATATAGTACATGTCAGTATTGTACAAAACACAACTTGGGTTATCAAAAATATTGTTATTTATTCTGTCAGGGACTGAGAAAGAATGAGTCATTTGCCCTTGAAAACTTCATAGGCCTATCGGGAAATGTAATACATTTTTAACCCTAAAATATAAATGTACTACTTCTGATGCTGCTATTCTGTTATGAGATTTGAACAAGAAGTTAATTTTCAGAAGAGCGAAGGGTTTGGTTTTGTTGCCACTTGCACATGAGAAATAATGGGAAATTCTAGACACTGTGGTTTCCATGTGGACCACACCAGACAGTCAATCAGGCTTTCCAATAAAGTAAAGGTACAGACCCCTGGACAGTTAAGTGCAATCAGATTCGACTATGGGGTGCAGCACTCATCTCTGCTTTCAGGCCAAGGAAGCCAACATTTGTCTGCAGACAGCTTTTCTGGATCATGTGGCCAGCATGTCTAAATGGTTTCTGGTGCATGGAACACTGCAGTTGCTTCGACAGAATTCCTGAATTTTGCTGCTAAGGTTGGTGGCAGTTTGCTGGTAGCGAAAACAGAAAATGTAAGCCCACAGAAACAAATGCACACCCCTACCAAATGAAAGATGCAGGTAATTGAATGTTACAGTGACTGAATTGCCTTAAATACATGAGGCTTCATCCCTATTATCCTGCAATATATTTTGGTTTTTTTCTTATAATTGGGCATACTAAATCCCTTATGCTAGTGGGTTTTTTGTTTAGTCGTCTTAGTAGTGTTCGACTCTCCGTGACCCCATGAACCAGAGCATGTCTTGGAGAAACTCACTTTCTTTTCAAAGCTTCTCCTTTTTTATGTCCATGGAGTTTTCTTGGCAGAATACTGGAGTGGTTTGCCAGTTCCTTCTCCAGGTGGATCACATTTAGTCTAAACTCTCAACTATGACCTGTCCGTCTTGCGTGGCCCTGCACGGCATAGCTCATAGCTTCTCTGAGTTATTCAAGCCCCTTTGCCACGACAAGGCAGTGATCCATGAAGGGGGCTAGTGGGTTAGAAAACTACAGATTTCCAACCCACTTTGATACCAGTGCTTAGGTTCAGGGCAATGCAAACGTAAGACTTACAAACTGTAAGAAGAGATCTGACAGATGACAGCTTAATGATGCAATTCACAAGCCAGTGATGGCATTTTCATTCTTTTAAATGGATGGGGATTATTGTCACAGAGAGGTAATGAGTGTATCTGTGTGTATCTTTTTGCACTTTGCAAACCAGTACTGAATATAATCCTCTACTGGCTCTAAGACTAATTAGTTAACTTTGCATGTTGAAGAAATGATTAGACCTGGTTTTGTTTTTATTATGTTCTTATCTACCCCAAACATAGGTGATCTATTCAATACCCAACCTATGGCAGAGTAAAATGGAGGACAATAACACTCTTTAAAAACTGGGCGTGTATAAACACTGCACAACCAGGAATCATATTTTCAATTCCAAATAGGGGTTGAGATTAACGTTAGATTAAGGTCCTGCGCAAATATCTGAGGATATCTCTGTGTGGAGGGTGTGACAATCTCGTTTCTTTTTTGGACTCCAGCAAAATTTTATTGTAGGCCAGAATGGTAGTTATTGTTTCCTGATCATCTAAAAAAGGTACATCTTCTACGTTGTAGAAACCCTTTAAATATTGCCCACTGGCCTACTTGATTACAAATATGGCAGCCCCTTTACAATTAGTGAAGCAGGGGAGGGAGATGCCTGCCTCTTGCTGTGTGTGTGTGTGTTCCTCATGTAAAGAACAGCGTCCCCCCCCCCAAAAAAAAGTCCCTCCATCATAACCCCCACAAAAGAGCCTAATGCTGTTTGCCTTTCATCAGAAGAACACAGAGAGAGTCTTATATAACCACACTCCAGTCCAGACAGAAAAGAGGATAATGGGGTTTCCTCAAAAACGGGTGGCTTTCCCCAACCCACTACCTAATAGGTTACATTTAGTATTTCTAGGGACTGCCATTTTTAAAAGGTGGGTGAATTGTATTGGCACATTTTTGACCTTTCATTTTGTTATATGCAAGGTAGAACTTGCTCATCATCTCCCCCAGCATCTTGAAATATGCCAACAGTGGCCTGGAGGTTGAGGGGTTTTTTCCTGCTGTAGTGCCAGTGAACAACTAGGGTGGTTGTAGAAGTATGTGTGGATCGAAAGAAAATAAATAAATAAATGTAGCATCTAAACCAGACTTCCCAGCTGGCTCCCCTCCAGATGTTTTGGACCTCCATCTTCCTTTAAAAAAAAAGAAATCTGGAAAGAATAAAATAAAGAATAAAATAAAATAACAAAACAAAAAGAAAAGAAAAGCTGTGTGAAAAGGTTCACAGCTGTTACCACATAAAGTACATTCTCAAGGGATAATATTACACAATGAATTAGATGTTGCAACAAAAACTGACCTGATATAAAGAGAATACAAAGCAAATGTTATGATTAGCAAATAAAACCATGTTTCATTGAGACCTGCCATTCCCATAATTAACCTGTCATGGTTGCCAAATGAAGACAAAATCAATAGGTTTAGCTGCACCCCAAGATACCCTTAATTTATGAGTCAGTTTTTTCCCAGAAATGAGGATAAAACATTAATTTATTAAACAAAATGTGTAAAGAAAAAGTCAAGGACTCCTTCTAGCCCTGTAATATGGTCAAAGGAGCAGTATATGTTTTAGGGACCGTATATTGGTTAGCACGTAGAACTAGACCAAGGTTCAAATCCCCACTCAACTCGTGATACCAGTTTACACAGTTGTGGCTTCCCTTAAAAAATCCTGGGAGTTGTAGTTTGTTAAGAGTGCTGAGAGTGGTTAGGTCTTAGCACCTTTTGACGTCTTGCCTGTATTTTGCCTGTATTGTCACCTTTGCTTGTCATATCTTCATCTTCCATGATCTGCTTCTTGACTACCAGTCCTGACTTCAGGGTTTGTTTGCTTGTCAGTGATGGAGGCAGAGTTTCTGTTCCTCTTCTTTCTCAGGGGCTCCCACTTCTTGGACAGCTCACTTTCTTTTGGTTAAACCCCCTTGTTCCTGGTCAACTTATTTCTGCTGCAGTGGTCTGCTTCACACACCATTTGAAGAGTTCAAAGAAGGGATAATAGCTGGTGAACACACTCCCAATGCCCAGGCTGAGTACTTTGCAGCCTAGGCAGAGGCCCAGGGAGGTTTTCTGCCCTGTCATCACTATAGATTTACTGAAATTGCTTGATTTCATTAGAAAATGTCTTAACCCAAATAAAGGGTCAGTAATCAGGGGTGCAGGGCAGGGAGGAAAGGGAGGACATTTACCATTGTGCAACAATAAATCCTTGTGCTGATGAAACATTTGCCTTAGCACTAGGTTGAATTTTCCATCCATAATGTTGATCCTGTCTTCAATTAACGTGTCAATACAAATGAATAATTATTTTGTTTTCTCACATTGTCTCTTAAGAAAAACCTGTCTGCATCACCATTTCTGCCAAACTACTTTGCTTTAATTAAAAATGTCTGCTGGGTGACCTGTTTCTGACACACATAACTCATTACATATTTTGCTCATGGTGGAATTGCCCAGAGATGCCTCTAATTAGCCAAAATAACAGTTTTTTATATTCAAGTCAAGATTTATGGCTTGATTTTATTTTTTTACAGTCTTTAAACAACTTTGAAGAAGACCAGCATCAATAGTTTATGGCGTTTTCATAACAGAGCAGGGATTTAATTGGTTTAGTGAAGGTTCAGGGCAGCTTCATATGGTATGTTTTATGCTCAAGTACAGACGCCTCATTCTTACCTGGCTTCCTTTTGTGTGTAGGGAAAAGTGGCAATTATTCATCGGTGTGTCTTCAATAATTAGCCGAGTGAGAATGTGTGTCCCTGTGCATGTGTGTCTTTAGGGAGGTTCATGTGACCCTCCACAAACACTAAAATAACACAAGGGGCATTGTGGGGCTGCAAAGGCTAGCCTCACCACAGGATCACTCACAAAAAGGTTCCCCCTTGTATGGAGAATCTTTTCTTGGGTGTATGTGCCCAAGTTCAAAATGCATCATGCAAGAAACATATGCATGGCACAAGGATTTAAGAAAAGAAGAAAGCTTTCTTGGAAAACTTGACTGGTTGTGTTGATACACAGGGCCTGGATAGCTCAGTTGGTTAGAGCATGGTGCTGATAATGCCAAGGTTGCAGGTTCAATCCCTGTATAGGCCAGCTGCATTTTCCTGCATTGCAGGGGGTTGGACTAGATGATCCTCAGGGTCCCTTCCAATTCTATAATTCTATGATAAACAAGAGCAGATGAGAAGGGACATGTATAATACATGGTTGTGGTTCGAGGACCCGATCCCCACGTAGTGGAATGAAAACAGACGGACACGTGATGTAAGGTTAATGGGCAAGAAAAGGCCACAACTTTATTGATAACAGCAAGTGAAAAGGTATTGGCTTAGGCAGTGGATCACCTCAGTTGAAGTGAGGGCCGCGTGGCTGGCGCAGCAGCGAGTTAAGCTGCAGTCCACGCCCCTTCCAAGGCACGTGGTTGGGCGCTTGCCCGTGGGCATGGTGCGCCAGCCAGGTGAGTGGGTGGCAGGGGGCTAACGCCCCCTGCTTGAGGCGGAGCTCAGCTCCCGCCCACAACCCCTCCCCTCATTTGCAGGAGGAGAGGCTTAACTGAACTGGATACACACACACATACAGGTAAGGGCTTATACTTTTAGCTGCAGGAACCAGGGATACTGTTACACTCCATTTAGCCTTGTTACTTCAGAAGATGATGGAAAGTCCAAATAATTATTATGCAAAAATATATATATGCATATATATATTTGATAAGGAAGAGTTCCTCGTAAATACATAGTTTTGGGGTTGTGCCATTCACATACTGCCTTCCTTCTAGAGGCCTGATATTTTCAGACACTTATCAGCCCAATCCTGTCATCTGGATCTAGAATTGGGAACTGACTGTAAGACTCAGGAGAAGGTTAGCCACCCCGCTGCAGTGCCTGAATAATAATAATAATAATAATAATAATAATAATAATAATAATAATAATAATACCTTCTATCACCCAAACAGTGCTGGTTTTATATTTTCCCCTTTTCCATCATTGACCTAGAAACACAAATATTGTTTTAAGTTTCTTTTTACTAAAGAACCTTGCATTTACTACTTTTTTTTATAGAGGGACACACTGATCTAAGTGCAACAAAGAAAGATAAATGTGAGTTTGCAACTGGAATGTTTTCTTACTGTATCTTATTTCTGTTAATAAAATAAGAATGGTGTATGTGAGGTTCAATTTCAGTTTGATTTGAAAGATCATGTCATTTCTAGGTCATAATATTGGATTTGTTGTGTAGAGGTAAACAAGCATGGGTGAGATGAGATTGCAGGGGGGAGCGGTTATCATTCACCTTGGTGTGATGGCACCAGGTCTAACTATGTTGAAGAAAGTCAATCCTGACAATATTATAGATTTATATGGGAGCTATCTGAATATAATATATACCAGGTGTGGGGGAACTGTGGCCCTCCAGATGTTGTTGATCCCCAGCCTGCATGGCGAATGGTCAGGAATGATGGGAGTTAGAGTCAAACAACAGTCAGTATAGAAGTAAAGTAGGAATGTCAACCTACACTTTGGTAAACTTTGTGTTTCCTCAAATTACAGTGGTACCTCAGGTTAAGTACTTAATTTGTTCCGGAGGTCTGTTCTTAACCTGAAACTGTTCTTAACCTGAAGCACCACTTTAGCTAATGGGGCCTCCGGCTGCTGCCGCACCGCCAGAGCACGATTTCTGTTCTCATCCTGAAGCAAAGTTCTTAACCTTTCTGGGTTAGCGGAGTCTGTAACCTGAAGCGTATGTAACCTGAAGCGTATGTAACCCGAGGTACCACTGTAATGCCATTTTAATGCAATAGTGACCCAAATCAAATGTTAATGACCATTCTTTTTCTTTTCTTTTCCTTCCCAGCTGCTGTCCGCTACTATCAGTGTGTCTTTGTAAATGGATACAATGGGCATAAATCCCAACACCCTGTTACTCCAGCTCCAGACTACAAAGGGAAGGCCGGACAGCCAAAGACCTCTGGGCCAAAGACCAAGGCACCAAAACAATAAGAGTCACGCAACCTGCGACATTATGACAATTTTGCACTTTGTGCCCTCTACAGAGGGCCACATGAAATCCATTGGCACCTGTGATCATAGAAATGTGATCCAATAGGTCACATGCACTTGGAAAGGTTGTCTGCTCATCTCCAGAGGAGCAGAGGCAAAAAGAGGGGAGATGTAACAGCATTTTAGAGAATCTCCAAGTACTCCTTTCCTGAAGGGAAGCATGGTGCTGAAATAGTACTTGACAAAAAGTAAAGTTGTGTGTGTGTGTGTGTGTGTGTGTGTGTGTGTGTGTGTGTGTAGGGGGATGTTCTTACAGATGTTTCCGTCTTGTGTTTTCCAAGTCTTGTTGGAACAAAAAGCATTTTCCAAGTATCAATTTACAACAAATGTCCCACTCAAAAATACTTAGGCACAGGAAGAATAATTTGTGACAGTATTCTCAATCTGTGCTTGTGTTCATTTAAATGGATCAATGCCAAAGTTATTTGCTGAATCATAACTCTGTTTCAGGAGCTTGTCTTTTGTCCTTAAAGAATACACCGTATAGCAATCTGATGATCTCTTTGGAGGCATGCAATGAAAACCTGCCATATATTTGCTTCTATGTATCCGTAAAGATAAACTCAATTATTTCCCAGTTTTCTTTTTAAAAATGGAGGATATGCTGGGCTAGCAGAGATGAACTAAATGAAGGATAAAGGGTTTAGGGGTTTTTAGACATGGACGTGGTGTTTTAATTTTTTTCATATGCATTATCCCTAAACTATTCCAAATCATATTCAGTGTTAGCATACAATGTATAAATGGGAAAAACCAGTAACTATTTGGCCCTGGAGAGATACAATGGGAAACTATGCTACTATTATTGAAGCAAATTATGTACTCAGCTATATATGTCTTATTTGTGCAGTACTGTCCCAATTAGATAAAGTAAGATTATGCTCAGTTTTGCTGCATTTCCACAAACACTACACTCTTAATTACTTTTAGTTTGGAGACTTGAAATGAACATCTAACTCCTAATCTATCTTCATTTTATGTTTTGATACTGATTTCTTAGCATCAAAATGAAATGCACAATATTGGTCTAGATGAGGATGTCAGAATATCATTATTCCAATTGTCAGTCACAGTAAGTCTGTAAATAATAATGTGTCCTTGCAAACAAGTTGTTCTATATATTTGTGTTTTGTCTATGTTGTTATACACTTGTAGTTACAATGTCAAACCTCATGAATGTTTGTAGGATACTTCTTTAGACAAATCTACTTAACACATGTAAACTTTATTGTGTATACTATGTTTCCAGGAGGAAGATAACATTACCATAGAACTGGCATTTATTTTTATAGGAAGGTACAATTATTCGGATAAACTGTGCCTTAAGAGACTTGACCAGTTCACGACAATGTTTGGACATCTCTTTTTTTCACCTCTAGGTCAAGCTAGAAGTGACTGGAATTCATAACAGTCCAATTACTGCCACTAGTGGAAGGGAGGAAGTCCACTATGTGTTGAACTGGTACCTAGTAATGCAATCCTATGGATGGCTTCTCAAAAGTAAGTCCCACTGAGTTCAGTGGGGCTTACTTCCAGGACACTGGGTATAAGATAGAAGCCTAAATCAAAAGAGACCTAAGTAATTTAACTACATGGTAAATTGTCCTAGTGAGAAGAATAGCTCATTGGAAGTACAGACTTTCAGGACTGCTTCCTTTGCTATAGACTTTTCCATGGATAAGTAAAATGAGTAAGGATAACAACTTTAACCAACAAAGTTGTTTTGGAAAACAACAACTCTAGTGCCTTTTCAGTGTATCTGCAAAAGGCACTTCTGATATCTCTCAATGCAACTGTATCTATAGATACAAAAGTGATTGACCTTTTTGATATCATGTCATGCTTGGTGAAATAATTCATACTTTATACCTCATAAGAAACACCAAGACTTTTAACAGTGCCTGATCAAGATGTGAAATTGCAGAGCTGGTGTCAGATTAATTTGTCACCAGACCACCTAGATCAGGAATGAACTATGCTAAACAATGAGTGCAGAGGTTTCAGATCCCAAATGCAGGATCTGGCCTCTTGTAGATGGATGGCATCTACCTCCAATCTTATGACACACAGAAACCTTAAGGTTCTGTCATTTCTTTTTCTTAGCTTTGTCTATTGTGTAGTATAGATGAATTGGCTTTCCAAAGACCTGCCAGTTTAGCTTGTTTTAAGCCAAAGTTTTCCTGAGGATTTCATTTGTTGCTCATTATTGCGAGTTTCAGTTAAAACTTTTTTTAGCTTTTTAATTTGGGCTTTTTGAAGATTTCACCTTCTCAGTGTTATTTAACTGTAGAAAGTACCATAGCGCATTTGAGAACCGGTTTCCTTCTTTTTTCCCTTCCAATACCAGAAGGGCTTAGACCAGGAAATAAATAGCTAGCTTTAATCACAATGTCAAAGTGGTATGAATCAGACATTGGCCCTTGATCTCAGAAATATTAATTGCTTTGCTTTGCAGACGAGTTGAATGTTGCTTCATAAAGCCAAATAATCTGAAACCTTGATATACCATTACTTGAATTGCATGTTTTATCCATAGAAACTTAACTTTGAAAGATGGGTATATTTGTTGCTAGGGATTTTGCAAAACAAAATGCGTGTCTCCTAGTGGCTGTGGCACATTCTTATCAGTGTGAGAATTTTTTTGGGGGGGGGCACCTAAAAGTAGCTTTGTTTATGTATAGCTCTAAACAAATTTCCTGTCCGTGCTCATATTGTTATCACCAAGAATTAAATATAATGAGTCTCTTTCTACATGGGTCATGTTCAATGTGTGCATTGTTACAATTTCACTCAACATCTTTAGCCAAAATCCTTTACTCCTAAAAATATATATGCTTTTGTGTGAGAGCAAAGACTACAAGAGATGTTGTCTAAGAACTATGCTTACCAGAATGCATCGAGACCTGGTGTTAAAAGACAAAATCTTCATCATGAAAATATAGGTCCCAGTGTTTTAAGATAAATATGTTATGGTTAAATTTTTGACAGGAGATAGGGATTAGAAGCATAAAGCTTTGTTAGACAACTTGTACAGCATCCCTAGGTGGGTTCAGGAAGGAGTAGCAGACATCACATATCAGGTCCTGCTAGCTAACAATGACTAGGATAGAAGCAGGTGGT
Organism: Podarcis muralis; assembly: GCF_964188315.1. NCBI lineage: Eukaryota > Metazoa > Chordata > Lepidosauria > Squamata > Lacertidae > Podarcis > Podarcis muralis. The sequence goes on from NC_135657.1 coordinate 66,347,751, forward strand.
AGATGTTTTTTCCTTACCTTTTCACTATGCCATGTGCTGGTGTACCTGAGGGATTCAAAAGATGTAGCCCTTTGGGGAGTCCATAGGGGGACTGGATCCGGCAGATCCAAAGCTTCCCCCATCCTTGAAAAACCCTGTTTTGTGGCCCATCACCTGAAACCCGGCAGTATTTTTGCCCTACTAGCACAGAGGAAGCAAAGTGTCATTCTAAGCCTACTCTAGCTATTAACATCAACAGATTAGGACTGCACTCTAAGAGCTTCAAGAAAAGGAAAGAAAGGTCAGGGGAGGAACACATAAAATTAAAATAGAGCTATTGGTAACAGGAAAAAATTCTCTTACATTGATAAGTAAACATTTGAATATGACCTAAGACTGGTTTTCCACAACTTCCACTGTGTATGAGGTGCCGCATGGATCTCCCAGTTGCCCAAAGTAGCAACACTACATGAATCACTCTGGGAATAGCTCAAGCATAAGCAAAGAGAAATACTATGGTGGGAATTGGTAGATTTAGAGGCACTTGTGTGTAAATAAGGAGAGTATAAATATGGCTAGGAAGCTATGTGAAAAGGACACAAGATCTGAGAATTATTACACAGTGAACAGAAGCGGACATGTTTTACAAATGGGAGGGGAGCAGAGTCATAAGATGAAAGCATAAAAAGTGGCTGCAAGAGGGGGAAAACGGGGACAAATCACCATTTTGAAGTTGGGAGAGGAATGCTGAGAAAATTTGAGATACGATGCACAGGGAAAGTGAAGGGCATGCAGACACTGAGTATAAGCTGGATGAGAAAGTGAAAAGTTTGGTCTTGAGTTTTGAGAAACAATGACACACTATCAGGTTTTGATAGTGCTGTTGTGCAGCTCCCACAATGGGTTTATGCTATGTTCCTTAGCACTTAGTGTTAAATCACTATTGGTTATTGGTTTCCCCCTGTACGTCCTGTAGGTCATCACTCCATACCCATTCTCTCCAGAGGTTTTCCACACAGAACTTGTGTGAGCAGAACTTTCTGCTGAGGCAAAGCCACAACTAGATTCAAGGCTTTCTCCAGATCTCAGGACATCAAGCCTATCATGCCTTTTTCATTCTCTTGGAAATTCTGATTAATTTCATAGTAAGGGAATTTAAACATACAATGGGGCATTATTATTTAGCCCTAGTAGGCACTCAGTGGTTGATTACAGGTGCCTGAATTAGAAACAGTCTCCCGCACACACAAAAGAACATTTCAGCCCTGCCCACCACACCCCCAATTCATTTCACTATTGTATATCTGTGGGCTACAAGAAATAGGCTCTTGTTGTGATGAAGGTTGCATCCAAAAGGCTCTTCAAAAGAAAAATTAACCAAGGACAGGAAATGTTTTGTTTTGTTTTGTTTTGTTTTGTTTTGTGTGTTTGAATGCATTCTCCATCTGGATAGTTATTTGGTACACACCTTGGCATACTACTAAAATGTTTCTGTTCCAAGAGTATGCCTCCTTAATATCTTTGTTCTTCAAAATATATTTGATATAGCAGATATTTTGTCATCTCCTAAATGTTGTAATTAATTCTGTGATACTTTAGGGGGGACGAGGGAGGGGGCATATCATCCTTTAGATGGAGATGCTTGTTTGGAAACTTGAGGTTGTACTTACCCAAAGAGGCATTTAACAAACAAATGCACTGTTTGGTTTATGTCAAACTGCCCAATGTTATAAAACCTGTCAGTGATTCATATTTTAGAAGGCCTCGCCTATTCTCCTAAATAAAATGCAAATTATTTCAACAATGCTTCCCATTTATTTTAGTTAAATACAGCTTCGTTATCTTATAATGATACTATTCATAATTCAAAATCTTCTTCAGAGTGCCAGTGGCCGCCTGTGCTCATTAGGACTGGGGGGATGGAAAGCTAAGAGACCAGCAGTAAGTGGAGCCCAAGCCAATGAGAAGAGGAGCCAACTAATTGTCCTCCATCTTCTCCCTGCCGAATTTTACAAGGACCAACACTAGACTAAGGAGGAGCAAACTGATAGCTGGTGGCACACCTGAACTAGTCTGACTTAAGGCAGCCTAATTCAGCCTAATAGATGAGCCTCTACTACAGAATGACACTGCTTCATGTTTCTAAGCTTGGATATTCACATATCTAATGTGATATAGGGTCATTGATGTAGGGTCATTTGGGGTTTGGCATTTGACCTGCTATTGTCTACTCCCTTTGACTATGCAAAGTCTGAATAAACAAATTCACATTATCTGAGATAAAGCAAATTTAAATGTGCAGGACTAGCTGAGAGCAAGAAAACAGGAGATAAGGGAAACTGATACCTTGTGTGTGACCTGTGTGACACAAGCCCAGGGCTCACAAACCATCAACCACCCACTACACAATGTGTAGTGTGGAGCCAATACATGTCTGCAGTTCCTATCAACACGTGCCGTCCTTATGCTCCACTGGGCTGTGTGTAAGTAGGGCGGGGACAGCCTACACTGCAGTGTTCCACCAAAAATATGTCATTAATATCAGGGCTATGCATGAACAAACCTTCATACATACACTATGCCACAAGGAACCCACCTGTAATAACTTGCCACCATAAATGAGGTGTCTTTCTGACTATCGAGTCCTAGTTGCAACCACTACCATTCCCAGGAACCCCATAATTACTGACCAGAGGAACCACATGACTTACACTTGGTACCCATTTGCTAGTTTCTGGTTCAATGTTTCATTCCACTTTTATGGCCAACTGCTGTCCTTCCCTTCAGTCTTTCTGGAGGTAACTCACACCCTTTGCTTTTTCTATTTTCTTTTCCCTAGGAACTTTTTCATATTCTTGGCAATTCTGGCAACAGTGAAGGATCGGCCTTGCTACTTTTACTCCCTCTGGCACAATACTAGCTGTGGCAGGTGGGAGGTTGAACCTCAACAGTGATGCTCTCCCTGCTTGCCCATGAACATTCATTCATTCATTCATTTCATGAGGGATACAGTCAGGCATTTTGACCTCTCTGCCACTGTGAGTCTAGTACGTTTGTCAGACCACAGGAGAAGGAATATCAGTCAACATTCAATGGGTGTCTCCACCATAGCATATGTTGAAATTAAGGACCCATGTCGATCTATAGCTGTCCACATTCGTTGAGTTTCTACATATTCTACACATCTTTTTAGTTTCCAAAGGTATAAGCAAACCGACCCACCCACCCCAATAGTCTGTCCTTTCACTTTTAATCTGTGCAGATCGGAGAGGATGCTATTTTGCTCATGAACAAGCAGAGGAAATTAAATTAGCAAGCACATTCAATTACAGATTTCAGCCACTGTGAACTTAGCAAATAACATGTCTTACCCCCTTGCATTACTCTAGATTTTCAAAGGCTGTTAAGGAAATAATTTTCTAGGTCTAGTTTGTTCTCTGACACAGCTTAAATGAATTATGCATTAGAACATGCCTTAGGTACAAACTGTCACAAAAACTCAATACTTCGTATTTGCAGGCATAGTTATACTTTCCCTAAATGTTAAATACTGTTAAGATATGGGACAAATAGCCTTAAATTAAATCAACATTTATAAATAAACAAATGCTGATTTTGTACTTCCTGGCCTTCTGAAGTATATTTTCTCCCCGTATGAGGATTCCCCATTACCATTTACATTTTATCAGATTTAAAATTCTACTTCTGGTCATTCAAATATTCAGGCATCCAATACATATCCTTCAGTGTGGAATATCTTCCGTATGCAAGGCCATTCAAGTGTCCCATCTAGAAACTGCAATGCAGTGTGTGTGTGTGTGTGTGTGTGTGTGTGTGTGTGAGAGAGAGAGAGAGAGAGAGAGAGAGAGAGAGAGAGAGAGAGAGAGAACAGGCTAACATGGCTGGTCTTGCAGCAGAGCAGCTACCTATATGATTAGAAAAATTGAAGAGGATGTGCTAGCAGAAGTAAGTGAGCTAATGGAAAGCGAATACGTCTAAGGTGGAATCTACACACATATTAAAAAACGCTGTGAAAATGCTTTATTAAAAAACGTTTTGAAAAAACATTGAATTTAGCTTAGCTCACTATCACCATCTAGTGTCACATTTGTATATTGCACTTAAAACACATTTAAAACGTTTTATTTGCAGCTGTGTAACTGAGTCCTAAGAAAAAGATGTGGGGTGTGGTGGAAGCAGAGGGAAAAGCAAACTGGGGTCCTAGAAAAATGTGGAAGAAGATGAAGGGGTGGAGCCTGTAATAATTTGCAAAGCAGATCACTCTTATGGGCTTGCGAAGGGGACTGTGCAGCACCTCTGCCTTAGCTGCCCTTGTTAGATGCACCTTCAGTGGCAGAGGCACTTGTTCTCATTGGCACGGCTACAGCCAATACTAATCAGGCTGAAAGAAAGATCTTCTCAACCCATGGTTGTGACTTAATCCCTGTCCTAGGCTGTGCAATCCACTCGGCAAATAAGAAAAGGGTTGAATAGAGCGTATTTATGACGAAGAGGTGTTTGTGATTTGCATGGCAACAAAAGTCAGTTTAAGCACAGCCATGGCAGATGATGGGACACGTGCAAGTCTTCTTGCCCCCCAGCAAGTATTTCAGAGCTTGCATTTTTCATCATTCTGTCGCTGCCATTTGAATGTTGTTTCCCCTTCCTTTCGTGACTTTAAAAAACATCAGATGTTTCTATGACTTTGCAAGGGCAGGGAGTTGGAATTAAAAGAAAGACAAAGCAAATGGGAGGATGTGGATAGGAAAATAGAATAGGATGCCAACTGGTGTTCTGATCAGAGACGGGGAAAAAAACCACTCTCAATCTTGTGCAAATTCTGCAGCACAAATGATAAGCCATTGGCCATTTTTCAGCACGGAAAGCTGCTTCAAGCAGGGATGACCATAAGCAGAGAAGAGGAAGTGTTAACGTTTTCCCACCAGCTATTTAACCCAAGTGGAGTTTCCTCCCCCAGGCTTTAATCTCAAGTAGTTTTAATTCTGTGCTTCTCCTTATGGGACCAACATATTCCGACTGCTACCATCTCCCAATGTTACCTGGATCAAAATTTAATCCAAACTTTCATTTTTTCTAATTCAGCCATATAGCTTGTGTTCCTAGTATTGAATATGGACTAATACTGTGGTAATGAATTGGACTGGCATCACTGATCTCAATTTAAAATGAGGAAAACAACCTGCAACAATAATTTGAATGCAATTACTTGTATGAACAATGTCATATTATGTCAAAAGGAACCAATTAATATTTAGTGAGAAATTGTATCTCTTAGTGGAAATGGATACATCAATATGCATGTAAACATTAATATGTAGTTAGTTAATTTCGCCACCCAGTACATAACCATTAGCATTGTAATAATAAACAAGGTAAAACTATTTTTCTCATATAGGGGCTCAACTGTTACAAGATCTGAAGTGCACCAATGCAAACATTCACATAAACAAATACCTTTTTTAAAAAAAAGCATTATTTGCCTTCCTCTCCGTCTCTGGTATCTTTTCTTTTCCCTCTCTTCCACATACAGTGGTGCCTCGCAAGACGAAATTAATTCGTTCCGCGAGTTTTTTCGTCTTGCGATTTTTTCGTCTTGCGAAGCACGGTGTCGGAAAAGTTTTGGAAAAGCTTCAAAAATCACCAAAGTCTTCAAAAACCCCAAAAAAGGCTACCACACCGCGTGCTATGAGTTGCTCCTCGAAGTCAAGTCGCAACTGTATTAACGGTTTTAAGAAAAAGGAAACAAACTTGCAAGACGTTTCCGTCTTGCGAAGCAAGCCCATAGGGAAAATCGTTTTACGAAGGAACTCAAAAAACCAAAAACCCTTTCGTCTTGCGAGTTTTCCGTCTTGCGAGGCATTCGTCTTGCGAGGTACCACTGTATTCTAAGTTACCAAATTCTACTTCTTACTAATTATCTCCTACTTCCTCTTATACTGCTGAATTTATTCAAATCCTGCTAATCTGTTCATTTGTTTATACTGATTTTTAAAATACTCTACAAACGTTTTCCAATCCTTTTTGTATTCTTGATCACATGAACAAATATCTTATACATGTATTTAACTAAAAAGCCAATTCTGGGCAATTTGCAAAACTCCTCTGGGGAACTTTACTGGAGACAATTGCACATGCCCAGTTTTTATTAAGCATTCATTCTTATTTATATATGGAGTGATTATATGACACTAAACATCCTAATTTGTCTGTGGGAAATTTACACATTTCCTTATTACAGTGGTACCTCGGGTTAAGTACTTAATTCATTCTGGAGGTCTGTTCTTAACCTGAAACTGTTCTTAACCTGAAGCACCACTTTAGCTAATGGGGCCTCCTGCTGCTGCTGCACCGCCGGAGCACAATTTCTGTTCTCATCTTGAAGCAAAGTTCTTAACCCGAGGTACTATTTCTAGGTTAGCGGAGTCTGTAACCTGAAGTGTCTGTAACCTGAAGCGTATGTAACCCAAGGTACCACTGTATTTGTTCACCCCACACTTTTAATTCTATTTATCCATTTATTTGCAATCTGCAAAAGATCTGGATATGAGCTTGATGTCTTCCTGTACCATCCAGAGGCACCCAAAGACTATTCCCTCACCCTCATTCTTATATGCTTCCTTCTGCTTTCTGATTCTCATATTCTATTTACATGCACCCAGGTAAAAAGCTAAGTATAACATTAAGATTAAACTGACTTCTTTTAATCACAAGCCATCCTGCACTTCTGGTGCTTCAACCTTATCCTTCCTGAGAGAATGCAAGACCTTTCACATAGTTCTGTAAGTAATAAAAAATTGTGTTGAATGGGGTTTGCTTGGTTCAAGTTCCAATCTTGCTACAACATACAACGTTGCCAGATTCTGCACAGCAGCGCTCAAGATTCAACGGATGATGATCTGTGCCACAAACTAGATATAATGAGCACTCGTATTGAAGTGCTCTGTAGACTGACAGCTGTGGTCTTATATATACTAGCCTTCTGCACTCTTTCACTCTTGTCTGATGTTTCTAACCCTTCTTTTAGACTTTCTTACCCTCTTTTGGATTCTTATGGACACACACACACACACACACACACACACACACACACACTGTATTCTGTTGATACTCCTTTTAGTTTTTTTAACTTTATTTTTAAATTTTAAACGATTTTAAGTGATTGTACCCCTCCCTACTTACGCTGGTCTACGGCCTTTATAAAGTGCTGTTGTTGTTGGTTCAAGTTTAATATGTTATGAAACAATATGGGTTTGCTTTCATTTCCCAATTCATACCCATTCATAACTCATTTGGAGGGGTGGACTTGCCTTCCCCATCAGCACTCAATGTCCTCTCAGCAGTTGCCTCCTAGAAGCTGCTATTTTATTTTGCCAGAATATATCCAGTGTTTAATCATTCTGGGGTGTTCTGAGAAAAAATGTCAGCATTCTAGACAGAGGCAGAGACCATTTTATGTGGTGGCTGCCATTACCACACCACACCCCCCATCCCAATGCCTTGTCTGTTACATTGTTCTGGGGCATTCTGGTTAAATAACATGGCTGCTGCAGTTCTGATTGCTACCACATCTGCAGGAAGTGGAAAATATGTTATGGGTGTGGGAGAAAGGCAAGGAAATGTAAAAATGAAAACAAATAAAAGAATACTGAATTAATAAGAAAATGAATATAATTTTAAGAATGAAAAACAAATGAAGTCTTTAATAATAGAAATGAAGTAAAGGAAAAAAAGTCTCTTCCATATCAAATATATTTGTTAAAGCTATAGAACCCCTGTTCTTGTTTGCATGTGGTCTCCCCAGCTTTCTATCAAACGGACCACACTGTTGTTTCTAATTTTGTGTTATTGTTATTGACGTATGTTGAGTGACAATGTAAATTAAGGCTTCTTCCTTGCCTTTGCTGGGAAGTGTCAGTGGATATTGGCATCAGTACTAAAGAGCTCGCATGAGACATGCAAAGTCATCAGCCATAGTTAGTCACAGTCTACTGATTTCTCAAGCATTACTTATCCCATTGCTACATTTCCCAGTCAGACAGTGGTGGTCTTTTTACTCTGCAATGGATTGTATAGGTTGTCGTAGTATGATTGATGAAGAAGACAGAAAGTGAATGGGTTCCCCCCCCCCTTTCTATTCTAGGGCCACTTTATGGCTAAAGGAAAACCTAGCAAAAGCAGAATAGCAAACCTCAACAAGCCTATACAAACCTAATGTTTCAAAGAAAGTGTTTGTGACAGATAAGCATTCTCTGGACAGCAAAATCCAGAGCAAACTATATATATAATAAACTTTCAAAATGTAATATCACAAGTTTTTATATCTACACTGCTATGTGCTCCATGATCTCTCTATATAACCCAGGGCTGGCCAAAGAAATTTGACTGCCTGAGGCATATGACAAGATGGCACCCACCCATCCACCCACACAACCCATGTACAGCAGCTCACTGGACTGGACTGGACTGAAACCTTATTTCAGCAATGGCAATGGGATAAAAAAACCCAGTGTACCTGGTGGCAAGTTGCTAGTTTAAGGGGCATGTGACAGATCTATGGCACACGTGGCTCTGAGGGCACTCCCAGGGGGCTCAGTTGGAGTGACTGAGGGCTGATATTGCTATGCCTGTTCTGGACCATTTCCCTAACCTACCAATACTTCTCAATTTGCCTCCCTGGGTCCCTTAGAGGTCTTCTCCTTCCTTCTTTCTGCCACAGTACTCCAACCATGCTAACACTTTCCAATAGTTCAAGCTTAGAGCAGAATGCTGTTTCAGTTTTGATTCCCAAAATCTGTTGTGCTTCTTTCCACCTTTCACTCTTATATCTTCAAAGTACCTTAAACGAAACATTTGACCCTCCTGTGAACTTCTAAACTTCTGGTCAGCCCCTAAAACATACCCCAATCGTTTTCTAACAACCAACCAGAACACAACATGGTGGAACATTCCTTCCCATACCAATGTTATCCCAAACATATTATGTAACATCATGGCTGCCATCCTATGCAAAGATAACTCGGGAGAAAGACCCATGGAACTCCTGAACTTTCTTCTGAATAAACAAACATGCACAGTACCATGATATAACTTTGGTCTTCTTCCTCTATTTTTGAAGGACCATTACTGCTTTCAATCTCTTCACCAACTAACATAAATCTAAGCGAAATCTGACAGCTGGATAGGATTTTACATAACGTCACCTGTTATGCTTTCTGGCGGCAATGTCTTGACAGCTGCATTATAAAATATATCTCCCCTCTCCAAGCATCTCATTCAACTGCTGTGGAAAGCATGTAAATGTGCAGTGCATAGTGTCAACTAGCTATTAGCCTTACTGCTACAGCTGTTGTCCTGTGCTGAGAAAAAGCAATCTGAAGCAAAAGCCTTAAGCAAGTCCACTTTCCTTTTGAACAGGAATCTCCATCATTCTGATAGGATGGGGCAGTGCTGCACCTACAGCACTGTACAGCAAGATTTGCCACTCCAGCACTGCTTGCAGAGCCTATAAAAGGTCTCAGTAAATATTCCAACAAAAACCAACAATGCACCATTTTGTGCTCTTGTCATTCTTTCCCTGCTCTTTTACATGTGGGAGGCATTTTGTGCTATGCCATATCCCCATGGCAACCATTTGTGTTCTGCCATATGCACCACAGCAACTATTTTTCTCAAAACTCCATGGCCCAAAATGGTTGCAACCCCTAACAGGTTTGTCTTTCTTCTCCTAACCAGCATGTTGGAGCAAGGTGTTATATAAGGACAAAATTACCTCCGAACTCTGATAATATCCAGATTTTTTTCAGTGGATTTAGGATGGAGATGTCAAGAATTCTGCTCAATATTGATCCAGAGCAAATTCCAGTGTATAGTTAGCAGAGTAAAATAAACGTAGCTCGTTGCAGGATTCCCAAAAAAATACAACAGGGGCAATTGTATTTCATCTGGCAGAGCTTTACTGCTACTGAAGGCAAATGAGCATAATGGTCAAAAATCCATACATTGAGGATTGGCACTGCCCATAAGAAATCCAGCTGCAGCAGTCTTAAACTTACAATAACTTACAATAGGACTAAAACCTTAACGCTAAGCTGTACTATGTACAGAACACCATACCAGAAAGAAAGATAGAAAGTGAAACTCAAGTTCCTTCTGGCCTATTATTATAGTCAGCATGACCTTGAGTGAAAGAGATAACAGAACCAGTTTAAACCAGCTGTTCAGTTTCTCTGAAGGAATAACCCAAACATCAGAACCTTCTGCCTCTTTCTAGGCAGAATAGAAACTTGCTTGTCGGCTAGAAACTTCCAGCTTGCACTAGCTTATATCACGCAGAGAAGCTTCTAGAACCCTCTTGAATCAATAAAATAGGAAAGATCTCTATACAGCAGATCAATACCTTCTGTACAAAGAAATGCAAACTGACAGGAGGCCCATCTTTGTAAATTATACTTGGACTGGACTGTGTGTCCAAGCCACCCCAGTCTGAAAATATGCAACAACTCTGGTGAGACCTGGTTAAGATACCCAGACCCTGCCTCTTATAAGTAGTTTCAAGAGCTGAAGGTGCAGCAATGATGGGCATAAGTTGCCCAAAATTTCAGGCCCTGTTGCATGCCAAAGGTATGAGATTATTAAAACTACTCATTTGATAAATAAAGGTACAGCCTGCTCATAAGCTTTGTCCACTAATATTTTAAAAACCTTCCCACTTAAAAAAAAAATCCTACATTTTTACTGGACTGAATGTGTCATTCACATTACCAGTGGGCACAGCAAAATTTAGGCATCCAACTGCATGGGAAGACTGTCATAATGCTGAAGACTAAGGTATATGGGAAGGAAGGTGAAATATTCTTGCTGTTAGGGGAAAGAACTCTGAAGAGATATGTCTGGAGTGGAAAGCAGAACATGCAAAAGCACAGCTGCCCGAAGGAAAGAACAGAAGTAGACATCCATTAAATAATTGAATTAACCTCTATTCAGCCTTTTCAACTGACTGCTATTTACTTTGATAGCTTGCTGTTTGTTTTCTTCCAGGTTCACACACAATATTCTCTGAGCCTCTCAGCAACTGCAAGAAAATTTGAAGTCTGTATCTCAGTGTTGGTAAAAAGTACCCTGCCTGAAGTAACAATATAGAGAAAAATTAAAATAGGACCTCTTGTTGCAGTTGAAAGTAGGGTGGCCCAGTTTTCTGTGAGCCCACTCTCCTAAATATTAATAATTCTTATAATATTTTTAGCATTTTAATATTATTCTCTGATGTTGCGTGCCCATTTCTGCAGCTGCAAGGAATTGAAAGAACCATTCCATTCCTTTGGAGCATAAAACAGATGTCCAGTTCTGTGCTAATATCTGTTGCCACCAAAATATTTTGCAGCAGTTCTCATGAACCAATCCAAATATTAGACCCAAAGGACACCTCCACCAAACATGACAAAAGCCTGCATGTTATTATTGCTAATACTGCTAGCATTGTACTTATGGGGCAACACCGCCAGGTATCCTGGTAATTTGCAAGGTGTGGATCAGTTCTGTGCTAAACAGGTTTAGATTTGGAGATAGTCCAGGTAACTGGGTATTTGGGTCTATGCTGCCTCCCTCTTTCATCTTGATGCACAAGATTAGCAAATACCAAGATATTGAGGAGCAACTCTCAATGAAATATCTCTGAGATACTACCAGTGCTATTGACAATTTATGATGCAGGTACAATTCCACAGGTTTCACCTGTTTTGTGCCAAAGCTGACATTCTAATTCCCAGTTTTTAGATCTTTGGAAGAGTTGGACCTTCATGGTTCAACTGGAGAAGTGTAACTTGGACTCTCAGAGCATCATATTCTTCAAAAGGACATTCATACATAGTTCTTATGTATTCTTTGATGTCATTCCAACCTATGCATTCTAAGCTTTAATACTTCTTGCTGTGAAGAAAGCTTCATTTGTGATGTTCTGAGTAAACATGCCTGAGTTTGGATGAACAGGGCCAAGCTACACATTTCACTGCAGCTGTGTGTAATGGTAATCCAATACCCCTTTCCTGTTGTTGAGAATATTAACAGTTATGCAGGTTTCAAAGGCACTTCATGTCTCTGATAGGCAAATGAATATTTGCTGCCTCAACAGCTCTTCTACACAGGGCACACTGCAGACACACCTAATAGTTACACTAATTGTATGTGTGAGTTCTTTGGGGACACTGCTGTGATAATTTTATCTCCTGTCTCCACTGGAAAATAATTATGGTCTTATCAAGACAATTGTTGCAAAGCATGTCCCTAGAACAAGATAGATTTTTAGGGGAAGTGGAGAAGGAAGGAAACTTATGCTGAGACCTCCTCACCAGTGTGCCTATTGCATGCTCCAATGGGCCATTGTTGGGCCAATTAACTGTGTGTAGAAAGTGGATGCAGAAGTCCTTCTCTTAATCCTAGAACTTGGGGCAATCAATTCAGTACAGACATAAGGAAGCACTTCTTCATACGGTGCCCAGTTAAATTATGGCTATTTTTTTAATGCACCCAGTACTACAGGAAAGAGTACAGTATTTCAGAATCACAAAAGCCAAACTATACTACCAAAACTTGACTCCATTATCACCCAAGGCATGTTTCAGCATTTGACAGAGCATGTGACTGCTCTGACTGTATATGGCAGGCATCCCACAAATTCAGCCCTCCAGCTGTTTTGGGACTACAACGCCCATCATCCATAGCTAACAGGACCAGTGGTCAGGGATGGTGGGAATTGTAGTCCCAAAACATCTGGAGGGCTGAGTTTGGGGATGCCTGGTATATGGGGACAGAGGCATGTACTCAAGCCCCGCCTCTAACATTCTGGTGCACATCACCTAGCCTACTCAGTCCCTGACCTTTCCCATGTTGAGTGGCAAAAGTCCAAATAGAGCTTTTGTTCATGTTCATGTGAATGCAAGCAGAACTTTCTGAATATTTGAAGATCCTGATAAAGAAAGCTTCCTGATCATGTGAAGGGTTCAACTTGCATTCAAGTGAAGATGCACACAAAAAAAATAAAATTAACACCTACTCAACACCTGAAGATTGGGGGCATTGCTTTAGATGCATTTTTCAGCAGGACTGTGTATAATTTCAAAGTGAATTTCTAGACGTTTATGGCTGTGAACATATTTCTAAAGGTAAGTGGATCCACTCTCATTTCAGAAGCCAAAGGGCTGGCTGCATAAGATTTCCAATGATTGCAAGGCAGGACGTCAGTACCCTGCATACTTCCTTGCCTCTTCCTGTGACAGAACAAGAACCAACAATGAATAATAGTTTTAAGAAGCAAAGCAAAGTATGCAATGTGAGATCAAGTGTGCAAATTTTCTTATTTTCTTAGATTTAGGTCAAATAATCAGAATTCGCCTCTTTGTACTGCATTTTGGGCTGCCTTGCAGCAAGAGTTGGGGTTTTTATTTCTTTAAGTACACACAGCCCTGGCCTTGGGATTTCTGGCTAATGGTTAAGGTATTCCCCTTAACCTCTCCTAACTCCAGTGACTATATGGAACCAATAGGTAGTTGCCTCCATATAATAGCAATCTTGCCTTAGACAATAAAGCTAAAGTGCTCTCTACAACCTACAGAATTCCAGATTTCGCTTAAGTAGCTTGCTTTCCATCAGCTTCTCTTCCCTTTAGGGCATAAGACTCTGGTTGTGCTGTTTTTGCATTACAGGGAGGCAGATCAGGTCCTCCTTCCTTTCTTTTCCCTAACCCCAATTTAGTTACACAGCACACTAGAAAGCATCCTTGTGGTGCTCCTAAGAAGAATGTTAATTGGAATCTTGGGGGGGGGCAATATAAAGTCTTTATTGTTGTAACCCTTAGGATTTCACCTCCCTCTGCCTTCCCCCCAACCCCTGACACTAGTGCCTTCCTCCCCCCCCCCCACCACCACCACCAGCCCTAGCTCCTAATCCTTATTGCAGCCTTCAAACTGTCTTGCCCTCCAGCTGCAATTAACATCCTGAATATATTTAATTGCAATTAGAAAGTCACACATTTCATGCCACACATGCATCCTATAATGTGCTGGTGTTATCACTAAAGACATTGCTTTCTGCCCTTGAATACAAGAAACCTCCTTTTCTGAAGGTCACCAGAATAGCATAAGCAGAATCAAAGCCCCTTAAGGAGAGCTATGTTATTTTCTGACATACAGCAAAACCAAAATAACTTTCAGCTGCACATAATGGAAGAATCCAGAGACAAAAATAGAGAGCTGAAGCCAAACTGCATTTCTTTCTGTCTTTCTGATATAAAGCCATGGCTTGGAAGTGGGCAGATTCCTTCTTTAGCTGAATGCATACATAGTGATCTGAACTTTTCCATTTTAGAACAGGCTTTGGGAAAGAATTGTTTTGGCTCAGTTCAAAGGGTGCCCATCGATGCCTCCACATGTAAGGATCTCTGCACCAAAGAGATGGTTGTGCTGGTGCTGAGTAGATAGGGGACTTGGTCCAAACAGACCAGACCATCTCCTTCCTCTGAATATTGATTCTTCTAGGTGGTAGATCCATTAAGCGAACATTAAGTGCACTCTTCCCAAATGTTGGGTGTGGATGTGGGTGGTCGTGGTAGTGTCTGAAAAACAATATCCTTTGCATTTCAATGAAAACATTCTCAGAATGGAGAATAATAAAGCTGTAATGAAAATAACAATCACGCAACAATCTTGATGAAAAGCAACAAATAATGCAGCAGGATTGAAATGCAGATAGACCTGCTGTCAACTAAACCTACTCAAACTGGGGGGGGAGAGAGAGACTCCTAAATGAGCTCTACAGTCGTACCTTGGGTTAGAGATGCTTCAGGTTACAGACTCCGCTAACCCAGAAATAGTACCTTGGGTTAAGAACTTTGCTTCAGGATGAGAATAGAAATTGTGTTTCAGTGGCGGGAGGCCGCATTAGCTAAAGTGGTACTTCAGGTTAAGAACAGTTTCAGGTTAAGAACAGACCTCCGAAACGAATTAAGTTCTTAACCCGAGGTACCACTGTACTCTAAAATTTGTTGAATCTCATCTCAGTCAACAGGGAAATTCCACTAGGAAAATTGTTAATTGTTTCTGACCACTCTTGACTCTGACAGACTCTGTAGCAGATCTTTAGAAATAAATTTCAGTAGGCTAGGAGGTATATATGGGGAAAGGTGCTTACTCAGACAACCTGGTGTGTGATGGTGCTGTCTCCATGTTAGTAACCCCACACTTAGGATCCCCACCAATCATGCACATCCCTCCAGTCCCTATTTGTGCAACAAGCCCCAATAATTGGTGGGGTTGGTGATAGTGGGGATGAATATCACTTAGGGTCAAACTATTGGAGGGAGAGGTTTGGAAGAGGGATTCTTACTGTCTCACAGCAGCCTTGGCACAATGGCAATTGGTCCAAGCATATTAAAACTTGGTTAGATCTACATCTGCCCTCATCCACCTTTAAACAAGTATTCCTCACAAAAAGTTTTAGGCTAGAATAAATCACAGCCACTTAGCTTTGCAAATATCTGAAAATTTTACTCACAGTTCCAGGAGTTACAGCAAACAATTCTCCAACCACTGGCAGTAAAATGAAGAAGAAGAAGAAGAAGAAGAAGAAGAAGAAGAAGAAGAAGAAGAAGAAGAAGAAGAAGAAGAAGAAAGGTTCCAAATGACTTAAAAAGAAAGAACTTTGTTTCCTTACAAAAGAATCATGCAGAAAGATGCAAGCGGTAAAAATCTCCGTTTAGAGAGACTTTTCATTCACATGGTTTGTTTTCAGCTGTGAGCCATACTGCAGCTCCAGCTTCTGCCAGGAAGGACAGAGAGAAAGGAAGAGGTAAATGCTTCTGGTGGCCTGCTGAGCCCTTCCCAACTGGAAACTGAGCTCAGGGCTCAGGTTAACCCTTTTATGCATTCAAGTGCAAGTCAGTAACTGTATATTACAACACAAACTGCACATTATTTTGAATGTGTGTAACTCTTTAATATGCAGAGTTTTTATTCTTTAAATAGCAGTTGGTGGGGAACTGAGCAGAATTGGGATTGTGGGAAGAGGGTTAAAGCATTTTGCCAATTCTCCCTCTGCCTGCCCCTGTTGAAGTAGCTATTTGTCTTCAAGGGAAGCTTCCATCAGCCATTCTTACAATGAAAGAAAATTCAGTCTGCAGCAAATAGGGTGCTGGCCACAGATATCATAGTTAAACGTTGATTCTTATTGTTGAGGGATATAACCAATATGGGGGCAATGTAAACATCTGTTTTGAATCTCTATTTCAAACTGATGCCGTGACAATCAATGTTCAGTTGCCTGGGATATAATGTTGGATCAGATGCAGAGAGCACAACATACAAATGGCAAGACATTCAGGTCTGTAGGCAAGAGCACTGAACTCATGCCAGAGCAATGGGCTTCATGCCACAGCACTGACTGGCAAAGGAGCTCAGCTGGGATTGATGATCTAAATGACCCTAAATGAGTCCTGAGCTTAGCAACAGGGGCTGAGTCATAGGTAGCAGGTTGTGCTTGTGGAGCCAGTCTTAATTAGAGAATCTATGGAAAGTTGCCTTCTCCTACAACATGCCACTTTACTTGCTTGTTTGAGGAATCTGGAACTCTTTGCTCTGATAGATCATGTGTCAGCCTGTGACATAATGTGACCTAGACTGCATAGACTGAAAGGGATGTTGTGTGTGGGCTGGATGACAGTTCCTTCTTCAAACTATGTTTCATAACTTTCATTTATTAAACAAATTTTAGATTGCAAGACCCTTTACAAAATAACAGTGTATTTGTTTTATAGAAATACATTCACTCTAATCAATGCCTGTTTTGTTAAATCTGAAGACCTCAACCAAAACTGGAAATAGAGCTACTATGTATATTGGCAAACATGCATTTTATGCCTAAGCTAATATATGTTTCATAAATTGATGCATACCTCATGAACCTGTCCTTTATAGGTTGTATCCCAGGGGACTGAAAAACTTGTTCTTTATCTTCTTTTTTAAATTGGGAGCAGAATCTGAAATATATATTGAAGCCATTCATAGAGAAAATCTGAATGCAACTGACTGGTGTATTTAATTGCTTAAATGTATCAGCTCTGTTAACTAAGTGGAGCAGCAAAATAAAATAATAGAGATAAAAGAAATTAACTCAATATTTCTAGTCCTCTCTGAGCCATATTAATTTAAAAACAGAGCCACTACCACAATGTAGTCTATATAAATTAAGATAGCAACCATATTTCAAAATTCATTAATACACACACACACACACACACACACACACACCAAAGTTAAAATTGAAGCAATTTTTTAAACCTAGGCTTCGGTATAGATTGAAATCAATGCATTAGTTTTCTTTTCTATATTATTTCAGCAAATGTCTTAACACAAAGAGAAAATTGTTCTCTGGTGTATTATAATTGGTTCTACTACTGCAATATCACAATTGCTAAGAAATAAATGGCAAGGAAATAAATATACCATATATTTGCTGTGGTGTGAAAAATAGAATAATGCTGCAATTCTTTCTGCATCACAAAAACACATATTTTGGAGGGAGGGATGAATGGGCCTAATGCAATCAATGAAAACAAATGAGTCCTCTTGAATGAAACCAAAGGCCTATCTAAACCAAATGCCCAGAGTGTGAGAAACAAGACAAATTTGAACTCTTAATACAGGATGGCAAATATAACCTAATAGGCATTACTGAAACCTGGTGGGATGAGACTCATGACTGGAATGTAAAAATTGAGGGATATAACATATTCAAAAGGAATAGACCAAACAGGAAGGGAGGAGAAGTAGCATTATAAGTAAAGGATGTGTAGACTTGTGAAGAGATCCATGACCTTAGAGGCAGACTGAGAGTATATGGGTAAAAATTGTGGATGTCTACTACAGACTGCCAAGCTAGACTGAATACTTGGACAAAGCCTTCGTACAGCAGATTACCACACATTCAAAAATGAGAGATACAGTAATCATGGGAGACTTCAACTATCCTAATATCTGTTGGAACACAGTATCTGTTAGAACACAAACTCTGCCAAGAATATAAGATCCAACAGATTCCTCAGTTGCCTCCCTGACAATTTCATGTCCCAGAAGGTGGAAGAAGCAACAAAGGATCATTTATCTTGGACCTGGTCCTCTCCAACAGAGAGGAACTGATTAATGAAGTAAAAGTACTGTGAACCTTGGGAGGAAGTGATCATGTCCTCCTAGGTTTCATTATACAGAGGTAAGGGAACTGAATGTAGTTGGACATGCACTCTGAACTTTAAGAAGGCTGATTTTAAAAAGCTTAAGGACCTACTGGATGAGATCCCATGGTCAGAAATAATCAAAGAGAAGGGAGGCCAAGATGGATGGGAGTTTCTTAAAGGTGAAATACTGAAGGCACAAATCCAGACAATTCAACAAGAAAGAAAAGTGGGAGGCATCTAAAGAAACCAGTGTGGCTGCATAAGGAGATGAGCTGAGATTTCAGAAGAGCAAGTATAAGAAATGTTAGAAAAAGGAAATCGCGAAGGGGTATACATGGGTAGCCAACAGTTGCAGGCTGAATACAAGGCAGGCTTAAGCTCAGAATGAGCTCAGGCTTGCAAGAGAGGTTAAGAATAATTTAAAGGGTTTATTTGGCTATGTTTGAAGCAAAAAGAAGAACCAGCAAGTGGTAGGGTCCTCTGTATGGAGAAGATGGAGAAATGCTATTGGGTGACAGAGAGAAGGTGGAACTGCTCAACACTTTCCTGGTCTTGGTCTTCACCCAAAAGAAAAGCAATGCCCAACAGAACAAATGTTGTAAGGAGGGAGCTGCAGTTCAAGATAAGGAAAGAGGTGGTAAAGAAACACCTAGATACTTTAAAGGAATTCAAATCTCCAGGGCCTGGTGAGCTACTGTGTCTATGTATGTGTTACCTTTGTAGTGGCTTGGTAAATCATATTTTATCATTTAGAGCAGTGCTCCCCAACCTTTTTATCACCGCGGACCGGTAAATGTTTGATCATTTTTCCGTGGCCCGCTTGTTTTGAGCTGAGTCCCCCCCCCCTCCATGCACTTACCTCACGGCAGCTTCTCTTCAGTCCCTGCGTCTCCGACCTCGAGTCCTCAGTCCTCCCGTGGCACCTCCTCCTCGGCCAATGGCATGAGGTTTGCCTTTCAGCCAATCAGGAAGCGGGAGGACCCGCTCCCTGATTGGCCAGGAGGAGCATCAGTGTAACAATAGCGAATTTTCATTCGCTATTGTCACACAATGGGCGGGCTTGAGAGGGCGCAATGCTCTGCGCCTCGGCCGCCCGCCACAGTGAAATGATTTGAAGTTCCTCGGGTGGCCCAGTGCCGATTGATCCATGGACCGGCACCGGGCCACGGCCCGGGGATTGGGGAACACTGATTTAGAGAACAAGCAGAAATGAGCCTCACCTCACCCATTCTCCCCTCTCCCTCTGATCTGAAAACCTCTGATCTGATCTAGATTAACCTCAACAAACTGGCCTTATTAATTTCAAACCATAGTTTAAGAAACAGGATCCTTTCAGCAAACCATAGGTAAGTTTCATCACAATTTAGGGCCGGGACGGCAAAACTTGTTTTTAACCAGTTGGCCACCTCTACCAGGGTTGCCTCCAGTGATAACTGTGGCAAATGTTTGTTTACATGTGTGCAGACACACACCATAGAGACACAAATACATGCACACTCACCACATATTCAGCACACACAAACCCACACATGCAGCTCACACACTTGCAGGCACTCTCCCCAATGCTGAGACAGTGTTTCAGAGAAACAGCTTCCCTCCACCCTACCCATCACAACAATGATGGAGTGGAGTGAACACAGCCTTTCGCTCTTCACAGATCAGACTCAGGAAATATGGATGCATTCAGATATAGGTCTCCATAGAAAGGGACCAAGCCCTTTCCTGCTGCTATGATGTTGCACGCTCATATGTGAACTGATTTTACCTGTGTGGTGCCTTCCAAATGCAACACATATGTCTCTGGACAGGTTCCAAGCTATGATAACATGCCTAAGGATATCAGACCAGCAGAAAGCTGGCCTTAAAGAGGTGGCTTAATTGGGTGCTTCAGTATACGCTGCCTTTTTCTCTCTCCTCCTGAACAATCGTGTCGCTTTTTCCTCACAGATGTAAGTGGAGCAGAAATGCTTCCATTGTGACACCATTACATTGTCGGAGATCTGATCTGTCAGATTTTATCTGTGTCAGCAGCAGCCTTGTGAAAGCAAAACCATCGTTATCATTTAATTGCCTTAATCCAGGACAAATATAATCTCGGGGATAAGGGATCCTGGTTTTTACAGCATAAGTTAATCAAAACAGCAAGTGGCCATGAGATAAAAATAGATGAATATTCTTCCGCCTGAAAATTAATGCTTCAGTCATCAGGGTAAGACTGACGGGTTTGGCAGCATTTTAAGGAGCATGCTTGTTAAAATACATTTGCTGTAAAAATGTGTGAAGAATTATGAAACTTTATAGTGATTGGGAAGCAGTGAAGAGCAATTCTGATATGGGGAGCTTTGGATATTTTCTTTTTTATATATATAAATATTTTATTGAAATTTTTAAGTTACAATATAATAAACAAACCAAGTTATAACAAAACGTAACATACTTATCTTCTTGTGACCTCCTCACATCTCCCGCCCCTACCTTCCATGTTAAAAAAAAAATTAGTCCAGCAAATTATCACCTTACTTCCATCCTTACTGTCTAACTATCAATTAAATTTAACCAAATGTTTATCCAAAATAAAGATTGTTTTTTCTTACATTTTAACCTATCTTCCTACTTCACTTCATCTATTTTAATGGTGCCAAATTGTTTATAATCAAGCATCCTGCTTAGCATTCATACAGTTTACAATGTTTTTGCAAGTAAATCTTAAATTTTTTCCAATCTTCTTCTACCGTCTCCTCTCCCAGATCTCGGATTCTGCCGGTCATCTTGGCCAGTTGCATATAGTCCATCAGTTGCATCTGCCATTCTTCCAGTGTGGGTAGATCTTGTGTTTTCCAATGCTTCACGAGAAGTATCCTTGCTGCTGTTGTTGCATACATAAAGAATGTTCGGTCCTTCTTTACCACCCCTTGGCCCACCATACCCAGAAGAAAGGCCTCTGGTTTCTTAGAGAAGGTATACTTAAATATCTTTTTCAGTTCATTATATATCTTTTCCCAGAAAGCCTTCACTTTAGGGCAGGTCCACCAGAGGTGAAAGAATGTTCCTTCATTTTCTTTACATTTCCAACACTTATTATCAGACAAGTGGTATATTTTTGCAAGTTTAACTGGGGTCATGCACCATCTATATATCATTTTCATTACATTTTCTTTTAAAGCGTTACAAGCAGTGAAATTCAACCCAGTAGTCCACAGCCTTTCCCAGTCCTCAAACATGATATTATGCCCAATGTCCTGTGCCCACTTTATCATGGCTGATTTTACCGTTTCATCTTGTGTGTTCCATTTTAACAGCAAGTTATACATTCTTGAAAGTACCTTAGTCTTAGGCTCTAACAATTCCGTTTCCAACTTCGATTTCTCCACCTGGAACCCTAACTTTTTGTCAAGTTTAAAAACTTCCTTAATCTGAGCGTAATGTAACCAATCTCGCACTTTATCTCTCATTTTCTCCATACTCTGCAATTTCCAGTTATCTCCATCTTTTTCTAGTATTTCCCAATACTTTGGCCAGTTGGGAGCTTTGGATATTTTCACTGCCCTCATGCAATTCCATGCAACTTGGTGTTAATTTTTCAGAGTCTCTATGAATGGCTTATATCATTTATATACTGGATGCCCTGTTGGTGATCCTGCTTATGGGGAAAATATGTTTGCCAGCAACATGGGACAAAACCTTCTCTGCAGTGGAACTTCCTCCCTTCAGCTATTTGACGGTTCCCCTCAATGATGACCCAGTTGTGATACATTCACCACAGTAGTAGAATTCATCATTATCAATTATTTCTACTACTACTACTGGTGGTGGTTGTTGCTCTACTAGTACTGATTTTTCAATATATCTCACATTTGTTTCCTCTTTAGCCTCATCCTTATTACAGTGTTTGAGGATGCCAGACATGAACAAGTTGACTTTTTGTCTTTATTCAGCTTTATAAAACCTGTTGCCCAGTAAATATATTTGATTTGTACCATAAACTTGATATAAACTGTGGAATCCCATGCATTTTATGATTGCCTTTTCCTGTATTCATGAGCTTTATAATTTACAACTCTCACGCATTTCCACTTCGGTACCTACACAGCAGGAAACTATACCTTTTTTTGGCAGAGGGCCAAGACATACACAGAGGGCATATATTTCCATGTCATTCAGAACAGGATCTTTGTAAATACTTGATTCATGTGCAAATGGGTACTTGTCACTCAAACATTTACACTAACCTAAGATATTGACTTGGCAGCCACAGGCATGCCAGTAACTGAAAGAGCCATGTCCATCTCAAATTCAGTTTGTGCACAAACACTGTATTTATCCATTGAAGCTCAGCTGCCAAAGATGTAGCCTGCCATACTTTATGCACACTTACTTGGGAACAAACTTCATAGAACACAGTGGGATTTACTACTGTGTATACTTACGCAGGATTGCACTGTTAGTAGAAATGTGAGATTCGGTTTTCCCTTTCTTCTCTGTTCCTTGGCTTCCCAACCCTCACTCAGTACCACTCTTTCTAGAATATTTTGCCCCTTCTTGACGAGAGTGAATAATTCCTCTTAACTTGATGCAAGATCACACACAAACATTGGCAGCACAACTAAACTGCTATGGTCTGCTCTTTGTCATGGACTTTCTGATATTTAAACTCACCCAAACTTCTTTGGGATCCCCGTTTAGCACAAGTGTCTGCCTCCATATCCTATATTCTCCACACCAAGCAGCAGCCAATATGGGCTGGGTTCCTCTGCCTTGCGTAGATGTATAGGAGAATATTTGGGCTGCTCCAGCTTATCAGGCAGCAGTGAAGCTGAAGCTACCAACATTCACTGTTGGTTCACAGCTCACTCGGTAGAGCACGGAACTCTTAATCTCAGAGTCATGGGTTTGAGCCCCTTGTGGTGCAAAAGATTCCAGCAGTGCAACCAGATGACTCTTGTGGTCCCTACCATCTCTGTGATTCTATGATTCTATTAGTGATACAGAAGCCCTGGCTGTCTTTATATATTTTCAGCCTATCAACTAAAGCACCCAGATAACTTAAGAATAAGCTTTACTGACTATGCAGGTTGTCAAAGGGCCTCTTCAACCACCCCTTTTATTGCGTTCTGTGATGATTTATGCTCATGATGCTGCAAGGGCAGGCATACATGATCTTTACATTCCACCTTGGTATCTATTTAACACATAGCTGTCAACGTTTCCCTTTTTTTAAAGGAAATTCTCTTACTCCGAATAGGATTCCTCACAAGAAAAGGGTAAAGTTGGCAGCTATGATTTAACATGGAGGCAAATCTGAATCCACCCTTCCCTAAGTACTTGTTTTCTGACACAAGGCAACTAAGAGAGCAATCCTGCGCTCCCATGAAGAGTGGCCGAGAGGTTGCAGGATACGGTGAACCTCCTTTTCTGCAGATGGAGAGGGCAATCCGTGGTTGGATTCCTTCCCTGTGCAATCAAATAAAACTCTGCTGCCATTGCTGACACACCCTCGTTAAGGGTCAAAACTGGGTGTCCCAGGACAGAGGCAGATCAGGGGCAAGTTTGGCTCTAGAATGGGTCAGAAATTACATCGGCCTTGTATCTGGTTCAGACATTTCCCCTCCCACTGGAACAAACTGAAGGGAAAATATCCTAAAAGGGAAAAACAACAGTGAGGAGGGGGGAATGGTCTCCCCCCCCCCCCCATCCTGCCAGGTATGAGCCCTGCATGGCTTAGGAAGCGGCAGTTTCTCCACCACTATCTCCCTCTTCCCCCAACCTTCATAGGGTTGCATTTGCTAGAACTTTTGGGGGTTCTGTGGCCCCTTGGGAAATACAGCACAGCGATACGTTTGTTTCAGCTAATGAATGTTGGGCTGTGCAGGGACCAAGGTAATATTTGATGTAATTCCCATTACTTTGAAACACGTTTCCCTTCAGTGTTATTTAGAGATTGCAATTCCCCAAAGATACAGCTTCTGACAGCCATTCTAAATTCTTTAGCACCTGGGGAGTCAAATTACAATAAATCTCATAAAAATCCTAGCTCCGAAATTGAAATGAATAATGGTATTTAGAAAATGTGATTTAGATGTCTGGATAGATCCGCTCGTACATTCTAATCGCCTCCCACAAGTCTGCCTGTCTGTGCTTGCATGCTGTTCTTTTGCATAATATAGCCATTCATGTGGGACTAGCCTAAAAGTTATTTCTGGACTATTAATATTTATGAGGTTTGGTGGGACTATTGCTCTTGCTTTAGAGGCACCTAATGTAACAGGGCAATTAAAGGACTAATGCGGAGGCGGAATGCCTTTCTATAACACACACAAAACAACGTAATATCAGCATCCATGGCCTCACTGCTTCCTTGTTTCCAAATCCTCAGTATTCCAATACTTTTGCTACATGAGCACGAAGGAATAATCGTGTGGCTTTATGACATATTTTATAGTGACTCACAAAATCTAAACACAAAGTTAGATACTTACCTTTGTTTCCTTTTCATCTCTTTATCTTGTCAATAGATTAGGCACTTTGAACTTACCTTTCTTTCCCCAAAAGCACCATCTTATACTGCTATGCTCAACAAGCCTTCCCAGTTTGGGGAACACCTTTTTAGGCATCATGGGTGATGGGGGTTGGAGGTGAGGCTACAGAAGTGCTGCTGACATAGTGTTGTGGGTAAACAACAGAGCTGCGTTAACAAGAAGTTTCCCACTCAGAACCTGCCCCTGCCTTTAACTCACTAAGTGAGTTCAACTCTCTCCATTTCAGTTTCCCATCTACAATATAGGGATGATAATATAATGTTGTATGTACAAAGCCATGTAATGTATGTGTAAAAGAGCACTTTGGAATTCAAATGAAATTTAAGAGGCCCACTTAAGAAGCAATGATAAAACTGCTTTCTAAGAGGGCATGCTAAATTTCCTTTGATGTCAATAGTAATATAACAGAGCTAATCGAGAAGAAGGAATTGAGACTTGCACACACAGCATACCCCTCAACTGTCTGGGGAAAACTGGGACATCCTGTTCTTTCACGTGAGAGGACAGTGGCCATTTTGGGTGCCACAATCTCACCCCCAAAAAAGCGTGGCCCCAGAAGACAATGTCCCAGTT
The DNA here is from genome assembly GCF_964188315.1 of Podarcis muralis. NCBI lineage: Eukaryota > Metazoa > Chordata > Lepidosauria > Squamata > Lacertidae > Podarcis > Podarcis muralis. The sequence continues at coordinate 66,373,077 of NC_135657.1, forward strand.
TTTTGCCTTGATGTGTTAGAGGGTTTGACCAGTGCTTTTTTCTGGAGATACTCAAGGGTTAAAATTGTGGCACTTACTGTAATAACTTCATAGTGGGTACCAGCCTTTTTTTTTCTAGAAGAAAAGCACTAGGTATGACACTAGGTCTTGCTTTGAATCCAGGTGTGCTTGTACACTTGCACATTTCCCTCTCCTAACCTAAAACATGACGAGTTTAAAGGGCCCTAATAGTTTAAAGGCTCCAATGCCTTTCTAGGTTTTCCTGTTTTTTAACCTGGGAACTTCCAGCTTCTCTGAGAAATGGTTGGAAGCTTTCAGCCATAGTGGTAGGTGGAAGTGGACCACTGCAGCTCTTTTATTTCCAACCTTTGCAGGCAGCTTATTAGAAAGGGAGGTTTTGCAGAGCTGGAAAAAAACTCCCTGCTTTTATCCAGGTGGTTCTATAGGTGGAGATTTATTATGGTAGTTAACACATTCACAGGTAGGTCATGGCTGGATTCATATTATTCAGCTATTATCTTTGGGGACTCCTCTATCCTCTTTTGTAACTCATTTCTGACCATCCTCGTTAGAGAACACCCTGGCTCTCTGCCAGACTGCCCCAAAGTGTTAAACTCTGTTCCCAGTGGGAAAGCACAATTATAACACACTGCCACGGGGCTTAGCATTTTGTATTCAGCTTTTCAAGCCAGTTAATGAGTTCAACGGATGTGCAAGCCACCCTCCATTCCTCATATGTGACATGAGGAAGGATACATTTATGGTGCGGCAAGAGAAATCAGGGAAAGGAAACCACACTTGAATCTTATGGTTCTTACCTGATTGCTGCTTCTCATTAAAAAGGGAAGAGGAGGGCTTATTATCTGTCCATGTTTGATGGTAGCTAATAGCAGCTAGCAGTGTGATGCAGGTGAGACTGCATTGCCCTCCTGCAAGTTACCAAGGCAGGGGGGTTTCAAGGCAGCTGGGAGCTCAGCACAGTGCAGGATCAGCGCCAGAAATGTCTGCTACTTTCCCAACACAATGCAGAGCTTGGTCAGAGGCAAAGGTTAGCAGGGTCAGAAGCTAAAGTGCATGTGGCTCTTTCCTTTGTACTGTAGGCTACATTCCATCCCCAAAGGTTTCTGCACCTCTCCAGCCAGGCAACGAGGAGCGTTGCCACTGTTCAAGGACATGTTCCAGACTTACAAAAGCTCTCAAGGAGAGATTGGAGGAGGGGCAGAGAGAGGTGGAGCTTGGGAGTGGGGCATGGCCTGCCCCGAGGGCTGTATTCAGCCTGTGGACCTCCATCCCAGTTCTATACGTGACTTTTCCACCTTGTGGTTTTCTCTCTCCCATCAGTGTCACCGGCACGTTTTTCAAATTGCCTCTTAACTGCTAGCGACACCACCTATTTCTTCTTCATTAACCTTAGATGGCCCCATCCCAGAAACCTCATCATGCTTCCTGACAAAATTATCTTGCCATGTGCTGTAATTGCTGCCATAATGCATCTTTCAAATTCAGTGCAGCAGCAAGACATTGTGATCCACCACAACACTCAGGAACAGAAATATGCTCCAGTATAAATTGGTTGCTTTCCAACTTTCAACCTGCAATGAACTCTTTCCATGGTGACTCATCATTTGCTGGGGAACACACACACACACACAATGCCCAATAAAATTGAAATAAACCATGGCAACTGTTAATTCTCCTCCACCTACTGGCTTTGGAATTAAGTTCAGGAGCAACCGTCATAGCTGGCTGTAGAGCAGTGCTGCAACTAAGAAGCTGTGGAGTAACAGCAGATGAGGCAATACAATGAAATTTGCTTGAATCTGAGATTTCAAAGGCAGAATTAACGTCCGGGGGGAATTTCCAGCTGGAGCCTTTAGGGTGCTGTTGAACTAGACTGCCCAAGGAAACAGGCAAAAGTGATAAAGTCCTATGCAAGTACAGATTGCCTTGAGTTCTGGAACAGGGAACTCGGGCATCACAGTGGGAATGCAACACTTGATCTGGAAAGAATCTTACCAAAGGCATAACAGAAGATGTGTGCAATGGTGGCAAAGACAGGTGCGTGGATTGAATAAAGGGAAAGAGTTTAAGGCCCCCCATTCCCTCACAGATTGCAAGGCACCCGAGGAAGCCACTAGATCTAGTACACAGTGTGTTAACCCATTCAGACACCTTGTCAAGAAGGAGGGGAGGGAGGGAGATAACCAGAGGGGAGAAAGATCACACTTTACTCCAAGGCTAAGGTTTCATCCCCTTTTCTTCCTCTCACCTCCTTCAAACCCCAGGAATGTTGAACCCCAAACCTGAGTGCTGTTTATTTACATTTCATGTTTTGCGCATCTACTTTTGCCCTAAGCTTGTGTTCTGCAGATATGTCCTGTCTCTCAGAAGTGTAAATTCATATTTTAAATGAAACATTATTATTAAGTTCTAGTTTTCTTATTTTTAATGCAGCAAGTAGGTAGGAGGTTCATCCTTGGAGAGAACATCAAATGAACTCTGAAGCTAGAAATGCTTTTGTAGCTAATTAATTTAGGATATCACTACATCCATGATGTAAAATAGGCAACCTTTATGCTTTTGATCTTGCATGCTAAAGATGTAAACATGAGTGTTGTAAAGAGGATGTAATTAAATGTTTGCCTGCCTAAAGGAAAGAGGAATTCAGATATAGCATCAGCAACATTCTTAAAGCAGTCAGCTAAGCATGTGACTGTATTAAGGATGGAGAAAAATGTGTCTTGGATTAAGAACGTAAGAGCCCCAGTGGATCAGGCCAACTAAACATAGTGGTTAAAAAAATTGAATTGTGCAAAGAGCTAATAGAGAGATATTATTATCTATCTGTCAAAACATTAGAGCTCTGGGGCAATCAATGAAACAAATTCTGTTAGCCATAATAAATCAGAACGGGGCTTCTGTGTTCAAAGGCAGTACATTTCTGATTAAGAGTGGCTGGAGACACACAACTGAAGATGGTATTTATTTCCAATGTGCTCTGTTTGTGAATGCTTGACCAGGTGGAGTCTGATTTGATCCAGCAAAGCCATCCTCAAAGACAACAGACAGCAACAGGTTTGCCATAGCTTCACCTTCTAGGGAGGCAGAGTTTGTTCTATAGTTCCTAGACAAGGCAGAACACTGCAGTATTTTTTTTAAAGCCCCAAAATCTCTTCTTCCTTTTGCACATCACATGCTGCCTTCTTTCCCCTTTCTCCAGGGAATGTATAGTTATTTGTATATGGTTTGTTCATTTGATACGTTCTTCTGTTCTGGTGGGATTTTTATTGTACATTGCCCTGAGCTCCTTCTAGAAGGAAGGCAATTCAGATTTATGATATGCAAACAACTTTTAAAAATATAATAAGGTCCAGTCAAAAAATTGAGTTTGGATCAAAAATAATTCAAAAATTTGCTGATGTTTATATTTAATATCATCTAAGCAACATATCAGAAGGTTACTACTTTTTCTTAAAACTGTTGATTCTCAGTATTGTCAGAAAAGGAAAAAGCCATGAAAATTAAGACAAAATCAAGATGTCCTGAGCCATTTTTTTTCATCAAAGCTTTATTTTGACAAAATTGAAGCCATCCTTACTAATTAGCTTCAGTTGTTTATTTTTGTTCAAATATATATTGTTTATATAAACAGTGAAAAGGTTTGTTACAACTTTTCAAAGAGTCTTGCGCGAATAAATGAATATGAAACATTCTATTCCATGTACTTAATACTGATCAGTTTTGGCACAAATGTAGTACAATAAATATACGTTCTTCCCAGTCAGTACAGTGAACAAGAAAAAAGATCTCTCTCAGCGGAACTCTCATTAGCAACATGGATTTGGTCCAATTCCCAGATTCAATCACAATACAATTTTACCCTGTCAGTTTCATAGGGAGGGTCATTCTTATAAATGTGCCTGCTATTTAATATCGCCTCGGGGCACCTGGCAGGCCTCAAGCATTTCCTAATGTGATAAATACCACCTGGCGCCATGTGGAGGTGCATTTTATAAGAACAGTCACCAGGTGAAATTGAAAAGGTAATGTCATTATGTGGTAACTTTCTCGTCAAAAACGAACATGGGAATGTGGTCGCTGCCTCATCTGAAAACTGGCTGGCTTTTAATAACACTGGAAAATAATCAGTTCCATTTCCCTCTCTGAATTAACCGCCCAGTGTTTCCTTTTAAAAAAAAGATTATTCTTTCTCTTTCAAATCCAGCATGTACAGCTCTAGGTAACTTGGCTGCAATATGGTCTACACAAAGCCATTGTAAATTGTTGGCATCATTCGCTTTCCATTCTTAACCCCATCCTAGTCAAAAACGTCACATGAACAGGTAGCACAGACGTAAAACACAAAAGAGAGTGACTGTGAAAGGTGCTTCTGATTGCAATCCCATATCCACTTACTTGGGAGAGTAAGCCCCACTGAGTTCAACGAAGCTTACTTTTTAGTAAGGTATATGAAGGATTGTGCTGCACATCACACAGAGACCAAAAGACATAATGTTAGATGTGTATATAAAAATAGCACAAATGCCAGTGCTATTAGTAATCTTCTAATCACTACAGACTAGCAGTGCTCAACTAAGAGTATGGACAAGTCATCCAACATTTCCTCTGTGAAAACATTTGCACCATTTTTCGACAGAACAGTTACCCTGAGGTGCATTTCCCCTTTTTTGTGATGACGTTTCCACCATCCTTATGTGATGGGCCAATGATTAATGTTTCCTACAATTTTCTAGGGTGTTGTTAATTCTCAATCGGACCACGTGGAGCAATTTCAGGAAAAGAATTGGGAAGTTACCACTTGACTTTTTCCACCAGCCTCAAACATTAATTGGCAAAGAATACAGATCTGAAATCTGCATGCATTTAGGCCTCAGTTTCTATTTTTCACCTGAAGAACGGTGACACAAACAACAACAAAAATCTTGATATAATGCCAGCACAATATGATAAGCAATGCTTTGCGCATCTTTATATATCTAACAGGCACTACTATACACATTAATATGGCACTTTACAGTACATCTCAAAGCTTTAAAAGAAATGACATCTCATTAGCTTGATTTCATGTTAACATACTTATGCTTAATATTGTCATCCATGTTAATGCCATATCAGTTGCTATCAAGCATCTAATCCAAAAAAAAACCCCACAAAACTGCCTGGCTGTAGTTTCTGCCTCTGGTCTCATAATCTTCTAACAAATCTTAGAAGCCTGTTGATGGCAACAAACCAAAAGGTATTCTTAGAAGCCTGTCTTTTTACTGAGATTTGGCATGAGCCAGTCAAAATTCAGATATTTCATTCAGGACAGTAAGCATGTACTTAACTTAGGCTGAAATGTGACCTTGTTTCAAGGGGTTTAGTAAACCCTTTGCTACACATAAACTAGATGTGGTAATAAAAACAATGGCAACGAAGTCATGATTTGCACTGAGATTTAACAGTCACAACCTAATAGAGCTATAGTCCCTAACACAGCTGCTACCCACATATTGGTGGTGACCAATGTTGATGGAGGGTGTGGCGGCAGAATGGCACATATGCATATCTGCTGGGGACCACCACTGCGGGGGTGGAATCATTGCCATGGCAGAGGTCCCAGCTGTGCCCTGAGGGGCAGAAATCTACCATTCTCTCCAGAATGCTTGGGGTTATTAAAAACCACAATAATAGAAGCTTAGCTAGAACTGGGAAAGGTACCACCAAGACCAAGAGGATGCCAGAATGGGTAACAAGCAGTCAAGGAAGTAAAATGGAAGTGTTGTCGAAATGAGAACAAAAAGGAATGCAAACTTTGGCAAAAGAAATGCAAGTAGACAATAATGGATGGAAGGAACAGAATAATTTAAGAAGCATGTTGTTGAAAATGCTAAACCCAACAATCCCCAAGAAGAAAAACACCAGGAGCAGAGAGGTAATTGGATGTTTAGACAGCAAAGGAGTCAAAGGCCTGCTAAAATAGGAAAAGGAGACCGTAGAGAATCTGAATGAATTGTTTGCATCTGTTTTAACTGTGGAAGATGTAAGGCAGATCCCTGTGCCTGAACTAACTTTCTCGAGAAGGGAGTCAGCATCTGAGGCAGTGGTGACAAAAGATGAAGTCGTAGGCTTTACTAAGAAATAAAATGAACAACTCACTAGGTCAGTGTGGAATCCCCCCAAGAGTTCTCTCAAATGTGAAATTGCTGGTCCTGTAACAAAAATGTGCAGCATGTGTTCTTATGTGAGATTTAGGTGCTGAACCTCCAGGCCATGGCTGCTCCGTGATGTGATATTCAAAACAATCACTTTGCCAAGGATCTAGCTCTCAGTATGTTTTAGTTTATAATTCAGGCAAACATGTAAAATAGATACAGGAGGTTCCTAAACTGCTTCTGAGGTTGTACCCAAGGATGGCTCAATTGAGTAAGATTTTATCATGTCCTATATTCCTTTAGATCACCGCTATCAAAGGGGCTGGCTTTCTCATTTAAAGGACTTTTTCTACTGGCATCATAAGCCTTCTTGGATTCATAAAGGGAGGAAGCCTGCTTAGGAATAAGCTATTAATTTCCCTCACCCACCTCTGAAAATCTGCTGCTGAATTAATTTGTGGCTATGGGACATACAGTGCACCTAGAATCTACTGGTGCTCTCTGAAGACCCGATTTTGTGCAGCAAGAGTACTTCCTTTGGAACATATCAGTTTATTTTCAGCAAAATATGGAGGTTGAATTATGTAAAACCATGGTGTTACCTCCTGAGAGGACTATCTGAGTGTTCATTACAGCAATAGCTGAATTAGACATTGGGATGCATTTCAGAAACTGCACATAGAGACAAGAATTCAAATGCAAAACTAAAACTAAAACGAACCACTTAGTATACAGAGGTTTCATGAGGTAAGATTGATTTTTCCTTTATGAAGTTTCATGAAGATTGCAAAAATAAGAACCTTTAGAGATGCCAACCTATACCCACTTTCTATACCCAATATCCAATGAGTAGGCCTGGATGGGATTGTGCTGTTAAAAGTCAGTTACACCGCAATTCTAACCATGACTACTCAGAGGTAAGTCCTATTGAATTCAGCTGGGTTTATTCCCAGGTAAGTGAGGCCAGGATAACAGCCTTAATGAAATTCAGCTTTTGTAAAGTGGAATTAATAAAGCTATGCTCAGTCACACCAGCAGCAGTTCTGTCTGTGTACATTCAGAAACTGTCAACTGTGGCTTAAGCACCACTGACTTGACTGAAGCTTAAATATGGAACATGTTAACTCTGGGCAAATTAGTTCTGACACTGCAAGAAAAAAGATCTTTTTATTGCTGTAAATGAGAGTGATTCAACCTATGAAATAGACCCACCTATAATCCATTTCATGACAGCATATATATGGAAGGAATCATGGGGACAGGCCCTAGCAATACAAAACACAGTATTTGAGGCTGGAATTCATTTATCCCCCCCCCCCCTCAGAAAAACCCTCGGCTTTCTGAATAAAAGCTTTTTGCCAGAGAACAAGGATTTATAGGGAAACAGATGGTACACTGGCATGCATATGGTCCTGAAAGGATAGCTCCTGTAGCCCATAATGAAGTGAGCAGGCTCTCCCACTCAACAAAGCTTTTGCTTAGCTCTTTCCCTACTGCCTCAGCCAGGATATTATTGTACAATGAGAAACTGACTGCATAATTCCAGGGCTCCTGGAGCTTCCTATCTCTATCAACTTGTATGCATTTGGCAGATCTCAAATCTTAAGTCTTCGGAGCGACTAACATACCATATGGCACAACATCTCCCGACTCTAACCACCAGAAAGATCATTCATTCACCACCTACCCAGATCTATGTACACAACACAGTTCAAGATGTACCACAAATGCCATTATTCATTTCACACATAGAATTTCGGAGCCATGCATTATATGTTGCTGCCAATCTGGTTTGATGAAATTGCATAATAGGTGAGCTGATCTCTTAACTGGATTCCATAGGCCAACTGGCAGACCAATGCTGTGCTATAAAGATGTCTGTGAGCATGACATGAAGTCTGGCAACATGAACCCTGCTCTATGGGAATCCCTTGCAGATGACCGCAGTGCCTGGAGGCAGGCAGTCAAGTCATGTATCCATAGCATAGGAGAAATGATCTCTGGGAGGATCACAGAGAGAAGAAACACCATGGTGCACCTGCAACAGAACAACCGGATGTCACCATCTGCCCCAGCTGCAACAGAGCATGTCTCTCCCGCATCAGTCTCTACAGCCACAGTGAGTGTTGCAACCTGCCAACAGTTTGATCTCACCAGTAAAGGAACCCTGGTCCATTGTCTCCCAAGACAGACGGGTGCCAACTACAGGTGTGTTTCATTTTTGTTTTCAACACCAGACTCTTTTTTTGTGTGCTGCACCAAGACAGAGTCCTCTTGTCTGGCACTGCTACAAATGTCTGCACCTGCAGTTAAGCTTCTCCACTATAGAGCTAAGAACAAATTACCATTTCATTTTGCCTAGCATGTTTTCTGTTCCAAATTGTCTAGCTCTTATCAGTTTGGAAGCATAAGGATTCCAGTCATTCAACAGCTTGCTCATTCCTGTGGAGCCATGCAAAAAGGTATTAGTGCTATACAGGAAACTTCTAAAGTTAGAGACCCGAGCTTCAATTGAGAAAGAACACATATCTAATCAAATTACTCCATGGGAACTGATGTAGAGCCCCATGGAGAGACATGCAATGTTCTTACAGCTGATGTTGCTAAAGGTGCTGCAGCTGTATTTCTAGGAAAACTCTGAGGCTGCAGTCTTGTGATAAGTTAGGCTGCTTACCAGTGGCGTAGCGTGGGGGGTGCAGGGGGGGCCGGCCGCACCGGGCACAACATCTGGGGTTAGGGCAAATCCACAGGTTAGGGGGCGCAAATCCACGGGTTAGGGGGCGCAAATCCACGGGTTAGGGGGCGCAAATTACTTTTCTTGCCCCAGGTGCTGACAACCCACGCTACGCCACTGCTGCTTACTTACCACCAAGGGTCAAACCAGATACAGTTGCTGGTCCTGGCACATATGCTAGATAGCCTAGATTGGCCATGGCTGCCTGTTAAGTGTTTATTCAGTGAGGTGGCCCAAGGGCAATTGATATCATACAATAGGCAGTCATTGTTTTAAGACCACAGCCTTCAACTTAAGATCTCTGGATGTGATAAGCATAGGTATTGTTAACTACAAGCCATTCCTGTCCAAAACAGATCCATTTTGGTTAATGCATTCATCATAGTGTTCCCACCATGAAGGTTTCCCTGCTTAATAGATAGGTTGCTTATTTACCATGTTATTAGAATGATGAATGCTTCAATAATGTAACCAAGCATAATGCTCTAGCCTGCAAAGAAACTATTGTCATAGTTTAAATAAGGAAAAGTAAAATTAAGCCAAATAAGAATATCTTAACTGAGCATCCAGCAGTGCATTAAGTGGTCTAGAATACACTACAGCCTCACATCATTTTAACACTAGCTTGCAGTGGAAATCAATGATAGCAGACATGCATATGGTGTCTCAACAGAGTATCTGAATTACACAAAGACAGTACAGGCAGAATGTATTTTAATTCCTCTTTCCCCAAAAATTATCTGAAGGTTTTCTCTGAATGGTATGGAGGTGATTTAAAACAAACAAGTCATTCTACTGTCTTGAAACTGAAGATTTTCAATAGGAACACAATCTGTCGCAGCATTAAGCCTGATCTTAGGCATCTTAAATATCCAATAATTAATTCCAATATATTTCTTCAGAGCCCTTAAGAGTTCAGTAGTAACGTTTTGGTTTTTTTGCGAGAAAGAGATCTTGTCATTCCTGTTCAAGTGGCATATTAAATTCTGATGACAGAGATCTGTATAGTTGTAGGGTACATTCTTGTCTTGATGTACGGCGAAAATACACAAGCATATCAGCACACATCAAAGATGAATATATACCCCTAAACTACAGCTGACCGTGTTCAGTCCACTTTAGGGACTGTTTGGTCTTTTGAGGTAAAAATGTATTTTCTGTCTAATATGGCACATGTTTCATCTACACAATTACATCACAAAACAAAAGATGGCCTTAGCATGGTATTGTACTACACCGTACTTATAACAATTAAATCTTGCTCAAAGTAGGATGCGGTACTTAATTTTTTACTATGTTAACGATGACATTGTCTTAATATACAATCTATAATAAACTCTAAGCACACCAAATAGGTATGATTTGTTTTTATAAATCCTTGATTACATATACTTATCTACCAATGACACGTTATATGTAGAGAGTGGTAAAAATATATAGATATGTATTCAGACTTCAGTTTTGTAAGGTTTGGAAATGCATCAATCTGTTGCTGCTGAGTATTATGTGTGGAATGCTGAGCATTACTACAAATGATCCAGTCAAGGATTCAAGTTCTCAAATGGGGACTGGATAAGAGGCAGGTGCTTTCTTTGAGACCCACCTTATGCTCAGGACCCAAATGGGTCTCAAAACCCCAAACTTAGCATTAAAAGATTAAAAACCAGTTGTTTTATATGCCAAAGAAAGGTGCTTGGCTCCCTGTGTCTATACCTTCTTTCTTTCTTTCTTTCTTTCTTTCTTTCTTTCTTTCTTTCTTTCTTTCTTTCTTTCTCTCTCTCTCTCTCTCTCTCTCTCTCTCTCTCTCTCTCTCTCTCTCTCTCTCTCATATGGTTTCTAGTTTCCATCATGAATCTCAGCAATGTCTGTGAAATACAATGTGATTGACAGGTAACATCACACCAGTTACAATGATGTCTGCAGGACCCTATATCTTCTCGTTTAAAGAAAAAATGTTTGAGCAGAATAAAGCAGTCCATATGAAAGGTGTAATATGGCTTTGTATAAAAAGGATGAATGTTACTTAGGTCTGATTTCTTTCTTTTTTCTCAGAGTGCTTTTTGTTCTTTTACAGTGCATTCAACTGGCATATTTTAATAGCCACTCTTTTTTCCCCTTTCCTGTACTACATCCCTACCATTACTTACAAATACAGAGAGAAGGAATAGACTCTATTTACAAACAGGTTGGCACTTAACAGAATATATTATTGATATTTGCTCCTTTTCATCTTCTTCCTTTCCACCCTGTTTTCCAGCCCAGGGCTCGCATGTTCCAGGCTGACTGGCAAAACCTGCTGCCTCATTATGTTATGCTACATTAACATGAAAAATAGGATTCCGGCTGGTACACATTCTCCTCCCAATGGTTTGCTTGTTGCCGAAAGGCAATACCTTCCACCCCAATTCATGTTCGATGCTCAGACATTGTTAGTCAAGAGAAAGCAAGGGCTGCATGTTTTCTTCTTCATTTTTATCCATGCGCTTTAACACTCCAGGGTCCACAACTGACTGAGACCTGTGGAAAAAAGTATTTTTTTTTAAAGAAAAGCCTGATATTAAGACAAATGAAAGTAGACTTCACTTATTTATTTATTTTTTAAAAGCTAGCCAGTATCCAATAAATAGCTTGGGAAATATGGTGTGATACCTACAACCAGTGTATATTTAATATTTAAAGATGTACGCCTCTCCTCCACACACTATATCAGGGGTGGGGAACCTATAGCCCTCCAAATGTTGTTGGAAATCAACGCTCATCAGACGCTGCTAGCATAGCCAATAATAATAAAATTGTCATTATTAAGTCACAAATGATGGCAGCTATAGTCCAACAACGCCTAAAGGGCTACAGCTTCTCCATACTTCCTCTAAAGAAAGCTGGAAAACTTTTCTCAGGACAGATTCAAAATGTATTTTTTTGAGGTTTGTCAGAATGCTACCCTGAGATACAAATTCTGTCTACGCTAACAGATAAATCACTTTCAATCATTATTTTACACTAACAAAGAATACATTTTTTTGGTCATCCATGTGTCATTCTCTTGATGAAACTGATCCACTCACCAAAGAGAACAACACTGAATTCTTTATATCAGGGATCACCAAGGTGGTGCCCTCCAGATGTGGACTACAACTTCCATCAGCCCCAGTTAGAATGGCCAATGGGTGAAGATGCTGGGACTTGGAGTCCAGCAACATTTGGAGAGCACTCTGTTGGGTACCCTCAAGTTTACATGATCACTTACTCCATGATAAAAACATATAGAAGTTAAGGGCTTCTGATCTTGCACAAATCAATGAACCTCTTTTAATTCACTTCAACATCCAATTTGCTCATTTTGGATACAGAAATAAGTCAGGTGTTGAAATAATGTGAGAAATATTAGTTATACAAATGGAATTGAATTCATTGGTGGGTGCAAACAGAAGGCATCTTGAGCAACCAACCTTTCTCTTCCTCTGCAGCCCCCTGTACCCACAAAGCCCCCCAGCAGGTCAGTGGGCTCCTGTGTGGTCTGGGGCTGCACCAGGAGGGGACATCACCCAAAACTGGGCAAAAGTATCGTGTTCCAGGTGGGGCAAAAGCATCTCTACCAAATAGGCAGCAGTCTGCCCTCCAGCAGAGAAGAGCCAGTGTTCCGAGTAAGTAATTCCAAGCACAATTGAGCTAAATTCCCTTCCGGTCTTTTGTGTTTCAAAAGGCCTTATACCTGAACACAGTGCACAGATGTCTATAGGGGCATGTGTCCTGAGCGAGGGCAGAGACATCAACTTAATTCACAGGATGGGAGCTACCTAGTAGAAGTGAAACTGCTATGGATCAAAGTGGACAAACCGCCCTGAGATCTTGTGATGAAGGACAGTATATAAATCCAATAAATAATAAAAATAAAAATAAAATACTGACTGTAGAAATATCAGATTAAAAAACCCACACATATCTGAATTCAATGAATATTACGAAAAAATAGGTTTACTAGCTATTACTGAAGTCAAGCAAGGATTTCCATGCATTTGTGCTAGCAGTAAGGTAAAAACGTCCTGTTACTGAGGAAAGGGGATTAGATTTCATACAAAGTCTTGCCAGCTGCAAGCTGCTGGCAGTGGAATATTTCCAACACACCATCTGGCTAATAATGCTCTGAAACTGGCATCACATGCTACCTAGAGGCCCTACTTGGCCTTTTCAAGAGGAGCATTAGCAGGCACCCAAAACAGTATTTACCCCAAAGCCATGGAGCAGAATGATTCTTGGCTGAAGCAATACATGCGCCAGCTTCTTGAGATTAACTTGACCACTAGCCGAGGTGCAACAGAAAAGCTTAATCTACTTGACTAATGAAACAAATTGTTTGTAGATCTCTGGTGGGTGGCTTGGAAATGCCCAAGGAGGATATTAAAAACATGAGTGGGTGGATGAGCTCAGGCTGTGGGCTTAGGAAGAAAGGATTCAAACAGATACTTTGGGATAGTGACACATGGCACCCCTTGCACTTGAACTTAAATGGACTGGCAACCAGCCTGCACTAATATTTCTGACAAAACAAAGGGAAACATGTCACCCTATTATCACTGAGCAAGGACAGTTTCCTTCAGCAAAGCTGGTCAACTAGCAGAGAACAAAGCTTCAGAGTTCATGCAGCTACATTCCATTAACATTTTTTTCATCCGAAAGAAACTGCAGTCACTGGAAATGCAATGCTGTTTTTTCTCTAAAGTCCTTCCTTCAAATGTAATTTAATATTTGTTACTGATGTTGTAGAATTGGATGGCTTCAGATCTCAGCATAATAATGTAGTCACATATGTAGTTCCTAACAATACTGTCTAACCTGTTATTGACAGGTTATTTCTCTGGCACCTAAATTTCTGAACTCCGTAGCACACAGCGTGGCTTGCACAGGTGTATGAGCAATGTCTGACAAGTTGGGCATATCTCGTTGGACTTGCTTTGCTGGATTCGTGTTTCAGTTCCATAGCTTTTGTTCTTCCAGCATAATGCCTGAAGGGGGAATTCACTTGGTTCCCCCATGATAATATCTGATATCTGTGTCCCAATGGGTTGTTCTCCACATCTGGAATCACAAAACACTCCACGGGGCTGGTATGAAAGTGCCATGACTTGCAATGACTTCACACCATCCCGCCTGCTTCCTTAGATCAGAAGGAGAGGCCGCCCTCTGTGTCCTGCTGAGTGTGGAAGCACAGCTGTGTGGGACAAAAGAGGAATTCCATAGTGGTGAGCAGCTGGAGCATGAAACGTGGATGGAGAGAATTCTGACTGGCTGTTAGACTACCAGGTAGTACAAGCAAAGGGGGGGGGGGACTAATTCCAGTTCACTGGCAGCTCTAGCAGCCTGGACACTGATGAGCTGTGGCTACTGGGAAGAGAGATGTGGTGTGTCCTCTGCCAATTACTGGACAGCCCACCTATAGATCTGTAATAGGATATCACTGCTTTTGTTTGTTGCTGGGATTGAGATTGCTTGTGAGGGGGCTTATCCCAATCTCTTGCTGAGAGCTTGACTTCGGGGAACAATAGAGGGGCTGCTGCCCACAAACACACCCCTTTGTGATCAGTGTGTAGGAGACAAGGCGTTTGCTGCAGTATGGTTCTGTTTGTAGGTATTTCTATTGAATCAATGTCCTCTTGTTTGCTGGGATTTGTATTTCAATCAGTAGAGTAAATGATTATTGAGGCAGTATGTGCAGAGGGGTGAGGGTGAATGTTTAGCCTGTGTTTTAGCTGCTGTTTTATAATTGTTTTCTAATTACCTATGATCATGTGATTGTTGATTTGTTAATGGTATTATATGCCTTGGTGGGGTCAGCTCTAAATTGCCCAGACATTGTAATTGTAGCCTATAGCTGTGGCTGTTCTTTATTGTTGGTAAGCCACGTTGGGACTCCTAATGAATGGAAGGTTGCATAGAAATACATAGTCAATCAAATCAATGAAGTGCATTTGGTCCCTGTCCATCACTACTTTCTGTTCTGGCAGGCTTTTATTATATGAGGCAGACAATATTTTTACGATCTCTTTGTATTTTACATCATTAATGAAAATGTAATGTTCTATGTTGCAAGCTGCCTTGAGTGGAGTTTTCTTTTTCCACTTCAAAATGCATTAATACAAAACAACGAATGTTACTGCATCAATATGCATTACAGTTTAATGGAATGGCTAAATTACATAGGGGAAGCACCACAGCTCATGCTTTGCATGCCAAAAATCTCAGATAAAATTCCTGATATCTCCAAGTAGATAAAGAATACTGCTTGAAAACCTGCTGCCAGACAGCTTCAAAAGTAATGAGCTAAATGGACCAACACTATGACTGAGTCATGGCAGCTTCCTATGTTCCTAGGAAATCATATGCTACTGACTTGGCCCTCAGCAGAAGTCATTCAGTCTAGAAAATCAACTACATGAGAGATAGCTACTGACATGCCCTTTAGAACTTTGTGGACTCTGACTCCCATCAGCCCTATCCAAGCATCGTCAATGGTCAGGAATTGTAGTCCACCCAAAAATCTGGAGGGTATCATTTTGTCTACACCCTTCTTTTCTGCTTCAACAGGCCAGACTAACTTACCGCTTCATGGATTTGGGAGACAGGTCCTTTTCGACTTCTTTTGCAGAAGTGTTGTATGAGTCCACACTGTATTCGCTGTCGTCGTCGTATTCGTGATCAAGCAGCGTTCTTGCCCACGTGCCCATATCGTAAGGCGGCAGCATTCCACCAAATTCAGAAGGCAGAATCTCAGGGTGGATTAGCTGGTGCAGGCTGTTGAGGTTATTTCCATGGAGAAATATCTGTTAAAAGGATGAATCAAAGACATTACAAGCTAGCACCTTCAGCGGATATCAGTCCTTCCTGACACAAGGCAAATCCATGCAGGGTTTTCAAAAAGCAGCTATGTTGGGGATGTCTGATGTTCAACGAGGAAAAGTAAAAAAAAAAAAATCCCACTAGTGCACGCATCTCATTCTATGGATCCTCGCTAATAAATGTATGTGTGTAATGTGTATGTATATAAGTTCTGCTAAACTCTAAGGAATGTTGCATTTTGGGACCACTTAAAGGTTTCTAATTTATTAGAAATCAAGTGTACTGGATTGTACCCAGTGTGATTAGAAGTTCACATACCCAATGTAGTCTCTTGTGCCCACTGAAAAGCTTCTCCAAGGGCAGGCATTCTCAAGTATGGTCTGAGGTGTCGGGCAGGCGGGTACAAAAGGGAAGGAGGATTGCCAAAATTAGGTTGAAGTAGCTAGTGTAAGCAAATGGTTGCAAAAATACTTCTTGGTACAAGTGGACTTCCATTCACACAGCACTGGATACAAACCCGCTGGGCAGAATTTTAAAATTCGGACCACTTCCAGTGCATCTCATGCCGGAATAAGTTTCATGCAGCTGACACTTTGTGGCAGAAGCTGAAGGGAGAATGCAAATATATCCAGCAAGATGGCTTTTCAGTGTGTGTGTGTGTGTGTGTGTGTGTGTGTGTGTGTGTGTGTTTATATTAAAAAAATCAAAGGTTCATAAGCGCCCCCAAATATCCCCAAGCATATTTTCCAGACTAAAAAATAAAAAAATCTGACATATGACTGAGAAACACTACAGTGTTTTTGGAGAGAAAAACCCAGAATGAATTGGATAACACAGCATCTCTGCTTCTCAGAAATCTAAGATAAACCACAGCACCCCACCAGGGTCTTTTTAAATATCCTACTGAGTGGGATCTGTGATGTGTGTCATGGAATTTATTTTTTCTTCCTTCATCAAATTCCACTTGCTCTGACTACAGCAGGACACCGCATTTTGCTTCTAGATAGTAACTGCCATCTAGCTAGCCTTTGCATGTACCCTCAAGAGCTCCAGCCTGTACAGTGGAACTTTCTTTTCTTTCCCTTCAAAGAATAGTGCTACTTAGCATGTCATTTCAAGCTGCTTTTGAATTTCCTATGGATTTCAAAGGCAGCATATGAATGTGGTGCAAGAGTTGTTCTTGGGGAAAGGATGAAAAAAAGCCCTAACACATACAGTATGAGTGGGTTTTCCTGCTGGTGTACTTTCCTGGAGTTTGATTAGTGTCCACATCAAACAAATTGGTACACTGGACTGATGAAAATGGGCAATGAAAACACAGAGTGCTGCAGTAATCAATGCCCCAGAGTCCAACCACCATTTCTCTTTTAAACCAGCAGGTCAGATTTCCATTTATGATTCTTGTGAAAATGTACATCACCATATGTTAAAACACAGGTGTCATATTTTTGTCTAATGTTAAGTTAACATGAGCCATTCATGACTTTATAACTTTGACTAGTCAACATAGTATTCTGTACCAGCTGATACTTCTGAATATCATCTGCAGAGATGATATTCAGAAGTATCAGCTGGTACAAAATACTATAGTCCAGTTATTGATGGGGTGCTTCCTGGGAGTATTTTACTCCAATGCTTCACATTTTGGCAACTTATAACATTATGCTGCTGCACCCAACATAACCAAGATTTGTGAAAATGTAAAGGTAAAGGTAAAGGTACCCCTGCCCGTTCGGGCCAGTCTTGACAGACTCTGGGGTTGTGCGCCCATCTCACTCAAGAGGCCGAGGGCCAGCGCTGTCCGGAGACACTTCCGGGTCACGTGGCCAGCGTGACAAAGCTGCATCTGGCGAGCCAGCGCAGCACACGGAACGCTGTTTACCTTCCCGCTGGTAAGCGGTCCCTATTTATCTACTTGCACCCGGGGGTGCTTTCGAACTGCTAGGTTGGCAGGCGCTGGGACCAAGCAGCGGGAGCGCACCCCGCCGCGGGGATTCAAACTGCCGACCTTTCGATCGGCAAGCCCTAGGCGCTGAGGCTTTTGCCCACAGCGCCACCCGTGTCCCTTGTGAAAATGTACCTCCCCATAAATGAAAACACAGGCAATTTGATTATGTCCCATTTCATGACAGCTTCTTTATTAACTTACACACAGCATTTTTAAACTATGCTTAATGCATTAGGTTCAGAACATTTTAAAGCACTGTAAAACTTATAAAATCGGGGCTAGCTTCGATTGATCAAGGAACAGTGTTTGAAGGTGAATTTATTTAGTCTCTGTTATCATCTGGATGCTAAAGTCTATTAGTATCACTGTTTCATCTCTTACATAAAATATATTTACAATTGTTCTTACTCTTTAAAAAATATGATTACTGAATTACGATTTTGCAAAGCTTCCTAATATCTTGGAAGTTAAAACTCTTAAGAGAACAACAGAAGCCATTCCCCATTGGCACATTGCATGATGAAGCAAACATAGTTTTAGAATGAGTGAATGTGTTTCATAAGGAATTTATTTCAATACGAGGGGCACTGCCTCTACTGCTTGTGTTGCTTGCCAATCAAAGTGATCAATCTAGAAACAAAGAACAATTTTGCAAAACCATGCAAACAAACAAGAGAAAAATACCCTTTTCCTTGTCTTTTCCTTCAAAAATGGCCGTATAACTGTATAGAGGGCATGGATGTACCATGGTTGATTTACAAAATGAATTCCTCCGAAGCGAGCTGGAAAACTGTCCTAGGATATAATATATATAAAAGATGGTTAGTGGACTCATCGCAAAGTGTACCCTCACACAACCTTGTACAGTAGGTTTGGCTGAGATTTCGGCTAGTGCAATCATGCTTGAATGTGAATCTGAATCCAGACCTTTTCACTCCAAATCCAATATTCTATTGGCAATTATCACACCTAAGTCATTTAATGCAAGGCATTTGAATTCTTTATCCTAAAATGTAGCCACGTTATTTTAAACATAAAAGGCAAAGAACAAAAGTAAGGTGATATTTAAAGAATGGAATTCCAATTTTTCATTTCAGGATAGCAATAACCAAGATGCCCAATTTCCTGTCAGTAACTCTTTCTCAATCTTTCAGATAAAGAGATGGCAATTTTGCCTGCTAGGTAGCAGTTCAAATATGTTCATTCTAGATACAAGATTTGCCATCTAAAGTTGTTTTCCCCATCCATGTACCCAAATTCACTTTCGTTTATCTTTTATGAATGAACACTATTCTTGTTTTATATATGTTGTTAGCTGCCTTGTGAGCCTTTGATTGGGGAGGGGGAACCTATAAATGTTTCAATAAATTAACACAGTAGTTTGTCCCATTCCTCAGTCTAACAATTATATATTTGCTTTCCTATGTTATAGATTATTAAAAGAGATGAGGGATTTACAGGTAAATACTTACTCAGTACTCACAATACATCATAAAGCTGAAACTACATTATGTATTCTTTAAATGTGACTGTAGAATATTTATGAACCTCTGTCTATGCTGCACACTCAGAGAGATTTTTCTATAAGAAATGTAGGGAGAAAGCTTCTCTACTGAACTGCTTTCTAAATTGGTTTTGGCTGTTTCTCTACAGGCGGCTATTAAAGAAACATGAAAGAATGGAAAATGTAACCGTGCAAACCAATTTTACAAGCAATACTTGACTCTGCTGCATTACTTGGCAGCTCACAGAATCTGTGTACAGAGAGGCAGGTTTCTAATGATTTTGTTAAAACCCTGGAATGTTGGGTTTTCATATTAAAATGCAAGTTCCAAGGCCTCATTGTTGCAAAAGAAAAAAGGAAATCTTGAAAATGTAACCTAGGTGAACCTTTCTATCTACGTTCCAGTCCATCTATCCCTCTCACTTTTTTTTCCCTCTCAGGCCATGTATACACCTCTCCCTGTGCACACAATTATCCATCCTCTCTGTAGAATCATAGCCTCTGTCTACAACATCTTTCCAAGTTATCACTTAAAGTACATCCTTCTCTCAACATATTGTAGTTCTTGTATTAATTTTAAGCAGCAAGAGAAATGCTGCAATTTCGTAAGTTTCAGCAGAGCTTTGATGATCAAGAATATCCTTTCTGGCAGGTAATAAATTCAGTTATTTAAAGATTTATGCTTCAGTACAGGCACACACACCCCGACACATGTTTGACTTACGTGCAACAGCAAATACATGCAAAGCCAGGAAATAAGTAAATAAATAGGTTTAAACTGCAAAAAAGGCATGGAAAGGGCAAAAACAGCCTGAAAACAGCAAGAAAACAGCTAGCAATCCCAGGAACCTTTGCAAGTGCAATCCCACTTTGGGGTACTGGGTCTACCCCCCTTTGTCGTTATTTTCACATCGTCCTCCAGTGATGAGGAAGGCTGAGAGACATCATTGCCACCATTCATGCCAGTCTGGTAAGTGCTGCTGGTTTTTAAAGAGTTTTTCAATAGTTTTCAGAAGTTTAGAGGGTGTTTACAGGCTTTTCAGGTGGTGTTCCACACTATACACAATTCTGCACAGTACCTGGGAACGTAACCCCCACATAAGTGGGGAGACACGCCTATATACTGCCCCTCAACCCAGTGTGCATTTCCATACATTACTGCTATGCCCAGCTCCTGGGATATGCTCTTAAACTTTATTTATTTATGTCACATTCTCCTAGCAAGACTGCAATCCTAAACTAATCAGCTAGGAGGAAGCTGCATTAAACTCAGTGGGTCTTACATCTAAGTAAAGATGTTTAGGCTACCACTATAATAACCACATCAGTGTGTGTAAAAAAAGAAGAAGTGTCTGATTTATTTTCACAACAACACAGTGAGGTAGACCAAACTAAGAGGTAGTGTTGTTCCTGGCAAAGTGGGATTATTTTAAAAGCAAGATTTGTTGACCGGTTAATAAAAAAAGAATGCCTTGTGTCCCTTAAGTAAAACACTGATAAAATCAACAGACTTCAAAAACAAGTAGACATAGAATTATCAAAATATAAATAAAATTAACAGACTTTTAAACAAATATACATAAAGATCTATCATACGCAAATACACTAAAAACATGTATACATAGCTATCAAATACGGTATACATGAATATCTATTATATACAAATATACACTAAAAGATCTATTCCTTGCAGGTGCAGAACAAACATTATATTGGGTGTGTAAAAGATTGGAACCTTATTTACCATATCTGCATGCAATATTCTAGTTGTACTTCACTAGCTCTTAGGGAAATTATACCAGTCATTGTGCAAAGGAACAATGGATTTTTAAATGTCACTTTAATGTAATTGCTGAATCCATGTACAACTATATAGCAGCAAGAGCTGATTAGGGAACAACGCATATAGCACTTGGAATTTTTAATGCTACGATATATTTGTACTACAGTCAGGTTAACATTTTGGTTGCTGACCGACTGTCAAGATTTATGAAGAGGCTGGATCATATTCATTCAAACTTAACAGCCAAGTCTCTTATCCAGTAGACATGTACCCTTTGTCACCTCCCTGCTTTCCAGTCAAGCCTGCGCCATGATTATTCTCAGATGAACAATTCAAGCAAAGATGTTTTCCCAACTCTGAGGGCCTCTCTCAGAAATCATCCCACTGACTTTTTCCTAAACTTCCTGCTAAGAGATTAACTGTTTCCCTTTTCAGCTCAACATATTCTGATGATAATTTCATGATTCCATTATATATGGCCCTTCCTCACATGGGAGCCCTCATATATAAACCCTTCACCCATTTTCTAAATGTGAAGCAGACACTTAAATGTGAAATTTTCCTTGATTCCTAGGAATGCCTTGCTTTTTTTTCTTTTCAGCAGAAGTTTAAAATGTGACTTTTATTATCTTCTTGAATCATCCACCTCTCTCTCCCCCCCCCCTCCCTACAGAACACCTGAGTTGCAGAATGCATGGTCAGCAAAACAGGAAAAGCTACCTGGTGAGAGTATAAAACAGCAGAATCAGCCGTTTGATGCAGTAAGGGTCATCAGTCTACAAGTGCTAATCTTCACATGTGGTTTTTCTTTTCCTTTCTCCTGAAAGCAATGTGGTACTTTGGATAAAACCCGGAGTACCTGTGTCTTTTGTTCCTATGGCAGCTTAATGGCTAGTTTATTGGATTTTCTGTTTTCTATCAATACTAAAAGCTGTGGATGCAAAATCTTCAACCACACTGCTGATGATGACAGTGTAGACTCCAGCAGTGTTCCTGATTTGTTTTCAACTCAGAGAAGGCTTGAGGAATCCACGATGATGACTCATGAAACTGACCAACAGATCATTTCTCTGGAGTTACGTGCCTGTGGGCATTGCAGTTCCAAATCAGAAACTCTCATTCAGCTTCGTGAACTTTTAAATATGGGTCCACTAAATCCTCAAACTAAAATGCCGTATAGTTCGTCACTGCATATTCCCAGGATGAGAGCACACTTCTCCCCCTGTTATTTTATGATATAAAGTTGATCTGTGGTTGACATGATCGTAGAATGACATAACACGCAGCTGATGCCTTCAGACTGGGGGGGGGGGGGCATATCAATGAAAGAAATGGAAAAATCCAGAATCTAGGAGTTTAGTTGGAGGTGTCAGATCTGTTCCTGTTCTACAATCCCCTCAGGTGTACAGCTGTTGCTACACATTTCATTAGCTATGGATCACACATTTCATTACTGATGAATGAGGTTTTATAAGTTGGAAAGCTGATTCGTGTGTTTCATGATATTGATAGATCTGCAAGAAAAAACTGCTTAATTTTTTTAACCTCACCTTTGTTCAAAATGACGTCTTCTGAATAAACTAACTAGATTTATCCACACCTCCTGACGTTTCTGTGGGTATGCCTTTTCATGTGACTCCTTTTATAAGAAAAAGCTCCTCAGCTCAAGGTTCACCAACCTGATGGCCTCTGCATGTTTTGGGTGAGAACTCCCATCACTACAAGTTGGCAAAGGCTGGTAGCCTGAGGACCCAACCAAAGGAATGCCCCCCAAGCCCTGATAATGGAAGGGCTAAGCTTTCTGGGAATCATTTTAAAGTAAATACAACAGATGAGAAAAACGGTTCTGCTTAGAGGCAAGAGCAACATGAAGAAGTGGCAAGAAACCATATAAGAGGGGGCTACCCTTGGGAAAGCCCTTCAGAGCGAGCTAAGAGAACCCCCACAGAAGGAATCTACCAAAATCATTGTTCGCTGCGATATTCGCCAAGGAGGCAATTATGAATGGGCATAAAGGCCAGGATGACACTTGGCAGGAAGTAAGAGCAGCAAGAAGGAACCTCACTTGTTTACAGAGAGATAAATAGGAAGCACAGGTCTCTGCGGATTTTGCTCTCAGCAGTGAAAGCAGTATTGCCTGTGCAAGGAGGGGAACACCCAATAAACTCCAGGACAGAGTATGTAAGATAATATTGCAGGGGTTTGTGGGGTAGGGGTAGTACCTCTGGTGGGGTACATGCCATGCTCCTTCTGGGGTAGTTTGTCTGCCTTGGTCTCTACTCAGCTCTCATCTGTGGTCCCTAGAAGCTGTCAGCATGCAACAGTGGCTACACCCTGGGAAATGGCTTTGACTGGCCAGCTAGACCAGGGTAGCTGATGGGTTTCAAACCATGGATAAGTTAGGAACTTCCCCTGCATGCAAAGACAGGCTCCGGTAGATTGAGCGGGCAACACCAATAGCTGCAAGAACTGAAAGTCTCCACCTTCCCACTGGTTTCTAAGACCCCTCCCCCAGGTGCTTCCCCAACAACCTGAGGCTCTTTTGTCTTGTCTCTCATGCTCCAAGCTCTTTATTCCTCTCCGTGTTCTGGAACACTGGAAGGGAAGGGAGATGGTCACAGCAGGAGACAAAAACTCCCTAGCTTCTTCAGTCCTGCCCCCACTCCTCTCCAGCCTCCGCTTCTGCTTCTGGACTGCACTCCATCTCCGCCTTTTCCTGCTCACTAAATCCTGTTACCTCTTCATGTTTCCGACACCTCCTCCTCCCAGTCTGCCCCCTCTTCTCTCTCTGACCATTCTTGTCCCACCACCAATCTCCTGGCTCTGAGCCTTCTTCCCCTGGGGGTTCCCTTGGGGGTTCTCCAGCTGGTACCTCCCACCACTCCTTTGCATCCAGCCTGCCCATGACATCAAGCGAGTAGGCTCAGGGGCAGGGAGGACTGGGGAGTCTATTACTGGGGGTGGGGAGCCATCAGTAGGACCAGGTGCGTAGCCTGGGAGTCATTTTGGACTCACAGCTGTCCATGGAGGCGCAGGTCAATTCTGTATCCAGGGCAGCTGTCTACCAACTCCACCTGGTACGCAGGCTGAGACCCTACCTGCCCGCGGACTGTCTCGCCAGAGTGGTGCATGCTCTAGTTATCTCCCGCTTGGACTACTGCAATGCGCTCTACGTGGGGCTACCTTTGAAGGTGACTCGGAAACTACAGCTAATCCATGACTGGGGGCGGCCGCCGAGACCACATAACACCGGTCTTGAAAGACCTACATTGGCTCCCAGTACATTTCCGAGCACAATTCAAAGTGCTGGTGTTGACCTTTAAAGCCCTAAATGGCCTCGGCCCAGTATACCTGAAGGAGCGTCTCCACCCCCATCGTTCTGCCCGGACGCTGAGGTCAAGTGCCGAGGGCATTCTGGCGGTTCCCTCATTGCGAGAAGCAAAGCTACAGGGAACCAGGCAGAGGGCCTTTTCGGTAGTGGCGCCCGCCCTGTGGAACGCCCTCCCATCAGATGTCAAAACGATAAACAACTACCTGACATTCAGAAGACATCTTAAGGCAGCCCTGTTCAGGGAAGTTTTTAATGTATGATATTTTAGTGGGGTTTTTGGTTTCTATGGAAGCCGCCCAGAGTGGCTGGGGAAACCCAGCCAGATGGGCGGGGTACAAATAATAAATTATTATTATTATTATATCAGAGTCCAGGACAAAGAGCAAAAGAGCAGAGTTAGCAGAGAAGCAACGTCTGTATTAGGAGAGCAAGCCAACCCGACCATCACAGAAAGCATGATGTCAGTTGAAAGAAGTGCTCAGATAAATGAGGCGTTGGAGAAGACAAAAGCTAGGGGCATTCCATCCATTTCAAGATGGGAGAACATTTGTGCTTTCTTTATGAAGTTCCTTAGAGTTTTTCTCTTGGTTCTGAAGTAAGAAAAGTTAATACCCCAAAGAGGTCAGACGATGCAAGAAATGGTAAGAGGTGGCAGAAGTCAAGGAAATGCTGTGAATTTGGTGAGATAAGGGAAGACCCATTGAAGTCAGTGGGCATGATTAATGTAAGTGCATTCGTTTCAGTGGGTCTATGTATGACTTAGTTGGATACAACCCAGATAATGAATTACAGCAAAACTGCAGATGCTGAGGAGAAGGAGAACAGAGCAAATACTTCAGGCCACAAAATAAATTGGAAGCATCAGATAAGAATCTAGGAGCAGCTGTTTAAAGCAGTATCATTAATGGGAAAGGCAAACAAAAAATGCAACATCTAGTCCTAATCTCTACTCCACCCTACATAAAAATTGTGACATGATCTCCAGGCAGTTAAAGGGGTGGCTCTGGATAGGAGATGCACTTCATTTCAGTGGGGCACAGATGAACATCCGAATGTGAATGGAGCTGGTATGTATTTTGCTAAACACGCAGGACTGAGGCACAGTATATAAATAGATATATGGTGCCTTCCAGTTGCTACTGCACACCCGACACACCCTGTCTGCATGCCCATGCTAGGCATCAGCCTCTGTTCTTACAGTGGTTTTCAGGGTTGTTGCTTTTTGAAAAATTCATTCTGCTTTTATGAAACTATAAGCTGCCTTGAATGTCATATCTGACAGGAAGATGGCACAGAATGCCTTAAAATAAATAACATTACCAGAGCTAGATCAATGCCCAAGTGTGCAACAAAAAGATTTGCACCAGAGTGCCCCTTAAAGGGATCTGCGAGCTCAAGCTCCTCTTAAATAAATGGCATCTGCGGCATCAGCATTCCCAGAGGATGAGGCTTTAATCCCAGAATGAGAATTGCCATCTTTTCACTGAACAGTCAAGAGCCGCCCTTGGAGAAAAGAGGCATATTCTCACCAGCTGCAGGCAGCCTCCGTCAGTGAGGCCATATGACAAGCAGAGGCACAATCAAAACTGCTCTTGCTTGATGCAAATTGACTCTGCTTATGCCGATCTGCCATTGACAGAGGATGCAGGTGCTGAGACAGCCTAGAGATCATGTCACACAAAAAAGTCATTTTCACACCTCCATACAGATACACAGACAAAAGGAGCCAGCAATCAAACACTTGAGTGAGTCAATAACAGGTGCAAGGTCACATGATTGGCGGCAGCAGGGTGTATTCAGAGCAAATGCCAGACAAAGTGCTGAATCTAAGGCAATGTTGGCTGAAACTGTCTTCTTATATAAAGGGGGATTTAAAGCAGTGATTTTTTTTATTTTTGGCCCCAAACTATCAAGACTTGAGTAAATTGACATGTTTTATTTGGTGTTTATTAGTCATTTGATATAAATTTAAGGTGACAGAATAAGGACTGTATAAAGTTAATATTTCCCTTCCGCTCCGAAGGCACAGAAAATCCATTTATGCTTGTAATTCTGCATACCCTACTTAGTAAAGAATTGATGCTGGTAGTATCTACTAGCAATTGTACAGGGTACTGTTCCACTCCCACCTCACTTGAGCCATCCCTTTCAAATATCCAAGGAGAAACAGAAGCTACCTACTGCTGGAGTTTCCTGAAATAATTTATTGTCAAACTAAAGCTTGCCAAGTACATATCCTCCAGCTTGCAGGGGCATATTTAGAAGTAGTTTCAGCAAAAATGCACTGTAAGCTGCAAATGCAGTATTATCTTTTTACTCCACTTAATGTTGGCAATTCAAAACACTGCAATGTTCTGATTTAATAGAATTAAAAAATAATGTCCCTTGTCTCAGCTTCTTCTAAGAAGCAACAGTGCAACACTTTTCTACTTCCATGACGCATCTAAAACTGAAGTACTAACAACATATAAGACAATGAGATCATACATCATTCTATGGCAGCAATCCACACCTTCAAAAATTATCTTTAAAATTCAGCTTAGATTCCAACTTGAGCTATTTTCTTTGGTCTAAAATTCCTCCCTTAGCTTCACATAAACAAAGTAATCTTTCTTTGCATCCTGAAGTTGTAAGAAAACTTGCTGTGTACTTTTTTACTTTCTTTTTTTTAAGGCAACTAGGAATGGTTGCATTTGCTTAATGGAATGAACAATGGGTCAAGAACTGTAAATTCAGCAGTGACTTATCACAATAAATTGAAGTGAAATGCTGGCTATGCCCCAGAAATGTGTACTTCTTTTGAAATCTTCAGAAAGGTCAAGTTGATTGAAATCTACCATATTCCATGGCCTGTGCACAAAAGATGTGACAAGCTAGCATTATTTCCAGCCACGTTTATTTTCACCTTTTCCCCTATATGTGACATGCTGTCACCTTGATCAACAAAGCTGAATTATAGGGAGCTGGTGAATGTACTGTCCTGGGGTGATTCATTCTCTTCCAGCTACATGAGTCTATAATCTTAATGATATTAGCATCCTTAGCCTAACCATTAGATGGACAAAAACTGAGAGGGAAATTCCATGAATCAATCTGGGCCCCACAAGGAGGAAGGAAGGAAGTTTACTCAGAATTTCTTGCCCTCATTCAAATTCCAGCAGAAATAGATATAAGGGCCTAGGTTTGGGGAAGATTTGTAGAAACTGCTTACTAGAATTCACAAGTATTCTGCTCATTTTCAGCAGTCACTTATTGACTCCAAGCCATGCTTGCTCTGTCCAGAGCCCTGGAGGTGCTGAAATGCACCAATCACATAACTAAGACAGACTGATATCTAAAGGCTGCTGGATGGTAACTGCATGCCCAGAAGACACAAATGGGCTATGTCCATTAGCCTTGTGATCCTGCAACAACTTTCCTGGCACACTGAACTCCCTGAAGCATTCAGAGTGGCCCGTTCTAACTGCTGACAGCAATTTGAACAGCACAGATTTTGTCTGAAGATCGTATCTGCAGCTGCACGCCTGAATTTAAAATGCACAGAATGCTGTCCCAGCAGTATTACATTTATAAGTTTATGGGCTTTAAATCAGTAAACATTCAGAAAGTTGCACACTATTGATTAGACAGGTTTTAATGGTTGTTCTGGAGCTGTTATCGCCTGCTGTTTAAATACATAATTATAGAGATTAGTAGCTGTTCCAATCTACTGTCTAAATGCCTGATAAATAATAAATATTAACAAATGCACTCCATATAGCTCTTCTCACATTCAAAAGAAATCACCCTCTATTGTGGAAATATATACTGAAACTTGTTTGGAAGGAAAGGTGGAAAATCACCAAGGGTTGTGTGTTTGCATCTATGCAATCAAACAGCATCACTTTATTCCAGCAGTAACTCCAACAATGTTATGTTTCACCTCATTACTGTCTATATTGCTAGCCAGCTCCCTACTGATTTGGCTGTGTGGAAAGTCCAGAGTAAGGTACTTTAATGCTGGACTAATTTACTGCTGTTGGAAAGTGCAAGTATGAATTCATCCTAAACTATTCCAGATGCTGAACATTCACTTAATTATGTTTAGTTTCTTCAAGCTCATTCACACAACATGAGCGTCATGCACTGTTCATTATCATAGGATCGCTTGGCTTTGGAAACGTCATTCACAAATCAGACCCTCACAGGAAAATCTAATCACATTAATATATTGCCCATTAGTGAGGGCAAGTTTTTTAAGGGACAAATCTATCGCTTGGAGACACCCAAAGAGTAGTTGTGGAAAGCCCAGTGGTCAATCAATAAACAAAATTTTCAGGTTTTCTCAGTTGTTGTCATTTCAATTTGTTAAGTTTGATGAAAGTCACAAAGTAACTGACATGAAAGAACCTCAGGCTAATGCTACATGCCAACTCACATAGATCTAATGGTGATCATCTTGAACCCTGTTCAGGGCTTGAATAGGTTGATTGGATGGATGAATTGAATGAGCATGGTGGACGTGTGTAAGGGAGCAACATCAAATCATGGCTTCCTTTAATGTGTGTTCTTTAATATTTAGAGATGCACACCTGCCCTGCACACTATGTATCTTGGACAAGGAACCTGTGACCTTCCAGGTGTTGACTCCAATTCCCGCCAGCCTCAAACAATGATCACAGGTGACTGCAGCAGTAAACCACCGATATCTGGAGCACCACAGCTTCCTCATCCCTGCTATATATGTTTCCTGCAGGAAACCCCCATTGCAGCATTAGTGTAGGTGGTGCAAACATGACTGCTAGATATTGTATGAACAAAGAAGCTCTGAGGGAATGTTTGGAGACTGCCAAGCCTAAACATTGTCTTGGCACCATATCTGAAAGCAATGACCCTGTGGATTCTTAATGATTTTTGAAAATAATTACCATCCTCATTTGGATATCTGTACTGGAACTAAAGAGGATTGAAATATCTTGCATTTAGACAAGTTTTAAATTTACTCTAATCATGAAGGTTTTATACAGATATGGGTGGGGGTTGACCAAAAGCACCAATATCTAGGCGTAAAAGTGTTCATCCCCAAATGGACATGGATGGTTTTCATAATGCATATAACATGCATATAAAAAGCGTCCTGTGGCAGAACAAAAAGTATAAATATAAACATAATTTATAATAATTATACTCAGTAATTTGTACACAAAGTTCTCTCTCTGTGTGTCTCATGTGTTTGTGTGTGTGTCCACACACAGAATACCTCAACAGGTCTTTGAATGGGTTCTGCAACTCAAAAATAGAACTAAATACTGGATAGAACAAAGCTCCTTCAGCTTGTTTTTATTCACAGAAATAAATGTAGATATATAGCTCTTTGAAAACTATGTCGTTTTTCAAAGCAGCAGTTGTTAAACGGAGGATGCTGACAGGTTAACATGCCCTTATATAAACTACATCATATATATGTCACACACAGAAAAACCCTCTTGTAGGAATCATAACATTTGAACGCAGAGTCTAAGAGCTGAAAGCTTAGACTGGGTCCACAAGATATTAGTAAATAAATAATACGGTCATTAAATAATTCTTCTGTTACACTTACATAAAGGTTTCCTTCAGTGCTACTCTCCTACACAAAGCAATAAAAATTATTGAGGCTTTTTGTCATCATAATGTGAGTGAAAGCAAAAGAAAATCCATC
Organism: Podarcis muralis; assembly: GCF_964188315.1. Classification (NCBI taxonomy): domain Eukaryota; kingdom Metazoa; phylum Chordata; class Lepidosauria; order Squamata; family Lacertidae; genus Podarcis; species Podarcis muralis. The sequence continues at coordinate 66,403,046 of NC_135657.1, forward strand.
ATTCCTATGGAGGAAAAAGAGGGATTTATTGTGTCCTTCATGGCCATGTTTCGAGGTGAATGGATATTGGAGGGAAACAATAAAATGCTGAGTTGTTGTCCAACCATCTATGTTTAACAGCACCAACAAATAAATATATTCTCAGAAAAAGAAGCAGTGGGGTACAGGATTGTAGCCGAAGACTTTTACCTGGAAGCAAGCCCAACTGAATATAGAAGGCCTTACTTATGAGTAGGTATGCATAAGGTTGTACTCTAAAACAACAAGCAAGTACTTAAGAATTGTGTCCAGTGCTGAACATGCATAGTTCTCTTTGCACAACAGGACTCTCTCTTTCTCTCCTCTCTCTGTGTGCCCCCAAAACAGGTTCTGAAGGGTCTGCCTACGCTCTGGAGAAGATTTTGAGAGGAAAGGAAATGCAGGGGAGAGGGACGACAGGAAGTTCTGTTGTACAAGCCGAGGTCTGTTGAGCAAGTGCAACTGTAGCATTGGATACAACCCTTAGCTATTTTCTCAACAATGAAATCTTATTTCCAGGTGTCACCTAATCTATGCATATTTCCTGGATTCTGTTGCTACCACTACATTTCTGCTCAGCTTCTTAAGCACTGAAGTCACAGCTCTACAAAGTCATTTCCCTGCTACAGATTTATATAATTTCTGCTCCACCAAGTCCATCTGCAATCTATTCGACTGGCTAATTTGCAACCACCCCCCACCATGTAATTGTAGTAGGGTTGCCAACAGGCCAGAAAACAATTCAGTGTACCTGTCCTCCTCCTCCCCATTTCCTGAAAAGCAGAAGAGGAAAATAGCAATAAAACCCCAATAGTGCATTGTCTGATTGCCGCATAGTTTCTGACAGCAGGCCAAGCCCCCATCTATAAACCCTAACAGAACAAATTGAATGTTGCCGTCCTTCGTATTTTTCAAAGAAAATCAAACCAAACTTTGAAACCTATCACTCATTTTCTCCAGATTCCAGTTTTTCTTTTTAGAAATCAATATGCCTGAACGTTGCCTTTTAGGTCAAAGCTACAACAATTCTGACCTGCTTGCTTGCTTGATTTGGAGGAACTAAAAAAAAAATCATTTCCTTCCCTACAATTGGTTACAAACTTTACTGTCAATTGAGAGAGGTCTCTGTGTGGTGCCTCCAGAGCAGCAAATCCAATTGTGGAAAGTTCATTAGGTGACTCTTTTTCTTCAGATGGCTAAGAAAATCCAACCAAAATCTGCTCTAGAACCAACATGAAGCCTAATTTGATCAGTCATTTAGCAGTCAGGAAAGAGCAGGGGGTTGTTTGAATGGCAGATTACTTTTAAAAATTGTCTATTTTCAAGTTTTCTAATGTATCTTAAGAACCTACTGGCTGCCCTTTGGAAACATTATGAGTTAGAAAGAAAGAAAAGAAATGGAGCAATTTTGTTCACATAGTTCACAACTATTCGCCTCCTGCTTTAAGCATCTAAGATCTGTGTTTATTCTCCTGTACCACAATTTAGTGCATGTTTGCATACTAACTGATCAAGGCTCACCATGGTAACTGTCAGCTTAAGTGAGGAACTGCTTGGCATCCAAGTATACAGAGAACTATGCTGATAACTGACAATATTTCCAGCATTACTCTGACATGATTTTCGTTGCAACTCAACATTACCTTAGACCAGAACTGCTAATTAGCCTGGCTTGAATAACAGCCGTTAATGTCATCAGCATGGTTTTTTATGCCATTACAGGAGAACAAGCCATAGTAATTAATTGCTCATTGACAAGAGTGATGATTACTTCCCTTTCTATTCAATAGACTTGAAAAGAAATGGGAGTTCATGGATGGATGTGTTTGATGATAGGTTGTCACTGGACAAAGATAAAGATGCAGGAACCCTTTTCAAAATTATATACCTTATCATATCAAAACCAAGCAAGTAAAAGCAATGAAGGTTTACCTTAGACAAACATGAATACAAATTGAATAGCTGAGATAAAATACAGATTCTTTCCCATTGCCTATGCCAGCCTTTTACAAAATCATTTTGGGGAATAGATAGAACTATATTTACACAAAAAAAGGCTCAAAATGTAGAGAAAGCTGCTGTAAGTGCAAACTCAGACAGCCCTTCCTTGTCCCTCTCAGGCATGAACAATACATTCTCCCATCTGTCAGCATACAAATGAAGAGCTGCAGTATTGTACCACTGTGCCTACTTTGGTTTTGGTTTTTAATCTGATGCAGCAGATCCCAGAAAGGACTTCACCAAATGACAACACTGGAAAGCTTAGCTTCTTAAAAACAAACTTGCTCTATTTTTCTAATACATTTTCTGTGACTCAAATTTAAATTGCAGCTTTAGCATTTCTCTAGTTTCGCTGTAAGATACTTCCAAAGAGATGGAATAATAATAATTTTAAAAAGAACTTCTGGCATTTGCCTTCTGCCTTTGTGTAACATTAAATTTGCCCTTAAAGAGAGCAAGTTCCCCCCCCCCAACATGTGTTTCCAAACAAAGATGTAAAAAACAATGATTCTGTCTAGAGAGTCCACCCACGATCAATTTATAACACCTAGAACATCCCCTATTTTCCCTTCCCTCATTTGAAGTGATTTTTTTTTTAAAGTAGTCCTATCACATGATTTATTTACACATCCACAACATGCAATTCTATGCATGTTTGCTCAGAAGAAAATCCCATTGTGTTCAGTTAGGATTGCTCCCTTAGAAGGATGGCAACCAGAACTGGATATCCTTCTCCCTCCCCCTCCTTTTACTTTGCCTCAAATAGTTAAATATCACCGTGACACAGACATGTTAATTATGTGGCACTCTGACTATCCTTTCCATTTGAGATCGATAGATGATAGATATAGATGATAGATAGATAGATAGATAGATAGATAGATAGATGATAGATAGATAGATAGATAGATGATAGATAGATGATAGATAGATGATAGATAGATAGATAGATAGATGATAGATAGATGATAGATAGATAGATAGATAGATAGATGATAGATAGATAGATAGATAGATAGATAGATAGATAGATAGATAGATAGATAGATTAGATAGATTAGATAGATAGAAGATAGATAGATAGATAGATGATAGATGATAGATAGATAGATGATAGATAGATAGATAGATAGATGATAGATAGATAGATAGATAGATAGATAGATAGATAGATAGATGATAGATAGATAGATAGATAGATGATAGATAGATATAGATAGATGATGATAGATAGATAGATGATGATAGATAGATAGATGATAGATAGATGATAGGTAGATGATAGATAGATATAGATAGATAGATGATGATAGATGATAGATAGATAGATAGATAGATGATAGATAGATAGATGATAGATAGATATAGATAGATGATAGATAGATAGATATAGATAGATAGATGATAGATAGATGGATAGATGATAGATAGATGATAGATAGATAGATAGATGATAGATGATATAGATAAATAGTTAGATGATGATAGATAGATAGATAGATAGATAGATGATAGATAGATATATAGATAGATAGATAGATGATAGATCATATAGATAAATAGTTAGATGATAGATAGATAGATAGATAGATGATAGATAGATAGATAGATAGATAGATAGATAGATAGATGATAGATAGATAGATGATAGATAGATGATAGATGATAGATAGATAGATAGATGATAGATAGATAGATAGATAGATAGATAGATAGATAGATAGATAGATGATAGATAGATAGATGATAGATAGATAGATGATAGATAGATAGATAGATCATGCACACAAACACCTTTTACTACACTGCTACCTTCACAGAAATCCATTCAGTGTGTTGACCTCCTAGCTCATCTCTAGCCTTTGATTCTGTGACATAATGTGAGCGACAAGCCAGTAAGCTCAGCAAAACCAGTTGAAGGAGAAAGAGAGAGAGCACAGAACAGGCCTGGCTGCCCCCTTGTCCCAGCCATCCATGAACCAAAGCATCATGCTGAATGCTATTCTCTAAGGAGGCTTTCAAATATCAAACTTATCTGGACAACATAATGGCGGGAAAGCAGGTGTCAGGGGTGAGGGGGAAGTATAAATGAATCTCGTCAAGATGCAGAGAGGTACCTGGGAATCAGTATGATGCTAGACAATTCTCAAATAACCCATCAGTCCCTGGGAATATAACTACTAAATACTGGCCCTGCGGGAGATGCCAAGCACTCAGCACTGAGAGAGAGGAGAAGTGGGGATAAGTTATTATGCTTGTATGCAGGAAAGGGGAATATGGAAGCAGATCAGGGATGATGGGGAACTTCAGGCCCAGGGGCCAAATGTGGCCCTCCAAGCCTCTCTGTCTGGCCCTTGGGATTCTCTCCAGGCCACACCCTTGTTCCCATGCCACACCCCTTACTGGCTATGCTTTTGTATCCTCTTTGAGTGCCCTGTTTTCTGCAGCTGGAACACTTCTTGCTCGCCTGGTTGCAGGATAGGGAGGGGTGTGCAAGTGTGTGAAGAAACAAAAATCACATTCCCATTTGTTGCCCCTGGCCCTGCCCACCACTGGCATGTGGCCCCCGGAAGGTTGCATGGAAGGGAATGTGGCCCTTGGGCTGAAAAAGGTTCCTGAGAACTGGAAGAAAATTCTAGTATTCCCGGTAGCTAGGGTGTTGGAAGTGTGAGGCAGGGGGGAACAGGGATCATGGTGTCAAGTCCCTGTTCTTCACTCGGTTATACTGACAACACGAAGCGCCATGACACACAGAGCTTCTCCTATGCGTGTGAAATTATGGACGTGTTAATTAACATCACAATATTTTCATGCAAGGAAGAGCTGTATGTTCTTAAAAGGATCCCTATTAAGTAATTTTTGCTTTAATTAATTAGCAGACTTCCTTGGAAATGCTCAGCGATGTGTGAAGGCCAATTACATGTAATAACATAAAAAGGGGAAAGGAAACAGGGACAGATTTTTAAACACTAGGCTTGTTAGCCGTTGGGTGCATTAATAATACAGTGGTACCTCGGGTTAAAAACTTAATTCGTTCCAGAGGTCCGTTCTTAACCCGAAACCATTCTTAACCTGAGGCGCACTTTCGCTAATGGGGCCTCCCGCTGCCAGCATACTGCCGGCGCGCGATTTCTATTCTCATCCTGGGGCAAAGTTTGCAACCCGAGGTAACTACTTCCGGGTTAGTGGAGTTTGTAACCTGAAGCGTTTGTAACCTGAGGTACCACTGTACAAACAAGAAGACCTCCTTCACTAATCCCTGAAAGTCACGGGAGCTGGGCAAGAGGGGACTTGGGAGCCCAATCCTGTGTAACGACCACTGCGACAATGTGGAACTCCTCAACATCAGATCTGTCTGGCTTCATTGTCCCCTGCTCAGGCAGCAGTAAGTGCTTAAGACTTTTACACTATTTGAAAACTATTTGCTACAAACAAACAAGCTCCAGTGTGATTTTTGTTTCAACAGTAGAGCCGCCACACTTTCAATCCAGGTTACCTACAAAGTTTCAATACAATTTGATATACTTTTCTTTCTTTTTTTTTGCAAAAGCACTGCTTCAGAGTCTTGTGGTAGGTTTTTACATGAAAATGCACTTTATTATAATCCCTATGATGCAGAAGGAGACACAATGAATGAGTTTTCCCATACTGACTCAACTCTACAAGCTCCATAGCACTGAGCATAGCGTAAGCCCAACATTCGACCTCTTGCATCTATTTATGTTGACTTCTCACCTTGCCCAGCACTGGTATAAGACAGCCTAGAAGAAAATGTGGCCCTCAGTCTTCACCTCTGACCAACATGCCTGTTGTTTTTGAGAGAACAGGGTTCAAATCCCCATATTTCTTTATCACAACACTCAGAATCTGGCTTTCTATGCAGCTCGACTACCAAAATTGATCAGATTAATGGCACTGCTTACCATTCTACACCAAGAGCAAGATTTTTCTGAGCTAAGCAATGAAAATGAAGAACCATGAAACAAGAAGCTGTCCTTCAAAGAAGAGCACCAAACTCTACCATTTCACTTGTATTAAATTATTTTTCAACTCATGAACTGTTTCTGGAATTCAAATGTCATCCGTACAACGTAATCAGGTAGAGGTGGACCAAATATTGCCTAATGACATCCAGAGGGAAATCATGCATGTGGGTCCAGAAAGTGAGACAAGACAAAAGGGCATCCTGGAGGACTCACATCCATGTATTTATCCCTTATCTCTCACACACAACCAAGGTGCTTCTGTACCTTGCAGGAAAAAAGGTCACCAAAGAATCACTCAGTATGCATTCCAACCATTTTTTGGAATAACAGTTCAATCCTCATGTGCACAATCAGAAGTCCTCAACGGACCTCACTTCCAGGTTAGTGGGGTTAGAACTGCAGCTTAAGGAGCTATTGTAGACTGCTCTCCACCCAACACCATCTGGTCACTGCTGAACAAGGACTGGCAATGTGGTGACCTCCAGATGGACTCCAACTCCCATCAGCCCCAGCCAATATGGACAACAATCAGAGATAATGGGAGTTGTAGTGCAACGTCTGGAGTACAAAATGTTGGCTATCTTTAAGCAGGCTGATTTGGTATACAGGTGTACTTAGTGTTAAACAGCCTGTGCTAGTCTATTGGAGTCGCCCATCCACCCATCTCTATGTCTTTTTTCTTTTTCTGTAAAAGCAATTAATTTACTAGAGTGCTAGGTTTTTTTTCTTCCTCAGCTGCCATGTGATCTCGGCAAAGTCTTGTAAGCCAAAGCAAATACAATCCCACTGATTAAATAGCGTAGCTGTTTATCAAGACAGCAAGTACGCCGTGTGTACTTATTGGTTACGCTCCTTTTTCAGTACCTCCCATCTGTACTTTTCTAACCTGCTCTGTAACTCAGATAGACCAGTTTCTGATGTGCACATCACATGGCAAGAAAAGGAAAGGAACCAGTTTATAAATGTTCTTTTTTTCTGACTGTCACCTGAAGGTTTTCATTCAGATTCAGCAAGTGGCCTCCCAACACAACACTTGAGCGCATTCAGGGCAGTCATCATGAGTCCTGAATGGCTCCTTAAAATGTTTTGGTGGGTGCTGCTGAATTAATATTGCAGTGTACAAAAATGCTTTAACACTGATAAATAGGAACATAAACAAACAGATGATTTGTAGAACAACTGACGGCCCCCAAGCCAAATTCCAATGTATCTCAAGGAAGTATAATACCCCCAAACAAATCCACATGTGAGGTGTCAGGAGAAGGGCACTGAAGGCTGCAGTCCTATAGCCACTTATCTGGAAGCAAGCCACAGTAAACACAATGGGACTAACTTCTTCTGAGTAGACATGTAATGGATTGCTCTATAATTAAGTCTACCTCCTTAGATTAGTTTTTGTTTGAAAAACCTGTGGGATGTCTTTATCCACTCCAAGGGTGGGCATTTTCAAGGGAAGAGTAACCACAGCTCATGTGGAATGGAAGAGGAAAACAACATACATAAGAGGCAGATTTAAGTTCCAACTGAACATTTCCATTGTTTCCATGCTGCTCCTTTTGGTCTTCTGGTTGTTTCCGGAACACTATTTCCTTTCTGATTTTCTCACAATGTCATTTAAACTTATGGGCTCGGGTGATTTTGTTTCAATGTGTCTGTGGCATCATCATGTCAGAATACTATGGTGATGTCACATGGCTTACCACCACCAACCAGATTAAACAACCGGGTGGGCAAACAGGGCAAAATACAGTAGCCCCCTTCAGGCATTCTAGCTCACTCATGCAGTGACACAGGAGCAGGAACAGGCCAAGTAGTATCTCCCTCCTAATATCATGTGTTCTGGGAAAGCCCTCTCCCAACATCTGTGCAAACAGTGAGAACATCTGTAGATGTTTGTACATCCAGCTGTATGCACGGGGGGCACTTTCCCCACAGACATCTACTCTCTCTGTGTGGATGCCAGCAGACTGGCTTCTCAGTTTGCATCATGTTAGAGGCAGGGCTACTGAGTGCAGCTCTGCTCCTATGTTCTTCTATGCAGAAGCTAGAAGACCTGAAGAATGTGCTATAATGGGCACATTCCTGCACAGAAGCAGGAAAATGGTGCCCAGAAGAACAAATAAGTGTGTCTAAAGTTTCCAGAAATGGAAAGTGACTTTCTGCACTCAGGGATGAGGGTAAGAAATGAGTCATTTTTGCCCCAGCCCTAAAGAAATGTTCATTTCCTCAACCAACCTGGCATTTATCTAACAGTCTTGTGTCAAGTCCAGGGACATGTGAATCCATTTCATTAGCCTGATATATATTGGGTGTAGAATCGACATGGGAAAGTAGCTTTAGATCATAACTCTACAGAAGAACGATGAAAATTCTGGCAGGCCCTGCTAAAATTGACTGCAATATCAGAGCGCATAAAAGCTCATAGAGATGGTTGCTCATTTGCTTTATAGGAGTCATAAAAACATTTCAGAGCTTGAAATGTAAGGGAATGAAAGCATTTCCTCGAGTAAAAGCAGAACCGACTGCAGTAAGAAATGAGGCAAAAAACCTCAATATTTGGATATAAAAATTCAGTTCCCTCTTAGATAAACATTTGCTTTAATGAAGATAGTTTTGCATTTATTAAATACAACATAAAGCACTTATGTACCATGATTCAATGATTTAACATTGCAAGAGAAGCACTTTAACCTATAGATAACTTTAATCAAGTATGTAGTTAATGGCTAAGAAAAAGCTCACAGCAACCTCCATTAAGCATTAAGGTATCAGCAAACTCTCAGGGTTGAATCACACAACCATTTACTGCATAGTGGCCTCTGAAAACATTGTGCTGTGGTGCCTCTAACCACACTAATGAACTCATTTTCTGTTGCCCTCAGGCCAAGAATCACCCCACTCCTAAACATGGTAGAAAATTGAGAGAACTGGGTGTGTGGTGACAGCCAGTTTACTGTATAGCCTGAAACTACAAACAATAAGCTCTCCATGTGGTTTGTGAACTACTGAGGCCACCTCAGAACTCTATCCTGAGGACATGAAGATATGTTTTAGCCAATCTAGACATTACTTTCACCACAGCGGTCAATGTCCCAGTAGCAAATTTCCTACCTCCCAAATAAATGCTGTGAAGCATTTATTCACCACATGAAACAGGGCCACTGTGCATTACTCAAGGCCATGGTGGCAGCTGGCAGGGCTGTGCAATACACACACACACTCAACTCATGTGCTGAGCAATGCTTAGAAACAGACAAGGTGGGAAGTTTGCATAGGAATGACATTTTGCATACTGAAAGTAAGATCTTCACTATCTCAGAAATGCATCTCCATAGTCCTGCGGTGGCCAAAGTGTGGCTAGTGTAAAATTAATTCTGCAATCATTCATACAAGCATGGATATCCAGTTATGTGTTCTGTCTCTCTCCTCACAACACACCAGAAACCTAATATAGCACATCTATTACATTATAAGTTTGTTGGGGGGGTTAATTTCAGTTTTCTTACATGTGATACATAGCAACTAGTACAACCAACTTATTCTGTGTTATTAGAAAAGATATCAGTGAAAAAACATGAGTTACAGAAGGAAGAGGCCAAAATGCCATCTACTCCACCCACTGGCAGAAGAACAGGGGTGCGGGGGGAGCGCACCGCCTCCGGTGGAACAATCCTGGTGAGGGGCCATCGTGGCTGGCCTCTCCCCCGCGCTGGGCACCACACCCCCACAGGCGGCACGCCACGCCCCCAGGACATGCGCTACGCCCCTGCAGGTGGCATGCCACACCCCTAGGATGCACGCCAGCCATGCCCCCACCTGTTCTCTGCCCCACCCCGCCGGAGCTTGAAGCTCCGCCACTGACTCCACCTCCCTGCATTTAGATGCTCTTCCCCACCCACAAGAGGTCAGCTGCTGCAATCCAGACTAGTGTGTGCCCCAGGCGAAGGTGAGACAGACACAACACAGAGGGACGACTCCAAACAAGTTCATAGGGAATGAACTTATACTCCACATTTGGGAATCCCAAAGTTAATACCACTATTGAAGAGGAACTTGCTTTGGCTGGACAACACACAACATCCATCAGGAATCCAACTCTGCCTCCTTTGGGAGTTTTTGTTACTTCTCTTCCCTCAATAATAATTTAGAGCTGATTGATTTGAGGCAACCATCAAATATGAGACTCAGTTTCTCAGCCGTAAAATAAACAACCACTTGATTATTCTTCAGTTAGGTCACAAACTGAGAGAAATGAATATACATCCTAACATTTCAATTACTGGATTGTTTGAATTTATATTCTTCTTGTTCTGTTTTTAGCATGGAACCACACCAACTGGGGGCAGGGGGTTGCGGTGAGGAGGAGGGAAGATTAGGAGATATACGAGTAATGCTTTAAAAAAGTTTTTACCTGAAGGCCTTCTATGGCTAATCGAAGCATACTTGGTGTCAGTTTAGAAGCCTGTTTGAAAGTGAAGTTGCTCCAGTCTATAATCAAAACAAATCCATTTACTTGAAGTTCAGGATCCTCAATCATGGCTTCTAAGGAAAGAAGTATGGCACGCAAAATATCCACCAGTGTGTACCTGCCAACAAAGACAAGATCGTATTAAGCTAACTAACAATATTCCGATGCTAGAAGAAAAGATATTATTTGCAATCTGCTGTCAAAGTATCCATTTTGCACATGATAAAGTATGGCAATCACAGCTTCACTATACGTGGTCAGATAAATACACAAACCTTTAAGATTGGGGTGACACTGCAACACAGCAATATTTGTATGAAACATGAAACTATGTGGCTGAGTCTCAATGAGTCCGAGTGAAGGGTCAGGTTTGTATACTCCCACCCCCCTTCTTAGTTTATAGTTTCAGTTTTAAAGAGTCTGATCTTAGTCTTACTTGGCTTGCAACAAACTTTGCCTAGCTTAATAATAGCCCAAGCTTTGAAGTTGGCTTCTTGTAAACTGGCTAGAATATACTGTATTTTAAATTAGGATTCCTGGCTGGTACATAACACTAAGGCAAGAATTTTTGAATATGAAACTAAACTTAGCATAATTCCTTACTCCAGTTTCAGAGGAGGCAGAGGGGGAAGGGAGGGGAGAGTCTGCAAGCCCAGCACTTTGTTCAGGCTCATTGAGCCTCATCCACACAGGAAGGTGTTTACACCTAGTCAGACCATTGGCCTAGCTTAGTACAGTGGTACCTCAGGTTAAGTACTTAATTCGTTCCGTTCTTAACCTGAAACTGTTCTTAACCTGAAGCACCACTGTAGCTAATGGGGCCTCCTGCTGCTGCTGCACCACTGCTGCACGATTTCTGTTCCAGTCCTGAAGCAAAGTTCTTAACCTGAGGTAATATTTCTGGGTTAGCAGACTCTGTAACCTGAAGCGTATGTAACCTGAAGCATATGTAACCCAAGGTACCACTGTACTAGGTTCAAGGGTCTGGAAACCAGGGCCCCCCGGATGCAATGGGACTTCGCTCCCATCAGCCACAGCCAGCTGGCCAACTATCAGGGTGCAAACAATATCCAGAGGTTTCCCATCCCTTTCTCGTCCATACTGACTGGCAGTGGCTCTCAAGGATTTGGGGAAGGAATCTTTCCCAACCTACTTGGAGATGCCAGGGATTGAATCTGGAATTATTTGCATGCAGAGTGTATGCGCTACCACTGAGCTATGTTCCTTCAGTATGTTTCTCTATGCCTCTCCATGATTTACCTACTGTGGAATTTTCATTAGCTAGCTAGCAAGAGAGAGTAGCAATACTGGCTGCAGTCCTGCTCCCTGTTGAGTTGCTTAAAGCTCATGGAAGTCAATTGGATTCTTGAAGCGTAACTGTTTTCAGGTTTGCAGCCATTAACTTTAAAAAGAACGGAGCATTTAAAGAACCTGTTCATCCAGAAAGACCTATTAAAAGTACTTAAAAATAGCAGTCAATATGCAATCTCCGTGGGATACCTTGGTTTTCTTAAGTGGCCTTCTCCTTGCCTTACATGGCATTGAGATAAGGAAGCTTCATTTTGCACCACCACTGATGAATAATAATATCCACTACAGGACACAATTTAAGGCAGCAATTTTTTTTATTATTTTTTTTTTAAAAGCTCAGTGATAAACCAGGGCCAAAGCTAGGTTTGAAGAGGCATGAGCAAAATGCCTTCTGTGTCTCCCTTCTCATGTTGCTGGATCCCTCAGGCATATCTGAAAATGGATGGGCAGGCGCAAGGATGGTTGAGAGCTGGCATTTAAATTTCTAGCAATGCTCCGAAGTGCCCAACATTATGTTAGTCCAGAATGTCCTGGAAAGTGTAAATGGCAGCCGACAAACCCAGCAACTGGTGTTAGGATACCAGGTCTTGATTCCAGACTTGGCTAAGACATCTGAACCATTAGCCCCATGATACATTGTAGGAATCACAAATTGTAAGCTTTTGTTTTCAAAGCAGCAGCATCAAGCAAATTATGATGAAAGACATCTGCATTGAAGTCTTCCCACAGAAGGAACAATTTGCATAAATTCACCCTAGACTTGCAATATCCAACATTTCACCTCATCCTTATCGTTATTTATGTTGACAGCACAGTAAGGCGGATGAATGTAAACTTGAAGTTCCATCACAGGCTCGTGACAGATTACATTAACGTATTCTCCTGAGTGATGAAACACAACACATGCTCCATTCTGAAATAGACCTTAAGGACTTAAGTGTTATGTTTGAAGTAGAGCTGAAACGAAGTTTTGCTCAAATTTGAAATTTGCCAACATTTCAGAGTTTGAATTCTGAAAAATTCCCAAGTGCTCAGTTCTGAGGGACACTTAAATTTGCAATCCTGTAAATCTCATTGAAGGAAATGTAGTGCTTTTACAACTACCACCACATCAAAAACTATCCATGAGAGGACTGTGTGTGGAGCGGGGAGGACTGGGTCAACATGCATTCAGATTTCTGTGTACAAACTGAGTTTGGAGAATATGCTTCAGGATCCCCCAGCCCCAGAGTTTGTTTCAGAGCTAATTCAAACTTGCTGACTTTGGGAGTGCCTATAAAATATTTACCCAACTCATTTCAATGGCTTAACAAGTGGTTAAAAGTAAGCAGTATGTATGTTGCCACATATGAAGTTATGTGTAATTTCCCAAAGGCCACTGTAGGGTGTCTGTAAGTCAAAATTAGACACAATTTAAGTAAGAGTAACCTCTTCCTTCTCCATCTTCAAGTTTTCTCAAATACGGTAAATAGTAAAGGATGTCAAGAGCTGAAAAAGCAAATTAGGAACTATTGCCTTTCAGTAACATAGAGAAAATTTGCATTAGCATGCCAGCAAATTAAATTCTGTTTTATATCCAGCTGCCTTCACTGAAACTTAGTTTTCTTATAGTGTCTCATGGGTCACATTTATGTACTCAGTAGTGTATAACTAATTTCTAAAGATAATCTGAGATCCATGATTAATTTAACTGTGCCTAATGCCCCCTATTTATGCATGCTGTTAGAAAACCACTGTTTATCCCATTTCTAAAATGTTGTATGCCTTAAGAAAAGAGACACAATTACACATCTGTAAAGTGGTTGTAGCACTTGTGTGCTATAAGCAAAATTAACTCTTACCATTGCCAACTCTCAAAACATATTTAAAAGTAAATGCACATACTGAGGCTGCAATCTTATGCACACTTACCTGAGAGTAATCCCCAACATGCACAAAATGGGCTTCCTTCTGAGCAAAGATATATAGGATTGTGCTACTGTTATTTTCACACTGATACAGCATGGGGTTGTACCAGCGTAAATGATAAACTATTGACAGAGTAGAATTTCCTTTTGGAAAGGCTTAATTTACAAATTATGCTTCAGCAGGTTTTAACCAGGGCTGTGCCTATTTCATGGTTATGTGCAATTGCAGGAAAAGCTCAAAACTGACACTACAGAATCCAGCATCCTGATGATGTCATCTTTACCTTTTTAATTAACCCCCCCCCCCATCACCTTGTAATGGTGGCAGTGTTTAACATCAACTCCTGGGTGTAACTGCCTCCCGCCCAAAGTGTAAGTGCTTATAAGCAAATATGACTTCCTTGTGTTTCTGTTTCTGTTGTCATTTTGACAAGATATGTATTGTTCTCTCTGCTCTATGTACAATCATTTGTATTACATGTATTAGTTTGATAAATGGAAGGGTTTGAATGAAAATTCAGAACTAGGTTAGTATGATTTATTTTCTACTACACTTCACCTCATGCCTCCTACCGTCTCAGTTCAGTTCCTGCATCTGATTAATACAGCTGTTGTCAATGAAAACCTATGCCATAATAAGGCCTATTTTGTTGTTTTACTGTTCCTGTTGAAGATGGAGCCACACACTAATTCTGTTCCCTTCTCCATCCATTCAGTATATACATGAGAGAATGAGCAAACGAGAACAATCGCAGCACAGAACATGTAACTCAAGGTTGTTTATGCCTAGTAATTCCTGCCCTCCAAAACCTTGGGCAAAGGCCTTGGCTAGACCTGATAGCCAATTCCCTTTTAACTGTAGAGGAGGAGTGGGAAACCTGTGACCCTACAGATGTTGTTTGACTCCAGGGTCCATCAACCCAAAACAGTGTGGCCACTTGTCAGGGATGATGGGAGTTCAGTACAGCAACATTTAGAGGGTCACAGATTCCCCATCATTGCCCTAAACTATATCCATCCCCAGCACATCAGAGAATCCAGCTGGTCCCTTGCCTGTGCTCACACACACCAGACAATGGAAACTGGGACCAGCCTGGGCCAGGAAGTCTCCATGCTCTGGAGACTTGATGGAGCCTTGCAGGATTTTATGAGAATAAAGGCATTTCTTTAGTGATGAATATTCAATTTCCTGCTACAAGATATTTTTAGGACTACACTGCTTTTGCATTTGCATTATAATTTCACTACATTTTAAGCAACTGATGTTCATTGCCTGGAAAGGCATCTGATAAATTTTAGGATAAGTAGATTTACTGGCAGGAGTCATGGAGTTTGCCTCCGAGATAAAGTCCTTGCTTTTCCAAGGTACCTGCAAGAGGGTTGGATCAAGTGCATAGGGTGCTCCTTGTGGGCTCAATAACATTGTGACAGAGTGCTTAATCAGCATGTGTGCAGCACTTATCTCAGCTGAGTTCCATCATCTTCCACTGAACCAAAGTGGTAGAATTAACAAGTCAGAGTTCAAATTTTCTGCCCCACTATGATTGGCTCCCACATTTCATTGGTATCATCTGAAATTATATATCACAATGGGTAATTTCCATCATGCAGACACCAAGAGAAGTGGAATGTTGTCTTAAGAAGTACCTCTATCTTCTGGGCAACCCATGTTGATGCAGAAGTTCAGGCTTTGCTGCTACAACATGGGAGATGACCAGAGGGAAACACTTTAAAAATTACCTCCAAACTGGGGCAAATTATGAGTAATTATGGGTTGAATAGTGTAGGACCAGGACCTGGGAGACTATGGTTGACATGCAAATGAGCACTCCTGAATGTCATCCTCTGTTTGTGTCCCAGCTGACTGCTTATTTCACAGAAGCAGGCAAAACTGCATTGGATAAATATGTCAGTGTCAGGACAAACGGCCAACACTTTTGCTTCTTTACAGGCATCACAGCTCTTGTCACAGAAAGATATTAAAGGTGGTATATCAAGACCATCCCTCTTCCCCTACTGAGCAGGATCTCTACAATGCCATAGCCGACAGCCCTCCAAGTGAAGGATCCAAGATCCACAATATCCCAACAAAAAGAACAAGCTTCCATTCATCTGTTCCCCTCTCCTACATTTTATGGCCCAACCTGGCCCAATGCAAATGTGAACCTAAGAATGTTGATTCTCCCTGTCTCTGAGCTCTGCGTTTGGAAAGAATTTGAAGGACACCTATCAAACCACCCCACTATGACAGGACACCTGGATCAGATCATCAAAACTGCAATTTGCCACACGGAGAACTCAGGACAAAACAAGATGCCTTACGCCCAGCATTCTGCTGGCTGGGAAAGGAATATTATCATCATTTCATCACTGGGGCAAAATGGGATTTCAATTTGCTATGATGAGGTGACATTTCTAGATTGCAGCACGATGGCAAGTGTCTCACCTGACCCCAGCTGCCCACAACCAAAACGCTTATGTTTACCTGCTTTGGTCCCAGTTGGCAGCAAACAGAACCAGGATCTTCCTGCCGTAGTGATCAAGGTTAGCCAGTCCTCCTGGGAAGCCATCCTTGAGTGCTTGCTTGATGCCTGGGTCTGTGGCTTTGAAGCTCTTGAACATATCAAGGTTCTGCTGGCGGTACTCAAAGTACTGGGCCAACAAGCGAAACGCCTCAAAATGCTGGAACTTCCTGGCCCGAAGGAAGCGGAGAATGAAGGCGTCGTCCGTGCGCAGAAAGCCAATGTCTGGCCGGGTGATGACCATGTCCCGCACCTCCTGGATGTCCTGGTGCAGGGTGTCTGGGTTTTCGTTCAGTTCTAGCCGGGCTTTCTCCAGCGTCTTTGGGGACAGGCCTGCCTGCAAATGAGTCATTGTGCCACTCCGTCCAATACTCCTCTTAAGTAAAAAGGGAGACAGCCCCTAATGCCACAAAGTCTGTTCTTCTTTCCAAAAAAAGAGGGGGGAGTTCCTTCTTTCCCTTTCCAGAACCGACAAGTTTGGTGCTCCTTTGCCTCACAGCATGAATCTCTCCAAAGCAAATACCCTGATGTCGTCCAGTGTGCACAACCCGCTCAGCTCCTGTTTCCCCACGGTGGCCCGTTCACAGTAACTCCACTCAGCTGCTGCTTTTCTTCCTCGCCCTCAAATTCCCACCCTTCCCACACCCACTAACAGCTCGAAGCTGCAGTATAACTATACCTTGCATATAACCGAACCCCCAATTGCTATCCTTCCACTGCAATTGCTTGTTGATTGACAGAAATAATGGCTTTGGCACGGCCCAAGTAGATGGAGCTGGTATTCTTTATAGCCTGGCTCCGGCAATGGTGCTCCCTGCCTCCCTCCCACACAATATTGTCCTTTGGGTTAACTAGTCATGTTGGCTGGATCACCAGATTCCCTGATCAGCAGGTACTGTTAAAGCAACATGATGGCAGAGAGGAAGGCCAAACAGCCGCTGTACACTGACTTTCCCCAAGCTGGGGGCGATCAGTACTGGATATCTCTCTCCTCCCCCTCCCCCCACCACCACTGTCTTCAGATATTCCCACCTCACTCCTCTGTGCAAACCAGTGATCTCACCCTTGGTACTGGTGCAATGGAGATAGCAAGAAGAGCTGTATCAATAAATCAGGTGGCAATGCAATGTTTCCACCAGGGACTTCCTCCCTCCCTCCCGCAAAATAAGAAACTCAGATCCTCGTGGATTTAGAAGTCAGTGCGTGACAGGGTGCTAAGGGCATGCAACTGGTCTGCTGAAGGGTGCTTCTTTAAAAAAATAAAAACCCGAGGTTCTTATTTGCACCCCCACCCCACCCCTTTTAGCCCATGGAGCTTGGGATGGATTCGCCCTCCCCCCACCCACCCCAGTTCCCCTCCTACGTACACAGTGATCTCATCCACTACCAGCAAGACTGTCGCATGTCCCTCTCGCTCGCTCCCAGGTCTTCTCAGGCAGGGGGTAAAAATATCCTCCAGGTCCTTTCCTCCCCACCCCCCTTCCCGCTCCCCGCGAGGACAAGAGAGGGTTCAGTCGCCTCGCAACAGAACAGCCATCCGCCAGGAGAAAGGCATCCGGGGCGAAAAGGGAACAGCCAAGTAATCCGCACCAGCAAAGCAGGCTGCAAAGCCACACAAGGCAATGCGGCACCTTCCGGCATCCATCAGCTACGGCAGCTCCCTGCCATGGGAAGCAGTGGCGAGGAGCGCGGTCAGACGAGCCAAGGACATGCCCATGTGGGTCTCCTGCTCCTCCTCGCCCTCCTGCCCAGATGCCGGCGCCGTCTGACCGCAGACAGGGCGCGGAGGCGGGCGGCGATCCTCTTCGGAGGGGCCGATTCGCTGCCGCTGGGAAAGATGGAGCTGCCGCCTCTTTGTGCTCCTCTGGCGCGAGCCAGCCGGTGGCTTCGGCGGCTGTTTGGCTCTGCCTGGCGCTCGATGCGCCGCTTCGCGAGCAGGTCGACGTCAATCAAGGCTCCCTGGGCGGCAGCCGTCGCTGCTGCTGCTGCTGCTGCTGTCGCCGCGGCAAGTGGCTCCCGATGCAGCCCCCGCCCCCCGCGCGCGCATTGTTATTACCCAGCACGACCCTTCCTCTCGCTCGCTAGTCTTCGGTTTTGTTGGCCGGGAGGAGGAAGCTGAAGGAAGGGCGCGGGGAGGAGGGGCGTTTTCCCAAGAAGAGCCCAGCCCCACCAGCCGCCCCGCATCATGCCTCGCTCTCGGCACCTGCTCGGCCAACCCTCCCGGATCTACGCTCGGAATCGGGAACGTAGAAGCCAGATCACAAACACACGCACCCGAAAAAGAAAGCCCCCTGCGCCCCAATGCGCCTTGCCTGTTGCGCTTTTGTGCGCAAAGTGGCGCGGGATGGGTTGCTTCGGGCGGTTGCTTTGGGGCGCTCCCTGGTGCCCGAGGCCCCCAAATATAGGATAGATTATTCGTAGCTATGTAGGTCAAAGGACACGACCCCGAGGGCAAGGGCAGGAAAATGGGCTCAATGCTATATAGGAAGTACTGTAGTGGGAAGTGCCTGGAAGTGTTTCTTGGTTCTCTAGGCCAGGCACATATTTAGGCTTGTCCCCTAAATGTTCCTGGTCAATTAGAGTATTCAAGTGTGGCACCTCCTTCCCAAAGGCCAGGAAGCTTCTATCCAGCTTGGGGAGGGAGGCACAATGCTCACACATGCGATGCCAGGACATCATGGTGTCACAACAGCACCCACCACATCACATCACGGGGGACTGTGGGGGCGGGGTTGCTTTCAAGGTGTCAAATCACAGCTAAATATGTTGTGTCCAACCATATGATGATCATTGATTGACAGGTGCAGTTCAATCTCCACTTGAGGAAAAAATCTAGATGATGCTATAGTTGCCCTTGACTCTGTGCGTGATGATCATTGCATAGATCTTTGTATACTGAAAAAGTGGCTTTATATCCTATAAACATGACTGCCATAGCCAAACCAATAACTGGAAATTGGCCTAAAGCGGTGTGTATTCTCCCATGGATTTATCTTCCCTATAAGAAAATGTTTTCAGTAGTGCTTCCACCTTATTAAATAGGGTTTTGCTTCAGTAACTTCCAGTAATATGTGATAAATGGCAAGGGAGGGATCAGGCTATCGGTTCGATCATAAAAAGGTGAGCGGCAGTTGTCCGCAGATGATGTGACTCTCATCTGTATTCCTTGAATCATTCTTACCGTGTCATAATTTTTTGGCAGCAAAAAGACATCTTTTGAAATGGCACACTCAAAGCTGGTGGACACCAGTGGCTACTAGTCACAATGGCTGTGTTCTGCTGCCACAGCTGAACTCAGTTCCTTCTGGCAGGCTTCCCACTGACATCTGGTTGACCTTTGTGAGAACAGGATGCTGGACTAGATGGGCTATTAGCCTGATGCAGCAAGGCTCTTCTTACTTTCTTACAATAATATTGGCATGGTGGTTCTGGATTTCACACATTTATCCCATGTTAGTTATCTGCCAATAACTCTTACAGGGAAGAAGTATCACACTCCAGGGCACTCACTGTAGGGTCAAAATCTGCCCACCCTTGGCAATAGTTCCCCAGCCCCCAGTGAGGTACACCTGACAAGGTACCAGCAAGTGTTTCTGTGCATAGGAGATGCATCTCACCTGAGGGGTTCTTCACAGTATTCACATCTTTCTACTCCATAAATCCCTGTGATTGTATACTGTATATACCCAACGTACAGTTCTTCTCTTACATGGATATATGGCTACTAAACCAAGACTTTGTGGTACACAAAGAAGACTGAGGGCTTGTCACAGGAGGATGGGTGCTCTTCATACATGCAAATTTTTCAAAGCATCCATGTGGGATTGTTAGTACCAACAGGTTTTTCTCCTTTTATTGCAGATACACACTTTCCCGGAAAAATCCAATAATTTGAAGAATACATTTTGCTAACAACCTGTTCATAGTATCTATAGAAATGCTATATTGTCTACAAATAAGGAGAGAGAGAGAGAGAGAGAGAGAGAGAGAATGATGAAACCTTCTGAAACCCCTATATCGTGGGATAAGACAACAAATAGGTTTTTCAATCTGGACACATGTTAGTTCTGTATCAAAGGAAATAGTCTCCAGTAAGTATGTATCTCCAAATGTCACCAGGTTTCTCTGACCTTTACATGTGCATCTCCAATATAATTCAGATGCAGCTGCCTGTCATTTCTGTGTCTGGTGGCCAAGATGCTAAACTGTTTGATGATATTTAACTCTGTCCCTTGAAATATGAAGCCATAAACAGGGAGTCTCAGCATATCATTTTGATTAATCACTTGGATGAGTTTCATAGCAAAAATTCACTTATGGAATATTTATTCCTTTCCCCCCTCTAAGACAGATCCCAAAGCTCCTCCAAATGCACTGTATGTGCATAGAAAAGGTCTAGATGGAATTAAGAAACCAAAGAATATGCCAGTCTTTATGTGATATTCTCAAGGACTTTCATTAAATTATAGAACTGAAGCACTGTAAACATTACTTGATTTGCTGATTTGACATGCATGGCAAAAAAAGGAGGAATAAAAGGGATATATAATTTTAATTTATGTTTGCAAGACTCCTGCACACACACACACACACACACACACATTCAGAATCTGATTTCTTAAGGTTGATTCTTTTATATGTGCAAACATTCTTATTATGTTATTCTGAACCTCAAGAGTAAGTTGGCTGCATGTGATGACTCAGTCTGACTAGCTGATTTGTACAATTTGTTTGGCTATATTTCCACTCAGAATTATATTTGCTGCTGCATCTCTTCACCCAGAGCAGTGCTGCTGTGACACTGATAACTTTGTTGTTTTGGAATCAGAATCATCTCCTGCAGTTCACTAACCACCCAGAAATATGAAAATCAACTGATCAAGTTAAACATCAAGTTTAAGAATTGCAAGACAGTTTTGTCTCGAACTTTATAAAATTATAAACAACAAGTTCTTCTGTTATGAGAGAAAGAAAAAATTGTCTACCATGCATAATTTTGTACACCTCTGTGATAACTCCTCTTAAGCTAACTATACAAGGTGTATACCATGCAGCTGGTTTTCATCTTTACTTAATTACAGGTGTGGGAAGAGGGATTGTTGTTGGGACTGCGGCACATGGGGAGAGGGCGGTTATCCATTCCCATCCCCAGCCATGATCCTCATCCCCCCTCCCCCACAAATAAAAAAAAATTCCCCTGCATGGCTATGAGACTACCAGGCTGGCAAATGCCATTCTGTAAGTTTGGTGATTTTAGCTTTAAAATCCTTATTGGGTCCGATATTAGCCAGTAGTGATGTATGGAAGTGAGAGCTGGACCACAAGGAAGGCTGATTGCCGAAGAATTGATGCTTTTGAATTATGGTGTTGGAGGAGACTCTTGAGAGTCCCATGGACTGCAAGAAGATCAAACCTATCCATTCTTAAGGAAATCAGCCTGGGTGCTCACTGGAAGGACAGATTGTGAAGCTGAGGCTCCAATACTTTGGCCACCTCATGAGAAGAGAAGACTCCCTGGAAAAGACCCTGATGTTGGGAAAGATGGAGGGCACAAGGAGAAGGGGACAACAAAGGACGAGATGGTTGGACAGTGTTCTCGAAGCTACCAGCATGAGTTTGACCAAACTGCGGGAGGCAGTGGAAGATAGGAGTGCCTGGCGTGCTCTGGTCCATGGGGTCACGAAGAGTCGGATATGACTAAACGACTAAAAAACTAAACAACAGCAACAACAATTAGGCTAACTAGCCTAAAATCCATGGGCCTAATTCCATATTAACAAAGTCAGTGAAGTTTCCACTGAATAACAGCAAATGTTACAGTCCAAATATTACACAAGGAAAGCGGGAATAAAAACACAGTGTGTGTTAAACAAAAAAGGAAATGTTCATTCGTTGCAGTTAGCTTGGAAATGAATGCTCTCAGGCATCTGTTTTGGACTACAAGTCCCACCGCAGTCAACCTTTAGCTGCAGCTGGTGGAAGTTGGGGCTCAGCACCATCTACAGTTTGCTATGGGGATGGAGACTGCTCTAGGGTAGAAGAGGCTTTCAGAGAGGTTAATTGGGAATTCCCTCCCCCCCTCTAGTAATACAGTATTGACATCTTGCTGAAAGGCACAATGAGAAACTATTGAACTTTGCAGTTGTGGAAAGTGAAACTGAAAACTAAAGCTCTATCAATATTTGATTTATGTTTTGCACTGCTGGTGAGGAAAGTGCGCCAGAGGTGCCCCTCTGCCTGCTGGCTTCTCTATTATTCATTGCGATGCATCACCAGTAAACACATGGAAAAATAGCACCTGTTCTAAAATATTGTTTGAGAGGATACTCGGTTATGCTGACAGGTCTAGACATATTGGGGGTTGTGCAATGCAGGGGTCAGCAAACTTTTTCAGCAGGGGGCTGGTCCACTGTCTCTTAGACTTTGTGGGAAGCCGGACTATATTGGGGGGGGGGGGGATGAACGAATTCCTATGCCTCACAAATAACCCAGAAATGCATTTTAAATAAAAGGACACATTCTACTCATGTAAAAACACGCTGATTCCTGGACCATCTGCAGGCCGGATTTAGAAGGTGATTGGGCTGAATCTGGCCCCCGGGCCTTACTTTGCCTACCCATGGTATATAGGAGAAAGCCTGGCTTTGCAAAGAGGTTCCTGACTTAGTGGGGGGTCTGCAGAACACCAGGTGGTGGTTCTCCATAGAGTAGGGGAGGGCTGAGGCTCAGTGGTAGTGCATCTGCTTTGCATGCAGAAATTCCAAGGTTCAATCCCCAGCGTCTCCAGGAGGACTGAGACCCCAGTCTGAAACCCCAAAGAGGTGCTGCCTGTCAGTGGAGACAATACTGAGCTAGCTGGGTCAATGGTCTGACTCCGTATGAGGCAGCTTCCTGTGTTCCAAAGAGTTATGACTTACCACATCTTTTGTTGGCTGGTGTAATGTTACACTGGTGGTGGCCTAGGACATGGGTAGGCAAACTAAGGCCCGGGGGCTGGGTCCGGCCCAATCACCTTCTAAATCTGGCCTGCGGACAGTCTGCGAATCAGTATGTTTTTACATGCATAGAATGTGTCCTTTTATTTAAAATGCATCTCTGGGTTATTTGTGGGGCATAGGAATGCGTTCATTTTTCCCCCAAAATATAGTCCGGCCCCCCACAAGGTCTGAAGGACAGTGGACCGGCCCCCTGCTGAAAACGTTTGCTGACCCCTGGTCTAGGAAAAATCCTAATCTCTGTTGTCATATCTAGTACATATAATTGCACTCATAGTTTTGGAATTAACTAGTTTGGTTCCTCAGTCACAACCGAGGGATTTATCCACGCTTAGCACACAGAAGGTACCTCAAAAAAAGTATTAGAATGACAATGTATCCCAAATGATACTTGTAATTCTGAAGGATCTAAAGAACACCAGAGAGAGAGAGAGAGAGAGAGAGAGAGAGAGAGAGAGAGAGTGTCCTAAGACTAAATTCATTTTCTACCTTTGTTAGCAATGAGTTGCCCTGAACTACTCTTTTAGCTTGAACAATATTGTTCACATTTTCATCTGTTGTTGCAAGCATAGCCTAAATCCCTCCTCCCTTTGATCCAATTCTAGTTTTCTGCAGTATTAGATTTAGCATTCCATTTTATGAACAATTTCTGGAAATATCTAGGATAATCCCATACTCACATGTTTTTCTTCAATTTGACATTAGTTTCAGTAAAGCCATCTTCTTACAATGCAAGACAGGAAATTTGAACATTGTCAGCATGTTTTCATATGCTTAGACACATCTTTTGCCATTGAAAGGAAATTGTGTTCTCTTGTGTATTCAGAAATGCATGGTCTCAGAGGACCTTATGTTATGACCTCACATGGGCCACCTTCTGTGTGCTACCTGGCCCACAGTTATCTTTTTCACTACCCATGGCCAGTTAAATTGTGTCCCATGAAACTCTGGAAGCCCAGATCTCTGCAACAAGCACAATTCTGGGTGTCTTTTTTTTTTTTTTTTAAGTATTTCGAGAAATTCAGTGACAGTTCTTTGATTGCAAGGAGATTGTTGCCTTTCCCTCGGCACAATTTGCTAAGCAAATCCTATTGCATTGGCTGGTACAATCAGTGGTGGCTAGTGCCATTGGGACTGGTGGGGTGGGAGGCTGGGAGGCCAACAGTAGATGGCGCCAGAGCCAATGACAGGCAGAGCCAACTAATTCTGGTTTTGTCCCTGCCCTCCTCCCTAAGGAGGAAGAATCCAAGGCCACTCCCTGTACTGGAGGTAATAAATAAGAAAGTGGGCACGTAGAGGCTGACTGAGGGCAGACTAAGACTGGTTGGGTAGTGCCTCACTTGCCCTAATGGACTAGTCTCTGCCAATTGTAATACAAACCTCTTTCAGCTCTGTTGAATCTGAACGAGCGCTTTTGCTGCCCAACACCTCAAATTTAAGGACTCCAGTTGAAACAGTTTTGTGAATTATAGCTTTGTGACCTTGCTGGAGGCTCTTACCGGTCTCCTGAAATCCATTTCCCTATCTTTAAAATATGCACAGTAATATTTAATTAACTTCCTCACACTGATATTTTGAGATTAATGAGTTAAGATCTGCGTACCACTTTGAAGTTGCAAAATGTTATATAAGTAGGGGGCATTTGTTATCTGGATGTTTTTAAATTCAGCAATTAAAAGTACTGATTATTCTTTCCCGTGTTCGGAGCATTAAAAGTGGGGAAGAAGCAATATGTCATCACGCATGCAAGCCAGGAATAAAATTAAACAATATACTAGAGAATAAAACCAAGCCACTGTTTCTGCAGTGCTGTTCTCTACATGACTTTGTACTTGTAAGTCAGTTCAGAAGCTGTCTCAGGAATCACGACTGAAAATGCAGTGGTCCCAGGACTGGTGATTTCTTACTCTTTCCCCCTTGATCACCTATTCATTTTCTAGGAAAAAGAGGGGGGGAAGTATTTGCACTTTTTAATGTAAGTAAACAGCTCGCCATAAAATAATAATTACTGCAAGATGAAAATAAAACCCACAAAATGTATTGTTATGAGTTTGGGCGGAGGGGGGGGGCGCTGTGTGCCCGAAAAACACTTTTAATTCCGGGATCCAGAATGGATTCCATTGCTGGAATAGCCAGGCCAGTCTGGTAATGGCCCACTAAAGATGAGTCTTTAAGCGAACAAAGGGGGTGGCTCTGTGGGAAAATCCCTCCATCCCTCAATTGTCTGTTAGAAAGACAAAAGGCCAGAGTTGAGTGGTCTGAGCTAGAAGCTGGATGCAAAAGCTGCAGGCTGCAAAGGCAGAGAGAGTGAGCCAAGGCTGGTTTCTGCTGGAATCCTGGGTCAGTGTCTGGTACCACTGGAATCTTGTGCTGCTCAGAGATTGGGGTAGCATGGAGCAGTTTAATAGAATTCACAATATCCTTAAGGGCATCACCAGACTCAGTATTTTGCAGGAGGAATTTGAGAACAAATCAGGATGTATAGATTTGGATAACTGGAGTGAATTAAAGCACTCTGCTGCCCTAGTTCAACAATTATTTTTGCTGTTAGGAAACTGACGGGGAAGTACAGTGGTACCTCAGGTTAAGTACTTAATTCGTTCCGGAGGTCCGTACTTAACCTGAAACTGTTCTTAACCTGAAGCACCACTTTAGCTAATGGGGCCTCCTGCTGCTGCCGCACCACCAGAGCACGATTTCTGTTCTCATCCTGAAGCAAAGTTCTTAACTCGAGGTACTAATTCTGGGTTAGCGGAGTCTGTAACCTGAAGCACATGTAACCTGAAGCGTATGTAACCCGAAGTGCCACTGTACATTGAAAATGCATTGAAGAATGTGGAACGAACAAACGTATAAACACCATGCAAGCAAATCAAGATGAATGCTTACGGTCCTATACTGTAACCTCCCATCAAACAAATCAGAGTGAATGCTCAATAAAGCTCAGGTATGGTCTAACCTCCAAATAAGCTATGTGCAAATAAAATAAGGATAACTTCTCGATAAATGTGTTGTCTATAGGCATTGTCAGAGCTCATCACTTATGCGTCAGCTAAGTACTCAGAGTGGCAAGTACACACATCGTTATTTCTTCCTGGTTTTGCACATAATGGATTAGAACTTGGCCACCAATCCTCCAATCTAGCTCACATAATTGTAGAGTTGGAAGGGTCCGAAAAGGTAATCTAGTCCAACACACAAACACCCTGGTAATGTACACAGGAATCACACCTAATCAGTTTTGTCTGCGTTGACTGACGGTGGCATTCTAGAATTTCAGGCAAGCATATTTCCCAGCCTTACCTGGCTGTGTCAGGGACTTAACCGGGGACTCTGCATGCAGTGCAGATGCTCTCCCACTGAGCCATGGCTACATTCATTAGGGACTACACTTCTAACCAGCTGTGCCCTGTGCAGATCTTACAAATGAGACACACATTAAAGCCACATGTAAAAGAGATTAATGTGTTCCGCAAGGTGGCAGCCTAGATAAGCCCCGTATTTTAGAACGTGAAAAATCAGTCAGTTTGCTTAAACCAACACAATTTAAGTATTCCCTTGAAAACGACTTACTGCCTTGATCAGTGATAGAGCAAGGTAATTTTAGACTTTGGTCTTAATGCTTCCTTTTAGGTGGTCATGTGTTTTACTTAGGTTGTGAAGCACCCAGTTAATATTTCTCTTCTCTCCCCATAATCCCGCAACCATTCCATAGTTTACAACTGCTGCTGAATTCCTGATTCTTAGAGTGAAACACAAAGAAAACACAGTTTGCCAACAATGAATTTTAAGAATAATACTCTATGCATGTGTGGTTTTGAATTTTAAACCATAATAGAGTTTGATTCTGGTGTCTTGATATTAAGCACATGTACTTGGGGGTGAGCTTAATGTTGTTGTAGAAAAGAATTACCGTATTTTTCCATGTATAAGACTAGGTTTTCCCCCCTAAAAAATAATGTCCAAAATTTGGGAGTGTCTTATAATGGAAAAAAAAAAAACACACACACACACACACACAGAGAGAGAGAGAGAGAGAGAGAGAGAGAGAAACACTCCATATATATTGTTGTTATTCTGTCTCTCACAGCTACAATAAACCTACGATTAAAATTATGGACTGGTCATTTCTTCGTCAGAGGGCAAACGGGCAAATTTAGCAGGGGATCAAATACTTTCCCCCCCTCACTCTGTGTCTGTGTGAAAGTAAAATGCGGACATATAGGAACCTTCCTATATTGAGTGAAATCACTGGTCCATCTAGCACAGAATCTGCACTAGGGGTGAGGCATCTATAGCTGTGGGCATACCAGGAGGTCCAATTTGGCCTGTGAAGCCATTTCCCCCAAACCACACATCTGCTCTGTGCCCTGTTCCCAGCATTGGAGGATCAGAGCAAGTCTTCAAGTCTTCTCAAAAGCACATCTCTTCAGCATCCTCTGTGAGTGAGAGAGCAAGCAGCAGCAGCAGCAGCATCCTCTGCCAACACCCTACACTTATAGTTTGTTTAAAGCATGTGGCTTCCTCCAAAGAATCCTGGGAGCAATAATTTATCTCACCGAACTTTGATTCCCAGCACCTTTAACAAACGACAGGTCCCAGGATTCTTTGGGGGAAGTCCTGCACTTTTAGATGTCTGGTGTGTATGTATATAACCAACAGCACTCACAGCCTGGCTACTGGAAATGGAATGATACATGATCAGCTGGAAATAGCAAGTATATTGCAAACTGGGATACTATAAAGCTACACTCATACTTTGTATTTAATAACAGCTTTATGTAACATAAACTGCTCTACAACAGGAAGACCTTCCTGCTTTGTTATTGCCGTTAAGACTTTTTTCAGAAAATATGAGGGAGCATTAGAAACATAAGACTGAAATGCTCCCGCACTGAACATAAACTGAAATTTCATCCTTCGGTAATGATTGCAAACTGCAGTAAGAAGGAAATCTCTCTGCCTTGTGTGCATGTGTTTGGTGCTGGAGGAGTGAAATGAAAAAAGGTCATCAAGATCAAATAAGAAAAGGAAGAAGAATAAACAGGACTCTATAAAAATTAAATAGCCTTGTAAGTCAGCATATGAAGCTACTGAATTCTTTGGTTTTGCTGCTCTCTCCGTTATGTAAAATTTGCCTTTGCCACTGGGCAAATAATATTGCACTGATGGATGTATAAATCTTCCCTTGATATTACTTCAAGATGGGAGGGTTGGAGGGGAAATCATTACATGTTTGATGACAGTTGCAATATCAAACTGATTTAGACGACACTCTAGTTCTTGCACCATAAAGCAAGAATGATAAAAGGAGATCAATAAAACTGTGCTTACATCTATCAAACAAAAGGAAATAAAATGCGGGCATGAAAGAAATATTGGAAGGAAAACCGAAACTGAGTAGCATAGCACAGTCAGAGTATATATATATATATATATGCTTTCGTAGATTTTCACGGGTACAGGAATGCAGGTTTTGGTGTCCTCGGGTATCTTCCCGTGTAAAAGTTGGGGTGTCTAGGCGACGTTTCGACGAGGTCTCACTCGTCATCTTCAGGCTGGTGCTTTCGGCTTCTTGTTCCAGTAACAAGAAGCCGAAAGCACCAGCCTGAAGATGACGAGTGAGACCTCGTCGAAAAACGTTGCCTAGACACCCCAACTTTTACACGGGAAGATACCCGAGGACACCAAAACCTGCATTCCTGTACCCGTGAAAATCTACGAAAGCAAATATCTCACCTCTACGGGGAGGAAACCTTCCAGTTCCAGTAACAAGAAGCCGAAAGCACCAGCCTGAAGATGACGAGTGAGACCTCGTCGAAACGTCGCCTAGACACCCCAACTTTTACACGGGAAGATACCCGAGGACACCAAAACCTGCATATATATATATATATATATATATATATATATATATATATATAGCCCTCCCCACAAAATCTGACACCAGATCCAGAGGCACACAGAACGCCATCACCAATCAACCACACCAGACCCAAACCCAGACCCTCTCCACAGATGAATTACAGATACCATCCAGTAGCCAAACCATGGTGGCACCTCCGGATGCTGCACCCCCCTGCAATCCCTACACAGATCTGGCTGGCACAGGCCACAAAACCACAGCTCGCCCCTATACACGAAGCCAAGCCAGAGCACAACCAAATGCAGTACAGCCATCTTCTCAAAAAAACTCTTCACAAAGTTCAAGAGTTCAAGACACAAAGGCTTGAGCAACTAATCCACACCTAATGACCCACCTAAGTGGGATTCAGGATATCGCTCAAGAAATCACTCAAGATATCCCTCAAGTAATTAAGGAACAAAAGAAGAAAAGGCACACTAGCCTGGGAACCTCCTCTCTGCCCAAAACATTGGAGGCTATACACCACACCTTCAACAGTATTTATAGGAACTCAAACACTGAGATCCTGCTCTGTTCCAGTAACAAGAAGCCGAAAACACCAGCCTGAAGATGACGAGTGAGACCTCGTCGAAACGTCGCCTAGACACCCCAACTTTTACACGGGAAGACACCCGAGGACACCAAAACCTGCATATATATATATATACACACACACACACACACACACACACACACACACACACACACACACATGCTTCCACCATGTGCATTATTTCCGCAGCAAGCAAAACAGCCTGCTAATGAAGATATGACACCTTATAAGCCATATTCACAGATGAAGGGATCCCACCTTTCTAAGCACAATTTCATGCCTCTTTGGAAACACCCCTAAAAAGGCACAAAGATGACAGATTTGCAAGGCAAGATATACCTCCTACTTTAAACCTCTTCAACTCCCGTCAACTCCTTTTGCTACAGCTTGTGTGAGGTCATGCCTTGGCAGAAACCAGGCCAAAATGGATACTGAATAGAATGATAACTTTATTACTGAGATTGAGGGAGAATTACAGCAATTACCTAGTTGGCTGCCTGGTTCTGGAAACGGAATCGCCCGTTGCTGGAAGAGCAACTTTGTTAAATTACGAGTTTACATTACGCCAAACAAAATATGTCACAGGGACATAAGAGGAGCTCAGATGAGTCAGGTCAATCACAGGACTACCACTATCCTGTTTCCCACGGGGGCCAACTTGAGATCTGTGGGAAGCAAACAGGCAGGAGCTTTCCATAGCTAACTGTGCCTAGTTCAAGCTACAGTTCCCAGGATTCTTTGGGCCAGCCATGACTGCAAAAGTGGCTCCAAAAGGTCTTTAGATGTATGGTATGGATGTCATCCGTGTTCTGGTCCTTCCTGAATGTTCCTAGCCACCCAGATGCCTCAGTCCTTGATGGCGTGTTGCGTCTCCTTGCCTTAGTAGATGTAACAGCTTCCTTTCATAAGCACTGAGGAGTGTGAATCCATCATCAATATTAAAAGTCATACTCAAAGATAGACTATGCAGCTCAGAAATAATATTCTGTGAGAATGCTACCTAAAAAAATTGAAAAAAGGTTATGATTTATTGATACAATATGGGATGTCATGGGTTTTATAACAGGAGCTGGATATAATAGGATGATTAAGGAGCCTGCAACAGAGCAAATGCTTAGTTTATCCAGAATAACTAGAAACACACAGTTATTTTGTATTCTCATTATATGGTGACTACTTCTCAGCTTTTCTTGCTAGGTATAATCATGTCTATTTGACCAGAAATGATTCTTAATTTCATTATACCTAGCCTACACATTTCCCATAACATAACTATAGCTGTTTCTTCCCTGCGAGGTTTTGGCGCTATCTAGCATGAAAACAATAAATCCTTTTCTATCAGCTACTGATTTGCCAAACATTTGGCTGGACAGATTAAAGTTTATGCTATATAACCAGATGGCCCTATAGCTGTGAGTTTTCTCCTGGGCAAATTCAGCTGTCACAACTGAGCATCTGCACAAAGCCACGAGGGATTGATGTACTTTTCATTCATTTCACTGGGACAGACATCATTAGCATTCAGAGAAGGAGGCATCAGACCAGAGAATTAGTCCTAGCCTGTGTTAACATGCCGCCTTGTCAATCATGTACCAATCATTAAACATACTGTCTGCCAAGCTGGATTTAGAAGAACTGCGATACTGTACTGAAGAGGGTGGCTTGAGTATTTGTGTCTTGTCCAATCATCCTCAGTGCAGTAACATAATTAGATCTTTTTCTGCCTTCATTGATGGTCCAGTTGGACTTTCTTGAGCATCCAGGTTTGTTTTAAGGGGGGTGGGGGTGAGGATCCAGGAAATTAAAGACCAGCTAGCTTAATGTCTGTTCTGGGTAAATTGATGCAAAGTATTATTAAAGATAATATTATTTTAATAATATTATTATTAAAGATACTGGGACACGGGTGGCACTGTGGGTTAAACCACAGAGCCTAGGACTTGCCGATCAGAAGGTCGGCGGTTCAAATCCCCGCAATGGGGTGAGCTCCCGTTGCTCGGTCCCTGCTCCTGCCAACCCAGCAGTTCGAAAGCACGTCAAAGTGCAAGTAGATAAATAGGTATCGCTCTGGCGGGAAGGTAAACGGTGTTTCCATGCACTGCTCTGGTTCGCCAGAAGCAGTTTAGTCATGCTGGCCACATGACCTGGAAGCTGTACGCCGGTTCCCTTGGCCAATAAAGCAAGATGAGCGCCGCAACCCCAGAGTCAGTCACGACTGGACCTAATGGTCAGGGGTCCCTTTACCTTTACCTATTATTAAAGATATAACTATCAAGTATATGGAAGTACAAATATTGCTGAAGAAGAATCAATATGGCTTCTGCAAAAGTAAGTCCTGTCTCCTTTCCTTTCAGAGTTCTTTGGGAGTGTTCACCTGACTTTTCAGAAGACATTTGGCAAAGTCACTTGCTAAGGACTCCTGAACTTCTGAACTTGGCCATCATGTCATAGAGAGAGGACATCTTAACAATAACAAAACTAAATAATGAAGCAGATCTATTGTGCTCATGCCCTACTTCTGGACTTCCATAGGCATCTGGCTGGCTACCAAAAGAACAGGATTCTGGACTAGATAAGCCTTTGGTCCGATCCATAAGGGAATCAGAGAGTACCAATAAATGGATAGCTCTTGCTATGGAGGAATGTAAATAGTAGTGTACCCTACGGATCTGCATTGGGACTGGTGCTTTGTAACTTGTTCATAAATGATCTAGAGCTGGGGTAAGCAGTGAGGTGTCCAAGTTTGCTGATGGAACCAAATTGTTTAGGGTGGTTATAACAAGAAGGGATAGCAAAGAGCTCAAAAAGGATATCTCCAAATGAGCAGTAAATTGTAATGCAGTTCAGTGGAAGCAAGTGTAAACTTATGCACATCGGAGCAAAAGAATATCAACTTCACATATACACTGCTGACGTCTGAGCTGACAATGAATGACCAGGGAAGGAATCTTAAAGTTGTGGAGGATAGCTCAATGAAAATTTTGACCCGGTGTGTAGCTACTGTGAAAAAGGCGAATTATCACTTGCAAAGCGATTGAAAACAAATCTGGCGGTAACATACTGCTTTTATATTTCTGTGTTTCTATGGGCAAATCTGATTGTGTTTGGGGGGGTTTGCATGTATCAGCATCATACATTTAAAGCTCATGCAACACACATTTGAAGCATGTGTCTTTGGAATTCTAAGAACTGTAGTTTTAAGTATGCTGAGAAAGGGTCTCCATGAGGGGAAAACCATGGGGGGGGGGGGAGCCACATGCTTTAAATGTGTATTAGAGGTACTTGAAATGTATCTATGTTTTTATTATTATTTTAATAAGACTTCTGATTTTTAACTCAACAGAAAAAGCATGGAAGTTGTGGCCAGAAAATCACAAAACACCAACAAATTCTGATTATTATGTAAAATAGATTCCACTTAGCAAAGTGACATTTAGATAGTAGGAGCTGTATATTGCTGATTCTCTTTTTGACTTTCTCCTTCCTTCCTTCCTTCCTTCCTTCCTTCCTTCCTTCCTTCCTTCCTTCCTTCCTTCCAAGTTGCTTTAGTCCTGGGGCAGAAAGGTCAGTACTTTTGAAACAGAAAAATGGGAACCGTCAATGAAGTTTTAGCGCCAGTTCCCTTCAGGATTCTTCACCTTGAAAACCATCATCTGTCTTCACAGTGATGATGCTGTGAAGTCAAATGGTTGATGAGGAAAACTGTGGAACTAGCACATGCTTTGTGAAGCCTGCATAACTAGTGCCCTATTGCTGTCACTGGAGCGCCTCAAAAGAAGTGTCTTCTCCTAAATTGTGTCCATTCAGACATGCCTAATGATGTAACATGTGGGAAGAATTTGTGTCAGAATGAAATTCCTCTAGAAGAAGAACAGCAAAAAAATCGGCAGTTGTAAGTAACAGCATAGATGTGATAAAGGTTATTACAAAACATATTATACCATTAAAAATACTGCCACATTTAGATTTAGGTTTCCAGAGAAATTAGGAGAATTAAGTTATTTCTCTCAGTTTAATTCCCAGATTGGTGCACTTCCAATGGCCCCTTAGTGCTCTCTACTGGACTCTCTGTGGAATATTTCTTACACATGAATTCCTCCCCCCCCCCCATTTTTTATTTGAATATTCGTTACAGAATCGTACAAGCAAAACATAAAAGAGGGAGTGGTTATAACTGCATGAAAACTAGACTTCAGGGGCAAAATGAATAAATAGGTAAAGGACATTAGAGAAAAATAAGAAAAGGGGTGGAGGGAGAAGGCAGACTTAAAACAAACCATGGCTCCCAATACAGCATGAAACATAACCTGGCAATGGAGTCATTGACACGTGGAAGTTCCCTTAATGCAGGAACAGGGAACCTGTGGTCCTCCAGGCATTGTCATATTGCAATCCCCAATCTATGGTAGTGAAGAACCTTGATCTATTTTGACATATTATTTGATATTACCAGCTGAAGAAGGCGTTCACTCCGAAACAGGGCCCTGTCCTGGTCACCACTACTGAGTCGTACATCTGATTCACACTCCGGATACTCCTTTTGGCCCTATTTGATTCTTTATTCTTTATTCTGATTTTATATAATATGGACTCTTTTTGACTGCCATTGAGACTTGTATAAAACAATTGTTGTGTACTGGTATTTTATGTACCTTTATACTATATCACTGCATATTTGAAACTACATTATTTCTGCACTTAAACGTTGTATCTAAATTTACTATTACCTTAAAACTATCGTACTTACACGTTGTGTTTAAATTTACTATTAGCTTCAAACTGTTATTCTTAGCAGAATATACACGTTTTTCTTTTCAACTCTCGAGTAGGAATTATTCCTTATATTGAAACTTGTGGCCAGAGCTCTTAGTATATGCTTTTCAGTATATTGCAATCCCCATCATCCCCAGTCACCATAGCTCATGCTCAGGGGTGATAAGCATTTTAATCCAGCAATATCTGGAAGGCCAGTTTCTCCATCCATGCCTTTATGAAACTGTATTTACGAATGTTCACAGAAGTAACAAAGGTTGTTTCCAGGCAACCTGTTATAATGATCATTCAACTTTATTGGTTTATGGAGTTTAGGCAACACTGGCTATTTAAAACAAATCCATCCTGATTTGTTTGGGGGATATTAAACAATGTTACACCAAGCAAGTTTTATCCCCCACTTTCCAGTGCATTTGTTCATCACTTTCCTTATCCCGAAATAATCATTTTGGGGGAGGAGGTTTGTTTCGTAAGGGCTCCAGGACAGCTTTAATTGCCCAGCCTGAACTTGTTGGGATGTGACTGAAGCCCACATGAGAATAGTGAGAGTCTGGAAGTGCCCAAAGGCAACCAACCAATAAGTTTTGCAGTTCTCCTAATCTTTCC
Organism: Podarcis muralis; assembly: GCF_964188315.1. NCBI lineage: Eukaryota > Metazoa > Chordata > Lepidosauria > Squamata > Lacertidae > Podarcis > Podarcis muralis. The sequence continues at coordinate 66,438,091 of NC_135657.1, forward strand.
CCTTATAAAATAGGTGCCAAATTTTTGCCTATCATTTATTTTCAATTGGCAAATCCTTAGCACCTCAACTCACTGTCACTTTGCCTGAAATGCAGTGAGCAAAAAGGACACAGAGATCTGAATGCAATAGTGGAGTCTTTATAGCAGTCTCACAGTTAAATGGGTCCTCAGGTATCACAGAGAAATTTTGCTAGGAAATGTCTGGGCAAAACGGCTAATCCTATGATATGTTACTAAGGCAGAAAATTAAACTTTAAATTCAATTACAATTATGTTCCTGGTAAATGTCTTCCTGCGGCATATGGCTCTTTCTGCAGCTTGCTGAATTTCCAGTTGTTACTGAAACAAATATTTGAAGCAGCCAGGATAACGTACTGGCACCATGTAGACACATTTTCTTTTCTGTCTTTTTTTAGTAAGGGGAATTTCAGTTTGTCTTAGCAAATGTGCCCATCAAATGTATTACCTTACCAAATGGAAAGTTGAAATTCAGACACACACACACACACACCACACACACAGTATGGGCTATATGAAAATAGCCCATTCAATTGATCAGCCTACCCACTGCAATATGAAATAGTCCCACAGAAAAATGGCTGCCACACAACAGTATGAAGGTGCACAAAACATGGTAAAATGAAATAATAGAACGTACACCATGGCAATTTACTATCTTATCCACCCATAGCTGCAGAAAAAAAATATGCAACAATCAGAAGTCTCTGGACTTTCTCGCTCTTAGGTCTTTCATTCATTTTCTTCTGTTGCTCTTGTAATCATTTGGAATAAGATTATGCATCTAACCCAACCCCACTTCTTCAGAGGCATAAAGATCAATTGTTTAAACTTTCTCACATACTGTGGTGTCATGGCACCCCAGCTGCACCCTGCACCCAGGACCATGAAGGGAAGGGAGATCTGGCCAAAATAATGTGTTCTTCTCTACTTTGCCTTCCCTTACAATGGGCTGTCCACAGCCACCAGGTCAAAAGTCTGCTTTTCCCTGGCTACCTTAACCTTCCTTCCCTTTAGCTAGAATGGTGTTTGTTGGGTGGTTTAAAATGCAGGGTGGTTTAAAATAATGGAGACCACAAGGTTTTATGAATCATGATTAAATGTTTACTAAAACGGTAAGTTGTTCTTAGAAGGGGAGGAGGCTTAAGCAGATGAGTGGTTATGTGCATACAAAGCAATTCCCAAAATGAGCGGAAATACAGAAATCAACGTAGGAATAAACACATCTGGTTAGCCCATAATTAGACAGTCCCTAACATTTAAAGACGGGACGCAGGTGGCGCTGTGGGTAAAACCTCAGCGCCTAGGACTTGCCGATCGAAAGGTCGGCGGTTCGAATCCCCGTGGCGGGGTGCGCTCCCATTGCTCGGTCCCAGCACCTGCCAACCTAGCAGTTCGAAAGCACCTTCAGGTGCAAGTAGATAAATAGGGACCGCTTACTAGCGGGAAGGTAAACGGCGTTCCGTGTGCGGCTCTGGCTCGCCAGATGCAGCTTTGTCACGCTGGCCACGTGACCCGGAAGTGTCTCCGGACAGCGCTGGCCCCCGGCCTCTTAAGTGAGATGGGCGCACAACCCTAGAGTCGGACACGACTGGCCCGTACGGGCAGGGGTACCTTTACCTTTAACATTTAAAGACTTGGCAGAATCTTGTTAGGTCAACTTTTTTAAGCCCTCTGTGAGATCCTTCCTGACCTAAATGTCGGTGCAATAAACCAGCTAGTTATAGCCTGGATTAAGCTGTGATTTACATTTAAATCCACAAATATTTCAAAACATTGAAGAAAATACAGTTGTATCGATCCTATGGCACCAAACCATAGGACAAAGCTTTCCAAACTGTGTGTCACAACATATTAGTGTGTCAGCTGCATTGTGTAGGTGTGTCACATAAATGCTCCGGCTAGTTTAACCTCCAGTTTGCTAGTACAGTGGTACCTCAGGTTACATATGCTTCAGGTTACATATGCTTCAGGTTACAGACTCCGCTAACCCAGAAATAGTACCCTGGGTGTCAGGGAACTGACATCGGAGCCAGAGGCGGAGGCAAGGCTCCCAAGCGATGCTGGAGAAGGGCCCAGCAGGAAGAGAGGCAGCTCATCAGCTGGGGAAGGAAATGAGTGTAACACCAGGGATAAAGGGGGGCAGATGGGAGAATCGGCGAGGGGGCTCCAGGACTCCTTGCCGGAGACCAGCGGGGAGAGCACAGGTCCTCCGCTACCCACACCCTCTCTGCGCAGAAGACTTCCGGGCAGAGAGAGTAGGAGGAGACTTGGAGTCAAACAGCTTTTATACTGGAAAAGGTTTAAGAAACGCCCACTGACGGATTCTGCTAGTGACTGAAACAGCCACGAAGTGAAGGGCTGGCCAGACAGAAAAGGCTTAACCAGGCACACTAGCCAGGAGTGGCGGCAACTTACACACGAGCAACCCCTATAATCATTACACTGGGTTAAGAACTTTGCTTCAGGATGAGAACAGAAATTGCACGGCGGCACCGCAGCAGCAGCAGCAGCGGGAGGCCCCATTAGCTAAAGTGGTGCTTCAGGTTAGGAACAGTTTCAGGTTAAGAACGGAATGAATTAAGTTCTTAACCTGAGGTACCACTGTAAAACTGAATTACTGTGTTGCGAAATGATGCATGTCTAAAAAGTGAGTCACCAACAGGAAAAGTTGGGAAAGCTCTGCCATAGGATCTGCACCAAACTTTGCTAATTAAATTATAATACCTTCCAATTTGATTACTTGAGAGGCAAGGCTTGATAACAGGAAACAAATTAACCCCTTAAATCCAAACCAACCTCCTATAGGATGCTTATTCGTTTTTGAAACAGCCTGATTCCTGCACATGTGGTAATACTTGGTATATTTATCATCTTCTCAAGAGGACAGAAAGCCCTTTCAAGCGATCTTAATGAGTTTACACCCTAGTCCAGTTATCTAGATTTGATGGTACAGTGGTACCTTAAGAACTTAATTTGTTCTGGAGGTCTGTTCTTAACATAGCTGTCAACCGTCTCTTATTTGGCGGGAGACTCCCTTATCCCAGCGCCGTTTCCCGCTGCTGTCCCGGATTGATGATATCCCATAAATTTCCCGGGTTTTAAAGGAAGCAGCTCCTCTCCCTCCCTCCCTGCCGGCCAGCGGAGAGGTGACAGTGGTTTTCCTTGCTGCATCCCCTTTGCCGGGTTGCTGCGCTGTGGGAACCACCGCTTGAGGCTTTGTTTGGCTGCTGGTTGACTAAAATCCCTTATTTTGGCTGCTGATCCCTTATTTTTGAGGCTGCTGGTCCCTTATTTTCAAATCTGTAAGTTGACAGCTATGGTTCTTAACCTGGAACTGTTCTTAACCTGAGGTACTTTAGCTAATGGGGCCTCCCGCTGCCACCGCGCCGCTGGAGCACGATTTCTGTTCTCATCCTGAAGCAAAGTTCTTAACCCGAGGTACTATTTCTGGGTTAGAGGAGTCTGTAACCTGAAGTGTCTGTAACCTGAAGCATCTGTAACCCGAGGTATCACTGTATGAGGAACTATATCTTCTCAAAATAGCTTGTCAGCACTCATAATTTTTAATTAAAGGTCAAAATGAGACCCAGCAATACATTAAAAATTAAAAAGCAGTAGTTTGCATATTTTAACTTACTGCATAAAAAGCAGGTGCTGTAATTCAGTTGTAAATAAAGTCCTCTTCAAGCATTCAGTCAGTGAAGAGGGCAGCAGGGTCACATATGCAAGCCTGGCCTCTAACATCCTTCTCCCACAGAAACCTTCATCGGAAAGTGCTTAGAAGCCTCCTTCAGAGTATGGTGAGGCTGAATCAGTGCCGTTTGGTGCTGCTACTCCGGAGCAGGTGCAAATGGACTGGTGATGCAGTAACACATATCTCAAAAATCAGTGTGGCTTATAACAGCACAGAACACAGTGTATGTCAGGGTGAAAGCACCTTGCATACAAGTAAGCTGCAATGCAATGTGAACTGCAGGGGCTGGTTGCACAAGCTCTTCCAGACATAGCCTTATCTTTGGAAACTTCACCAACACCTTCCAGATAAACTGAGATGACTGTTCAGCTACTAAATTGTGACATTTTAAAGATTTGCCCAAAGTTGTTCAGCTTTAAAAAAAGAAGTTTTTGGGTTGCCATACACCCAGATTTTCTTTCCTGATCCAAGTCCAACACTTTATCCGTTACTATACCACACTTGATCTTTTGTCTGCAAAAGGCTGCCAACAGTATTTAAAAATGCACATTTGCTATGTCTGAGAGTTAAAACCCACTGCATTCAATAAGGCTTACTTTCATGAGGATTGCAGCCTAAAACACTGTAATCCTGTGACTTCAATAATCCTGGCTGCAATCCAATGCACGCTTACTTAGAAGGTACCTTGAACTTAATGGGGCTTGCATAGGAATATGGTGTTAACAGAGATGTAGGTCACTGAAAAATTCATATATTTAGCATTATAGCTATATTTAGCATAGCATTATGTATCCCATTAAGTCGCTGCACAAAATTTAAGTCTCTCTCTAATACCACTTGGGTTTACTCAGGAAAGCATCCCAGATTATCCAAACTGCTTTACTGTGCAATGAGTTTTCTCACTCTTGCCTACAAATGTTCATGTTAAAAAGCTATATGATATCGTGTCAGACCACATGTGCCTGAAGGCAGAGGGCTTCCCCTGAAAAATCCTGGGAAGCGAGGAAGTCACTTAACAAAGTTATTAAGTGTAATTTTCAAAAAGGCTATGATTTATGTTTGTTTGTCTTATGTGTTTGTTTGTTTATAATATTGTGAAAACTAATAAAAAAAATTGGAAAAAAAGAAAAAAATCCTGGGAAGTGTAGCTCGGTAAACTACACATGCAAGGTGTTTGGTGCCCCCCAGGACCGAATTGAAGGCCGCCAAAGAAACAGTGGGTTGAACGCAAACTTGGGGTGGAATGACTTCATTCCTCCCATTGGTTTCAGCGAGAACAAGCGCGCGTCTGAAGATAGCGCCAAGGAAGAGAGGGAGGACATGGCGATGGGGGCAACCGCGAGGCCGGGTGCGGAACAAGCCAGCGTCAGGGTCCCCGCGCGGGCGGGCGGGCGGGGTTGGGCGGAGGGCGCCGGCGGGCCGAGGCAGCTGCGGCCCAGGCCCTCCCTTGCCGGGCATTGTGACGCGCGCGGGCGCCGACTGTGCTGCTGCGCAGCCGGGGGCGGCGTGCGCCAGGGCCCGAGGCCACATCGGCCATGAGGCGGCACCAGCAGCGGCGTCGGCCGCGGCGCGGGTCGGGCCAGTACCTCGGGGCGGAGCCCGGGTGGCGCGTCTCCCCGAGCGACCGAGGCGCGCCCAGCGCCAGCAAGGGCCGCAAAAAGGCGCCCGCCACGTCGTGCTGCAGCTTGTCGGGCGCCGAGACCCCGCGCAGGATGGCGCGGCGACGCAGCAGCCCCGGCCGCTTCTCCCCGCCGCGGCCCTTCCCGGACGCCTACAGCTCGGAGCCCGAGGTGGCGGGCGGCGAGGGCGGCCTGCGGCGACACCTCCTGGCGCAAGCGTACCGCGACGAGGGAGGCCTGCTGCTGCCCCCGCCGCGCAAGGGCAAGGGCTGCTCGACGGCGCCGCGCGGCAAGCGGCCCGCCGCGTCTGCCTCTTGCGCGTCCCCTCTGCGCCTGTCCGCTTGGCAGCAGCAACACCTGGCCCCGGCGGGCGAAGGCTGCGCCACGCCGTGCACCACCTCGTGCACCACGCTCTACGGCGGGGACTTCCCGGGGCACCCCGATCTCCCCGCGCGCTCCCCGGTGGGCAGGTGCACCCGCGTGGAGGAGCTGCTCCGCGACGACCAGTGGGCCAGCCCGGTGCCTCGACCCTTGGAGTATGGCACGGATCTCCCCACCGACGCCAGCAAGCCGCCCTCCATCTGCCCCTCTTCCTTCTCCTTCGCCCAGTTCGACAGCAAGGCCTCCCCTCGCCTGGAGAAGGAGCCCCCCCGGAGAGACTGGCAGGAGCCCTGTGACAGCAGCCACAGCCTGGCAGACCTCATGCACAGTTTGGCCAGGCCCTATGAGGACGAGGAGCCTCAGGCCTACCTGCCCCGCGACCCCAGCGCCCACCTGCACCAGCGTCTCCTGGGCCGCAAGCCCCGCCGCAAGCCCCGCAAGGGAGACCCGCAGGTCAGCCTGCAGGACCTGACGGACAAAAGGTACGAGGACCTGATCCCCGCAAGGGACAAGAAGATCGCGGCCCTCATGCTCGCCAGGCACCAGGAGGAGGAAGAGATGAAGGACCGCCAGCTGCAGGTTTCCGACGCCTGGGATAAGATGAGGAGGAAGGAGAAGCAGCACAAAGCCCGGGCGGAGAAGGAGAGGCAGTACCAGTTGGTCGACAGCCTGGACCAGTGGCAGAGGGACCGCGATCAACGGAAAGCCAAGCTCAGGCTAGAGGAGCAGCAGCTGTTGGCAGCCCGGGAGAGGGATGTGATGCTTCGGGACAAGAAGTGGAAGAAGCTGGCCAAAGAGCAGGATTGCAGGCGGAGGGAGAAGCTGGAGAATGCTCGGCTTCAGGCCGAGTATCGGAAACGGTGCCAGGAAAAGCAGCTCTGGGACAAAAGGTTAAGCGACAGGCGTACCAAAGAGCAGAACTCCGCTTTGTACAAGGAAAGGATGCTGCAGGCCCTGGAGAAGAGGCTGATCAAGGATATGGAAAGGAAGAGGAGGAAAATAGATATGAATGACTACAAGACCAAGCACATGAGCGCTAAGGACCAGGTGGAAGATCGGGTCAAAGCCGACGAGCTGTACAAGAGGCTGTGTATCGAACAAAAGCTTCAGAGGTCCCAGGAAATCCTGGAGCAGCTGCTTGAAGAAAGGAACAGGGAACTGAAGGAGAAGACTTTAAAGGAAGAAGAGCAGGGCTTGATAGCCAAGGTAAGAGCCAAAGAGACGGAGGAAGAGAAGAGGAGGCGCAAGGAGATGTTGCTGCAGATAGCCGAGATGAAGATCCAGCAGGCCAGAGAAATCATGTCCAAAAATATCCGAGACAGATCGCAGCGCGTGAGAGAGCTGAACTGTATGAAAGAACGGAACCACCATTTTCGCAAACAGAAGCTTGATTATGACGAAAAATGTCACCTACAGGAAATGCAAGAAGCTTTAAGAAGGAAAGCTCAGAAAAGCAATCAGATTCTAAGGCACAAGGACGCAGCTATCGACGAGTCTAGGAGAATAGCCAAAGCATCTTATGACCTTAGAGAAAAAGTGAGAGACCTGATAAATCGCAATTCATTTGACCAGATGGCTTTAGATGCGCAACGTAATGCAAGCCTCCTTAGAGGCCTGTAATGAAGTTTAAGGAAACATTCCAGACTGTGTTGTGTCAAAAAAAGATGGTTGTAATGCGTTCGCTCTGCATTGCTGTACACTAAAGTGATTTGAGCCTTAATTACTGTTTGACTCATAAGTGTTTGGTTTACAAACATTTACTGTTTATACTAAAAATCTATCACTTGCATTTGTGATTTGATCGTGAAGAGAAAGAATTGAACTTTGGCCCTGTGCTACTCTTTATGGGATGTGGCCTTGGCTTAATGCTAGGCACTTTGAACTGAGTATTCTTGTAACAAATTATGATTTTGTAAAATTCTATTTTACAATGAATATCTGAAGTGTTCACAAATTATGGAGTTTACACAGTTTGTGAATGGTTCATGACACATACTTCATTTCAAAGTATGTAGCAGTTCATCATACATCAAGAATAGAATCATATTTCAAGATACTCCAATAATTTATTATCTAAAGAAATACTATTTTTATAGCTAAATAACCTAAGCAGTTGCCTGCAATCTGCATAGTCAACCATTTACACTAGTCCAATTTATTTCGGCTGAGGACATGTCCTTATCACTGTGCACGCACAATCACCGTAGTTTGGCAAACATAATGAATATATTGTTTTAGCATATGGCTATGATGGCTCTGTCAGGTTTGTAATGTAGTGAATTAGAAACTTTTTTATGAAGGAAACTGCAGGAACAAACCATGTATAATTTATAAAGTATTCTTAAAATAAAGTTTGATCAGTATATTTCCATATTTTGAAAAGTAGGAATTGTATTACTTTATGATCAATAACAGTGACTAAGTTGGGAATGTGGAGACAATTCTACTGTCATATCCAACTCTGGGCTTGAATTTGCAAGGCAGAAGTGAGAGCGAGGGGAATACCCTACATTTCTATATACATTTTTCTGCTTTAAAAAAAACCCCTCCTCTCTCCCATTGAAAGCAGTGGGGGGGGGGATTTAGTCATGCACAAGAGTATAACTAAATAGCTACCTGGAAACCAGGAGGATTTGGAAACTTAGACCAACCTGCTTCCCAAATCATTCCCCTTTGATCTCCTCCAACCTGGAGCTCTGATGTTGGTTGGGGCACTATTGCGGAGGAGGGACGTTCTGATACCAGATTTCTCTGTCTTAACATCAGAGTTATATATGTGACCTATCCTGTGTCCTCTAGGATTACCTTCCAGGAAACTCTCATT